>NW_025999946.1:3763952-3933032 GCF_001458135.2 Marmota marmota marmota
GTTGGGGGGGGGGGGAGTTCCTCCAGATGAGGAGAGAAAGAAAGCAGACAGCACTCTCTCGCTGTGTAATCCCCAGCCACAGTGATCGGTTGCAAGCAAATATTTGGCCAGGTTTTCAAGTCTGCAGTTTTCCCCACTGTGGAACAGGCCTGTCCTGAGTGAAGACAGCCTTGCCCAGGAATGTCAAAAGAAGGAAGGGTAAAGAAGAAGTTCAACCGCAACAGCATAAGTTTGAGTCATGTTCTTACAACTGCAAACCAACAAACAAAATAAGCAAAGTTAAAAGGTTGGACCAAAGCTTGCCATACACCAATCTCAATCTTCATTTTTTTTTTCCACCAAAGTTGACACTCAGAAAAATGCCTCCTCTAGATGATCTTACCCAGGTTTGTTTCATTTTAGACTTTTTAAACACATCTTTTTCCTTGTTCTGCATCAATATCTTCTATAATAATTTCACAGTGAGAAGACATAAAAAAATCCTTTCTTATTGGTTTTTATCTGCCACTTCAGAAAATGTATATATTTATTTATATACAACATACATATGTATATGTATGTATACATATTTATATGCATATATGCATATATATATGCATATATATATATATATATATATATATATATATATATATATATATATAAATGTAGGCACAATGAGCAAATAAGTAAGCAAACTCTTTGGAAATCAGAACAAAAATTATCAACATTTTAGATAAAACCTCTTTTCACATCATATATAATAAACAATTAAAAGTCATCTTAATCAGTTCAACAGCTATCATTGCTGCTTTTAAAATGTGCTTAGTAAAATGGCATCAATTAAAGTTTAATGTCTTATAAAAGATCATTCAAGTATTATAGTAGAATTAAGAAGAAATAGGTACTGCTTGGACCCTGGCCATATTTTTAGTTTCTCAACTGGAGAGCTTTACAAGAGTATTCATTATTGCTTAGATTGCTTTCAATTCAGCCACGGGTTTATCAAAAGAGGTAGGGCGAAAGGGCCCAGCGTGGTTCAGAGTACATTCAACCAGCTGCGTTTCAGTTTGCTAAATATTTCAGTTAGTTTTCAAAGACATCGAAGAAATGACACCTCACACTTTTGTTTTTCTACACACTTTTCCTTTTGTGTGTGTGTGTGTGTGTGTGTGTGTGTGTGTGTGTGTGGTGTGCTGGGGACTGAACCCAGGGCCTTGTGCATGCGAGGCAAACACTCTACTGACTGAGCTACATCCCCAGTCCTCTCTTAATTTTTAACCTCCTCAGTACTTGCTAAGGAAAAGTAATCCACAGAAGTCATTTGCATTGGCATTTGAATGTTAGGGGTTGCTCCTAGTGGCCCATTTTCCTTCTCTGATGGCTCTGAAGGCTTTTATTCTTGGGAAATCCCATTCTGAAGAGAATCAATCAACTTGAATACTAAGATAGCAGAGGGAACTAGGCCATAGGAGAGAGAGGGAGACCCAAGAATACAAATGGGGAACGGCCCTGTCAGGGGTTCCAAGGCAACAAGAAATCTCTTTGATGGCCCAATAAACAGGACTGATTGACACAGTGATTCAGGTTGTTCACTAACCAATGGTATTTGGCCAAGGGGATAGATGGGAACTGAGATCTAGTCTATGCCCCACTTTCCAAGCTCCGGTCCTACTTATGGTTTCATCCACCCAGAGGAAAGGGACACCTTTTCCTAATTCTCCCAGAAGCATTATATAGCTGGCTGCTAATAAAGTCACTTGAGGAAAACCAGGCTAAGCAATTCACAAAAGGGCAAATACTGTATGATTCTACTCCTAAGGTTGCCAGGGGCTGAGGGAAGTGGAGAACATGAGTCATTCTTTAATAAATACAGAATTTCAGTGAGAAGAAGAGAAACTTCTAGAGATGGATGGTGGTGATGTGAATGTACTTAGTGCTGCATAACTAAACACTTAAAATTGGTTAAATGGTTATTTTATATTATTATATGTTACTATAAAGAAAGAAAGAAAGAAAGAAAGAATCGACTGCTGCTAGCTCCTCCCCACTATGGACCTTTGGATACAGATTCTGCTCATGGACAGGTTTTCCACCAGCACAGGCCACCAGTCTGGATCCCCACTGTGCCCACCAGACACCCAGCTACAGACGACCTGCTCAGGCCCCTCTCTGACACCTTTGGCCTCCAAAGGCTCAGAGGAGCCAGGGCTTCTCCTGAAGGTTCCTGGCCCATCTCACCTATACACCTGCTACCAAGCCCTCAGTCCACCCCAGCCCTCTGCTGGCTGCCTCCCTGCCCCAACCACGCCACACCAAGCCCTGGGGGAGAGAGGCCTACTCACCCAAGTCCACCTGCTGCCCAGAACAGCTCCTCATGCTCCACACACTTCAAGTTCAACTCAGGAAGAAGAAAAGTTTATTACTCCTTTGATTCTGAATTTGTGGAAAAATTCCGTTTCAGCAGGGCCAAAGAAAGGGTTTGCTGTGAGAATTTACAATGTAAACAAGACTTGAGTGGGAAATGTTCAAGTGAAGAGAAGAAATGATTCTTAAAGGTTTTCATTCAACAATACATTTTATGGAACGTTTATGGCCCATTACGAAGACATTAAAGAAAACACACCATGTCGAGATTAGGAAACTTGGTTCTGCCTCTGCCATTCAAATAGAGGCTGGTCCCACACAAACTGTAGCCACAGAGTTGGACAGAGAATTTCCAAAGTCCTTCTGGCCACCATCAGACTGTGAAATTTATATAACATACTTTATATATTTATATGTACAAAAGTATATGTGTTTGTGTGTGTGTGTGTGTGTGTGTAGTATCTGGTACATATATGTAGTGTGTATATCTAGTACAGGTGGGTATGTGCTCAGTGTGTGGGTATGCACATATACATGGGTTAATATGGTATATATGTACATGTCTACACATATAATAGTGAGGTCTGCTCCTGAATAGAAAGGCTCTTGTCATTTATTTCAAAATAGTTTCTCCATTTAAAAGTGGAACTATATAGTGGTGATAGCTGTACAACACTGTGAATGTATTAAGTGCCACTGAATCACATACTTTCAAATGGTTAAAATGACAAATTTTATGTTATGCATATTTTCCCACAATTTTTTTAAAATGATAAAGATGTATTCCTTTTAAATTATTAAGTATGTTCACCAATTCTGAAGCTGTGGTTCAGTATAGGTTTCCAAGTTAGCAGGATTTGCACTACTGAACCATACTACCCACCCAGATAACCTTCAAATAAAGGCTGAGAATTTCTGATTATGTCAGGCCTTGGACAAGTCCCAAGGGCTAGGCATTCTTTCTGGCCAATGAAAGGTAACAGCCTCACCATCTGCACACTAGGTAGGCCCCATTTCTGCCTACTGGTGACCTTCTCAGCAGAGAAAGTGTCTGCTGATGCCTGTTCCCACAGGAGGACCACACTGAGCAGGTTGTGACTCAGCTCACACTCATGCTTCATCACTGCAGAACTCATCATGTGCACACTCAGGTCTTCTCACCTGGTCCAGAGCTCCTTCCATGTCCACAAAGCTTAAAGCTGCAGATTTTATCCCAACTTTGCAATTTGGAAAGTAAATGCAATGCTTCGATGAACATGGGGATCAAAAATTTCCTTACAAAGAAGAAAGGAGCTACATTCTCTTAAGATGCTGCATTTGCTCCTTCTAGAACTAGGCCCTGAAGGGGAGAGATTGACAATGAAGAAGGAAAATGGAACAGCCACAGTGTTCAAATGCAACTTCTGGTACCAACACTTTGGGTTTGACTCTCTGATTCTAACTCCACCTTCCAGCCTGGAGAGGGCTACTATCTGCCAGAACAATCCCAGGTGCTAATTATCTCAAGGGTAAATGGTTCTATTAGGTATGCAAGATTAATGATGGCCCAAGAACACACTAGGGAGAGCTAACAAGAAAATGAAGGTGAGTTAGCTCTCTAAGATGCTCATGCAGGTAACTAGAGTAAGAGAAGGGTCACTGCCCCTGGCAAACAGTTGCTGATCAAAGTCTCTGGAGACCATGACTTGGAATAGAGCCCTTGACCAAGACAGGTGATCCAGGCAGAAACAGTAACAGAAAAGGAAAAACAAAACAAAACAAAAAACCTAAGAAATAAGGAACAGAGAGGAGCTAGAGTCTGGTATAAAAAACAAACATGATCTGACTCATTAGCCTTCCCCTCTCTCAAAGGGTCTCATTTCCCACTTTACAGTTACTGGCCCATACTGCTTCCCAAATCAAACAACTCTTTCTCTGCTATGAACAGATGGAAGACACATAGGGGTTCTATCTGGCTACTTTTAATAAAAACTTTTAAATATGTAAGGTGTGCAACACAATATTTTCATGTATATATTTAGAGTGAACTGATAGCCACAATCATGCTGATTAACACACCTTCTCTTTGCACAGTTTCCATTTTGCAAAAGTGTGGTGACAACACTTCAGACATACCCTTTTAGCAAATTTTAGGTATAAAATACAGTATTATTAACTACAGACAGGATGGTGTACATTAGGTCTCCAGAACTTATTCATCCTAGTACAGGAGAGTATGTGCTCAGTGTATGGGTATGTGCATATACATGGGTTAATATGGTGTGTATGTGCATGTCTACACATATAATAGTGAGGTCTGCTCCTGAATAGAAAGACTCTGTCATTTATTTCAAAATAGTTTCTCCACTTAAAAGTGGAACTATACAATACAGTATTATTAACTACAGACAGGATAGTGTATATTAGGTCTCCAGAACTTATTCATCCTCCATAACTGAAACTTTGCATCACATGACCCACGTGGCCCATTTCCCCCACCCAGCCCTGCCCTTGGAAACCACTCTTCTATTCTCTACATTTTTGTGGCTATTTCAGATTCCACAGAAGTGACATCATGCAGTATTCTCCTGAGCCTGGCTTATTTCACTTAACATGATGCTCTCCAGGCTCATCCATATTGTTGCCAGGGATGGGGAAAGAGTGAGAGAGAGACTCACAATTTCTTATCCATTCATCTATTAATGGACACTTAGGTTGTTTCCACATCTTCGTTATCTAGGTATATATCCAAAAGAATGAAATCAATATTTCAAAGAGGTGTCTGCTCTCCCATGTTATGACAGCACAATTCACAATAGCCAAGATATGGCTACTGGATTTGTAACCAGTCTAACCAACCTCTTCATGGTTGGACACCCACCAGGAACAACCACAAAACTGGTTGAAAACAGAAATTTGGGGTCTACACCAAAACCCACTAAATAAGAATCTATAGAAGTGGAGCCTAAGAATCTATATTTTCACAAGTTCCTTACAGCCCGTCTACAGTCCAGGATTTGGGGACACCACTAAGTCAACTCACCTGCTTTCATATGAAAAACAAAGCCAGTGCTATTACTACAAAACCTAAAAAATCAAGGATTTCTCCTAAAAAAAGAAAAAGATGTTCACTTCTAATGCCCTAGCATTTGTTTACAGATCATTAAATGTGGACGGAAAGAAGGTTAGAGATCTAAGTAGACCAAGTGTTGAAAAATAAAACCAAAAGGACCAAGAATAAATTAATCTCCATTAAATTGGCCTCCATTATAAAATTATCACCTGCATCAAAAGAAAAATATAGTTCAATATAAGGACATCCCAAGAAATACATTACAAAAATGACTTCCCATCAGTACTAGCTTTAACAATACATAATTAAGACAATAAATCTGCTGAAGGGAAAATATCATGTAGGTCAATCTTATTCATTCATATGTAACAGACTAGAGATTTGTAAAAATTCCTATCAGACGTCAAGAAAGGCCTGGCCCATAATATAAGATAGGAAAGATGATAGAAGATAGTTGAAATCCATAAGGACAGTTCTTAAATGTCTCAATCGCTTTAGAAATAACTATTTCTATAAAATTTTATGACACAATGCCAAATATTTTTAACTAGTCATTAAAACTATCCTAAGATTTTTCTATTGTAGACTTTGATATCTAATTCAAATGACTGGGCCATTTGAAAGCTTATGAAATCAATTTTCCATAGAATATAATTTGGGCTTCACTAATCCAAACTGGCCTCCTTCCTAATTAGGCTGAATTCATGAGATTTTATTACACTATACTGGCAAGTCAAATTTTTGAAACTTGGAACTTGGTGCTGTTCTGGATTATCATATCGCCCCTTCCCTCCATCAGCAGGGATGACCGGAGGTTACGAGTACGATAAATATTTAATGGATGGCAACACTGTCCCTTGCCCCCAGAAATAGAGACGCAGACACAAACATCCCTTCAGATCTATTTGTAACCTGCTTTCTGCCCTCTCTCTTGCCCACGGCAAATAGTGAATTTTCACAGTTCAAAGAGAAATGCCAATCGACTCACTCAAGCCAAAGGTAAACAGAAAGGAAGTGAGAAGAAAGGAACAAAAAAACAGAAAGACAATGACTGTGGCAGCTCTGGGAGACTTGCCAAGAGATGGCCCCCTCCTCCAAATGTCCCTAACCCCCAGAACACTTGAAATCCAAAGGTACAGTGGCGGTCAGGAGCTTCAGGAGGGACATCAGAGCTGATGCGGCCCAGAGCAGACTCTGCCCTTAGCTAGAAGCTGGGAGTCACGGCTCTGAAAACAAAGGAGTTTGTCCGTTTTGTTTTGTTTTCTGGTTTTAATACTTTCACTGCACCTTTGTTTTAAAAGCCTGTTGGGAGTTCTGACATTTTTCTTCCATTTGTCAATCACTGGAGGAGAAATGAAGCCACTTGGTAAAAGCGCTTGCATTCCCCCTTCTCAGACACCTCACACAGCACCCAGGCACCGGAGCACAGGGACATCTGGCCCCCTGCTTGGCATGGTCTGACAGAGGACGACAACAGCAGGACGTCCTCACCATTCTTTGGAAGATGTCTTTGGAAGGAGGGTGAAACTGGGAAGAGAGCCTTAATTCCCACCACCACCATTCTCTCCAGAACCTGGACACCGGAACTGGAGAAATGCAGATTTCCATCCCAACTTCACCTCCTCCTCTGGGTGACATTAGGTAGGTTAACTATCTTCTGTGACTCTATTTCTTCATCTCTAATATGCTGATAATTGCCAGGTGTAGTGGCATATGCTTGTAGTCCCAGCTATTCAGGAGATAGAGGTAGGAGAATCCCAAGTTCAAGGTCAGCCTGAACTCTGTCTCAAAAGAACATAAGATGGCCTGGTGGTGTAGCTTCATGGTACAGCACTCGCCCAGCATGCTTGAGGCCCTGGGTTTACTATCTAGTATGGCAAAATATAAAAATAAATAAGTAAAACTAAATACTGACAATTATTTTTGCTGTAGTCACATGGAAGAAGGGGCTAGAACATGCCCGGAAAGGATGCCTTAGGGCAAGGATCCTGATTGTCGCTTTCAAATCTCATAGAAGTGTCCAACAAGTACCCTTTCAATGTCTTACCTTCTTCCTTTCCTCTCCACCCACAGCTGGTGAATACAGTGTTAAATTACCCCTGACACAGGAACTTTCTGGGTGCTATTCTCTGCTTGGGGCCAACATGGGAAACTTCAAAGAGATCCAGATGGAGACTAGGCTGACTCTTGAGTGGCGCACGCTGTAGACCACAGAATTGACAGGCCATCTTCTCCATGACAGTGACTGTCATCTCACCTACTGGAAATCCAACCAGCAGCAGAAATACCATCTAGAGGAAAGGACTCGAAGATGACACTCGGATCCAAACTCAGGGAAACGGACTTAGAATTAAAAACTCTTCGTTCCTCGGCCGAGACTCCTCCGGTACACAGTCTTCAGTCATTTAAATGCAGTAGCATTCCCAGTTTATTCTTATTACCCCTCAAGACAGATACCCAGGCTGACAGTCAGCAAGTTGCCTCAATGAATTTCTCCTTTTCTATGCAATACCACAAATGTCTGTGAGCATCATGTCGCGTTTCGGTTCCCCAATACTCATTTCGAGGATAAACTTCCAGATGGCTGCAGGGGACTCTCCGGCTCTACCTAGGTAGGCAGTGGAAAGGAGTGGCTGGGAGATGGCATTAATAATGATAAACATGAACACTGACAAATAAATTGAATTTCTGTATCCCAATGGGTCTGAAAAGCAGTTCTGGCTCCATTCCAATATTCCCCAAATTTCATATCTTTCACTGTATTTCACCCCAAGGAAGTTCAGCATTTCTACTCTAACAGATAATCTGTATTGCTTCTTCCTGATGCTCTGAAATCCCCAAACTAAATATGGTCCTCTGCCAGGACACCAAATTTATCTTGACCTCCTTTTTCTGGGCAATGGGCTTGATCTTATGAAATACAAATAATAAAAAAAAATTAAATGAATGAATTTTTGAAAAACTGAAAGCACATGGAGAGGGTCACAATCCAACTGGTATAAAATTGGGGACCACAGAGGTCGAATGACTTGCTCATTATTACACTGCATGGGAAAAGGCAAGAACCCAAATCTCCTGGCTCTAAATTCACTGTTTTTCTCCTATTACACCATGCCGCATCAAAATCCAAAACTTCCTGGCTGGATTTCTAATAGCTCAGCTGATAAGTATCGAGATCCTTGGCTAGCTTCACATATTCAGCACCACTGGCATAGTACTGGTGCACAAGGGACAATAATTTTATGATCAAAAAAGCAAAATCACACCTTGATTTTTTAAAAAACAGAATACACATCTACTGCTGAATATGTGTTCTTGGTCACACACAATTCCATAAGGGTTGGGTTGGAGGGCACTCTTAATATAAGGGGATTAACATGGGGTCCCAAGGACAATGTTGAGGGGGATCCATGAATCTCGTGTTTTCCATCTTGATATGTTCCAGCGTTTTCTATGTTAGCTCATGTAAATTTTTACATTAACATTCATTTTTGTGAGACAAACAACCATGGTTTTCATTAGATTCTCAAATATTTCATCTTGAAATACTAGGAATTCCTAATCTAATACAATTATTTCCTCTCTCTGAGGTTTTATCTTGTGAATTTCACAACACCCCTTACCACCACTCTCCTTAATGTGCTTAATGTGATATTAGAATTGATTTAGTAATATTTGGTTTGTTTTTTTTTTTTTTTAATCAACCAACCTCTGACCATAATGCTGCAGGCCCTGGCTAGCAACTACTAGCTAAGTATCAAGGTGGCCCTGGGTATTGCCACTGACCGTGGTTGACAGAATTCTTTTCAAAAGTACATTCTTAATCATGAAACAGGCCCTAAACTTGACTCAATTTAAAAGAGAAGCTCCAAAGATGAAATTTTCATGATTTTAATTCTTCGCCTAAAATCCACTTTATGAAATAGTGACTTTTAAAAAACTTTAAGGTCAGGCTGACTATATCGAGAATGGTAAGATTCTGAAATATATAAACTATGGCTATTAAGCACTAAGATATAAGGGTCCTCTTTAGTAGAAATCTGGGTTACTGTATAGTTGAAACCTAACTATCCATCATAAACACCTTCAATACATTTGAAATAGCAGGGTGGACAGCTTCTCTCACACTGAGGGTCATTTATGAAGTGATCAAAGGCTGTAGTGGGAAAAAGAAGTATGAAGAGGGACAAGGCTTTATGGAATGAATAACTTTTCTCATTCTCAATATTTCTTATGTTCTTTTACAACAAATTGCTTGGCTCTTGAGAACAGACTCATAAAAGAAGTGAAATATATTTTCCATCCTGAATCTGAACTTTTTTTATATATATATAAAGCTGTAATGACCCTTTCCAAACAATATGAGCCAACACTTTAAAAATTTCCATTGTTTCAAAGATACAAATGACTCTGTGCATCTATGTCTATCAACTGAAGGAAGAAGGAAAACACATGAAAGTCATTTGAAAGACATCTCCTAGGAGTTAGGCTGGCAAGCAGAAAAGCCCAGTCATCTCCCTACCTAGATAAGTGGAGTTTTCCAAATGACTAAGGGGATCAACAGTGGAGCAGGGCCAGGCATTTGAATGTTATAAAGGAGACTCCGTATTAGCCCCTAGAGAGAGAATCCACTGAGCAGTTCCTTTATGGCCGGCCAACCTCTCTAAGACACAGCCCTACCTTGAGTGGAAGGAAACCAAAACAAAACAATATCTTCAAGTGATTTACACACAATTCAAACAGAATTTCTCCAGGCTCAGAAAATTTGAAGTTTATTCTCTCCATGCTATGCCAGTCCTTCCTTTTTTTTTTTTGCAAATAGAACTTCGAGATAAGCAGCCATTTCCTAGCCACTCAAGATCAAAATCCCTTCTCCCTTAACCTCAAAACATTAGTGACAGTAACTATGCATCATTTGGAATGTTTGGGGGATTCTTTCCCCCAATAAGAAACTTGACTGGACGTATTTTGAAAAGTGTCTCCGCAGCCCTATTCAACACCCCTTCCATCGGTAGCAAACACTAGCCCTGTGATTTGATCTAGCAATGAGTTCCTGAAACCAGGGTTTAGGAAAGCTAACAATAGCTCAATTAGGTGATTATCAATCACTCAGGATAATATTCTGGAAGAGAAAAGATACCACATAGAACATTTTCTCATGGAGAAAATAAGCTTTTGAAGTAGAGATGATCACCCACACCACCTAAGTCAAAATTCATACCTTCACAGAGGAGATGGTATAACACAGTCTAGTCAGAAAGACCCTAGGACAAATCTTAACTTGGCCAATAGATCCTGGGCAATTTACTTTATCTGAAGCTCAGTTTCCCCAGTTACAGACTCGTAATGATGATGACAGTAATACCTAGCTCACAGTGTTGAAATAATTAAATGACATAATGCATGTAAAACACTGAACTCAGTGCCTAGCACATAGTAAGCACTCAAAAGATGTCAGTGTAGCTATTGTTATTACTAGGTTTTTAATGATCAAAATCAACAAATGGAAAGCAAGTTCCTAATTTTTCCTTCCTTGTAATTCTGTTCTTGTATACAAAAATTCCCTTATGTGTACCTGTGTTTCTTCCAACAAACAAAAAACTCATTCCCGTGGGGGAGGCATTACAACTGTACAGAACATTTTGAAAGTACCCATTATCCCCTTTACTTTCTCAGGAATTGGATTGTTCTGAACTTTTGCATTCCCCCCTACCCCCATCTTCCATGGTTGTTCCCAAGGGGTCAAATTACAACAAAATCAGCATTCCTATTCCCTAACTTGAAGAAGGAATCAGAATTCCCAGGCCAAAGGGGTCCCTTTGAGCAGCTCAGAGGCATCTCGAACCAACAGGCAAGAAAGAGCAGCCATTCATGGAACAAATAAATGATTTGCATTTCCAAGGATGTGGGGAAACATATTAGTTATAATTAGCAAACACACAGAGTCCCCGTGACAGCTTCACTTTACAAACCCTTGAATGTTTGACAAGAAAAGGTCATGTTTTGTAAAATCCTCAAAAGGTCATTCAATAACAAATCACATGAATGAAATCGCAAGGGTTCAGGGAGGTTAACAGAGACACCACTGGCAGTAAAGTGCGTTTTCAAGGTAAACAAGGAAAGAGGGAGATCGGCCTGGCCTCAGCTCTGGAAGGGGAGAAATACAAGCAATCTCTAATTTACCAAACACTATAATTTCAAGACATTTTCTCTGTACTTGGTGGTTTAACACTGAATGTTATTTCTTGTGTTCAGCACACTTGGGGGATTAGCAGATAACAGCCCAGCAACGTTTCAGCAGTTGTTCAAAAGGTCTGGGCTGATCTCAGGCGAGGCTTTCATTTTTATTTTTATTTTTTAATGCATCTCATGAGTTGGTCCTGCTAAGACAAAAAGGTAGCCACATACAAGGCACATGCACAGCTATGGATGAACCCCCAGAGCATGTCCCACACCCCACACAGACCCCAAATCTGGAAACTTGAGCCCAGAAGCCTTTTCTTCTGACACTTTGACCTGCTCATGACCTCTTCCTTCCCAGGTCTATTTTCTTCTTCAACAAGAGCCAGCAGCACATCTCTCACAGTCAGGAACAACAAAGGCTTGTTTATATAGGGTAATTTAGCGACAGGATCAGCAGCCAGAAAAGGATGATGTATCTGGTCCACAGGTCAAAAGCACAATTCAGACATGCAGGGCCGACAGGTTTAAGGGAGGGCTCCCTAGGGGACAAGGCCAATGAGCAGACTGCCTTTCAGAAACTAGGACCAGTACAAGGAACGTGGAAGCGTCCTCTAAACTGTCTCAGACTCAGGCATACCCTTCACACATGCAGGGTATTAAGACTAAGAACTCTGTGAAAGAAGGTGCTGGAGCCTCAGATCAAGGAGAGAGGGAGCACAGAGCCCACACCTCCCAGAGGGCAGAGTCAGCCCTTGGAAAAGAGGAAGAACTCACAACTTAGCAGCAGAAAACCTAGTGCCTGACTTGCTTTGTGACTTTGTGACCTATCTAGGCCTTGGTTTTCCCAAGGGAAAAAAAAAAAAAAAAAGATGATAGCACCAGAAAAAGCAGCATGTTTTTTCACATCAGGAAGGGCTTGGGGGGAAGCAGTCCTGACGGATCACCATTCACATCCATGTCTTACTCCAGCCTCAGACTCTCCTGGAGAAACCACTAAGGCAGCGACATGTGGCTCTTTGAATTTTAGTGAATTAAGGTTCATTGAAATTTAAAATTCATTCCCTCAGTCATAGTAGTCCAGTGCTCAATGGCTACCCAGGGCTGATCACTCCCCTACTGGACAATGGAGATACAGAACATTCCCATCCTCACAGAACATTCGTCCCACCAGGCAGCATAGCTGAGCGCTACCTGCTCCAGGTGAAGGACAAGCCTGCTCAGCTTTCATCCTCTCTGTGGCATCCCGCTCCACCCCAGGTTCTTGCATTCTATACCCACCCTAGAGGACCATCTCCATCTACAGCCTCTGACAGATGGTTCTGAACACGTCCCTCTCACCTTTACAATTACCTGCTGACCATAAAACCCTACCAGGTTGGCGACTGTTTGATGAGAATGACGGTCAGAACCAGGACACCTCACTTTGTCTTTCTTGCCAACTATTTTAGCTTATTTGCCATGAGTACAGGGTATAATTAATATCACACAGGAGCCAGCATTGTCATTTTTCAAATCATTTCCCTGGAAATGTTCTACACCTCTTAATGGCCCTGCTAATGCTGTAGCTGTCATGTTTTGGACAGCTGCACTTTTACAAGACAAACTCTGTAGCGCCAGGAGACTCTCTGCAGACTTTTCAGCTCAGAGGCTCAGAGGCCGTGCACACCAGCCGGTAATGGCTAGATGGAAATCTTTGATTAATTTTTTTACCTCTTGGTGCTGAGTGTTCCTCAAGTGTCACCTTCCTGGCTTCCATCCCCAGCCACCTCTCCCCTTCTTGCCCTCTTCCTCCCCTCACCTACCTCCTCTCTTCTATGCTGCCTGATGGACAGGGGATGAGTGAAATAGGTCCAAAGCATATAACTGATTAAAGCCAGGACACTCCATCCAGAGGTGAAAAGGCTTACGCATCTGGATAAAAGCCAGGCCCCTTTGCTAAATGCCACACACTGAGAAAGTGTGGCCCTTCATGCCTATGATTTTATTTTTCAGGAATAAGCTTTCTTCCTCCATGACAACCTCTTAGCAAAAGGTTCAAATTTCTCTAGGTCCTGGGTATGTGTGAGGAAGAGGGGGAAGGAGGAGGACCAGGAAAGGAGTTATATTTGAAGGTCCCCCAGGAGCCACACACAAGGCAAGCGAGGGTAATCTGAACCACACCAAATATTTATTAAGGGAAAAGGAATGAAGATGCTTTCAAACAAGAAGGAGACACTCGCCAGATCATATTAGGTAGTAACAGGGCATTTTGTTGGTGCTTTTTGCAGGTTAAATTTTTTTCTTTCAATAAACGATTTGAAATAGGGGGAAATGTTGGGCTGAATGTTATTGCCAGAGACTATGTCATCCCGCACTGTCCAGGAAAGCCTTCTCTGCTGAGGCCTTAGGTCTTAAAAGGCAGCCAAAGCCAGTCTGGGGACATGGCTCTTTTTTGTAGGCTAAACAGCAGTGTCAACTCTCTGCTCCTTTAATACCGTGTTTATTAGTGATCCATAGCCCAGGGAGAGACGAGCTCACAACTTCCTTTCACGCTGCGTCTGCAAAATGCTACAGAAAGTTGGACTCATCAGTGAAGCAGCAGGTCCCTTGGTTGAAACCAGCCAGGCCAGAAAAGTGACATGAACAGGATGCTGCTAAACATGCACAATTCGAAAATACACACTGTATTCTCTTCTGCATGATTTGCTGCCATTTAAAAGACAATAAACAGCAACTTTAGATTGCTAACAACGTGTCATTTAAGGTTTGCTGTTGCTCAACATCAAGAAAAATCAATGCTGGCTCTACGGGGGCAGCAAACCCCGAGAACGGAGCTCCATTTCAGGTCTGTTTGAACTCATTTCCTTTCTCCATGGTTGCCCCCTTGTACTCCCCCTCAGGCGTCCCCTCGCAGCAGGCTGACAGCTTGACACATTGACAGCTCGCACTGAATGACAACTGATTTGTACAAATTTCAAGCCTTATAAATCTACCTGTCACAACAACAACATAAAAGCGCCCAGGCCCAGCAGGTAATTCAGAAAAAGCTTCCCTTGACGGCACTTTCTGAAAAGCAATGGTGTGCCTCCTGCCAAAAATTCCAACTATCATCCTGGTATAACTTTGAATAAAAATTCAGGGCCCATTTTCTTGCCAACAGGCTACCAATCGTCTTATTTAAAGATTAAAAAGAGCGAGCGGCAAAGAGGGGGGAAAAACATTCACACAATTTCATTTTCTACTGATATGAAAGTCACACCACCTGCTATGCCAGGATTACCACACCGTTTTTCTCTCCAGTGCTCAGAAGGAGTAAATGATGGAGGCTTTTTACGGTATTTAAACAATATCCCAGATTGCAGGGACTGAGCCTCCCAGCACCCTCCCTGCTCACCTGGGGCCAGTCCTGCTGCCAGGACAAGGTGTTCGGACTGGTAGGGGGCTCAGGTGAGGGTCTGAGCTGTTGGCCATTGTTTTAACTACCCCAAGATTCCTCCCAAACAAAAGCCCTCATGTCTCTGTAGATCCATTCATCCCACCCATTTTCTTAATATCATGGAACTGCAAAGCATATTATCTCATCACCACATCTTTAATATGCAAGAAAACTGGAGTTGAGAATTCAGTCTTCATCTTTAGGTGTGGTTTTACAACCAAGCAGAACCCTGAAGAAAAAAAAAATGAGCAAAATAAGAACAAATGACTCAAAGAAATTAAAGCACAAAAGTGTTTAAACAGGAATGAGAAGTTTACGAAAAACCTCTCAACTTCTACTAGTCAAGCCCTTCCAGTTCCACTTTGTGTGAAAAGTAGTTGGCACAATTTCTCATGCATCACATTGCTCACGTAAAATCTCCCAGCACAACTGGTAGGCAGAAAAATCGACTTGGTTTTGCCTTTGAGGGTTTCATGTAAGCACGTGTTAAAGGTGGATGCAGGTAAGGTGAGTCCTAGGGAGAAGGTGTGGACCACCGCTGAGAGCAAAGTAAGTGACCCTCCCCCAACGGGCAGAACTCAGAAGCAACAGGGGTTCCAGCAAAGTCACAGTGCAAGTCACCTCCATCTTCAATAGAGGCAGACAAAACCAACAGTTATGAGCACAGATGAAGGGGACAGGTATTTTGATTTCAAATTCTAGCTTTTGCACCTAAGAGTTGTGTTCACTTTGGGTGAGTTATATTTACACTCTCTCTGTGCTTCACCACCTGCAAAGTAGGGATCATGATCATACCAACCTCAGAGAGTGGGAGGTCTAAACACCCGTGAAGAGTTCACAGTAACCAATATCTTTTCAGTTATTCATTCATATAGACACAAATGCACACAAAAAGTTTTATGTGCTATAAGGAAAAAATAAAAAATACTATATCATCCTATTATTAATATTAACCCTCTTTCAGATTCCAGAAATATAGTCATCCCTCCAATATCCACAGGGATTGGTGTCAGAACTCACCTGAAGATACAAAACTCCACGGAGGCTCAAGTCCCTTTTATAAAATGGTGCAGCATTTGCATATGACCTACTCACATCCTTCCCATCATCTCTAAGGTACCTGTAATACCTAATACAATGTAATGCTGTGCACATAGTTGTTATGCTGTGTTGTTTAGGGAATAATGACAAGGAAAAAAGGGTGTACATGTTCAGTGCAAATGCAATTTTTTTCAAATATTCTCAACCCACCATTGAAAGATCTATAAGATGTGGAATGCATGGATACAGAGACTCTCTAATTACTTTTCTCCCATGCGGTTCAAGTTTCCAGTGTGAAAACAAGGTTGGGGGATAGAAGGGAATAAGCCCTGAAAGTGTTGTGACCTATTTGGTTGAAATGTACAGATTAGATATCTTTGTGGCTGGACTGCATTTCTTTCCTACTCTATGTTTGAAATGAATTTCTCTATCTACTCTTTCTACTTGCTTCTTTGTGAATTCATGACTAATGAAGCCATCCAGTGTGTGTTGGAAAAATATGTATTAATTTACAAATACATAATTTTCATTGTCTTAATACCATTTATCACTTAGAAATACTATGAATGTGTGAATTACAAAGTAAGAAAAATAATCTGTACACATAATATACACACTGATATGTGAATAGACATTAAATATTATGTAAAGAAAAGAGAATACTTTGGCCCAAAACATAGCTAATGCCAGTATTAGTTGGCTAATCTGAAATTTAAATCATAGAATAAAAGATGTCATGTCCACTGTCAACATTAGCTGGACCCTAAAACATAACCAGGAGTAGAATTATCCTAATTATCTGAACTGATCCCAACATGTAGTATTCTTGTTATTAATCTTCTTGATTTGGTTAATGTCAAGACTGATATGAACCAGTTGAATTTCTGCTTCTGAAAAGGAATGGAAACCAGCAAATCTATTATTTTACAACTATTTGTATGACAAAGAACATGTGTTTTGATGATGGGCCATTAGCAGTAAAACTGCTAATGTTCAAATTTCACACTTTAGAATTTCAAAAGATTTTTTGTGTTTTGTACTAAGAAGTCAAAAATATCAAAATTTTCATATAAAAATAATTGATAAGGCATAAACCCAAAACAACTGCACAGTAAATCCTCATAGAATGAGATGGAGGGAAAACAAGCAACTACTTATGGAACTGATGAGAATAATATTTTACATTAACTAAAGCAAACTTCTTTTTCAACTTTCATTAATGAAAGGTGAACATGGGAGCAGATGAGGAATGGACAGAAAAAAAACAAGGTATCTCAGATAAATTTCATGTTTGCACCAATATCCACCCAGAGTAAGTAAATGAGATTTTTTTCTATTAACCATTCAATTTTCAACAGTATGTGTTTGTCTTAACAAAATGATAACTAATATTTTTGCTAGCAAATGTCTTTTGGACATCAATCACCAAGATTTAACAAATGCTATCTCACATATGCTGGGGTCCCCCTACTGTGACCAGTGAAATAACAAATCATTCAGTGGAGAACTTCAGGGCTGACAAAGGCATTATCAAGTATAGCACTGGTCAGCAAAGTCTCACACGGGTCCAGGGAGAGTACTCAGAAAAAAAAATAAGCAGGAAACTTCTACCTGCAGAACATATGATGTCTTGTCAGTATTTTATATTTGTGAGTATGTTTTAACCATTTGTTTCCTAGAAAGAAAAAGCAGTGTTTTCAAATGTGTTGGTCTTTGGTGCCTATGAAGTTCTTTTTTTACCCCAAGAGGCCTCTTATGAGGCTGCTTTTTTCTCCATTTCAGAGCCCAACTGGGACCTCAGAATGCTCTCCATTTTTAGCCATCAGTTCAGGAAGGCCAAGAGGCTTCAAGCCACAAAGGTATTTTCTTGTAGCCTAGGAAAAAGCCCCAACTGCTACTCACTGAGAAAAACGCTAGACCTCTAGAATTGCTGTCTTCCCTGTGCCCTAGCACAAGGTTCAGGACCCTCCCCCCTTCCCTCCCAGCTGCCCATCAACAGGTGTCCCCATGACAACCTGAGGCATTATCAGTCCTCCAACCAATACCTTGAGAAGAGTGGCTGGGTTTCTACTACTGGTGGGTCTCTGTCCACAATTGCCAGGACAAAAGGACCCACTGGATGCAATCTTTCCCATAGAACACCTGGTCAAAAGACATTTTCCTACCATCTGAAGTCATGTAAAAAGCCCATACCATAAGTCACCAGGGAAGGCTGAGGATCACCCCCTCCCATGGTCTCCTCACCTCCATTTACAAGCAAAGCCATCTGAGGCCATAAACCACTTAATTAGGTGCCACCTTCCCAGGTTAAAGGCCACCAAGAGTTCCAGGCTTGGCTTGTTTGGCGCCCCCCAGGGGCAAGACAAGAGAGCTGTCCAGGAAATAAGGGAGAGAGGATTCACACAGCCTCTGGCTTGAACTTCCATGGAATCAGTAAATTTTTACCACTTAGGATAAGCCATGTTATTTGTAACTGTCAGAGGAAGGAAAATCTGTAATTGTTAAGGGGGATGAAGCCTGTGCAAATTCTTTCCTGTGCAAAGTGAACAGTCAATCACTTTTATAAGGACAGCAACAACTGAAACTATCCATTCGTATACTTTCCTTTAGTCAACAATATTACCTTTAGTAATCTGGGGAATGTGCATCCATAAATTACAGAAAGTGTTATTGCATTGCTGAATAAACAGCAACATTTCCATCAGCAGCAGCGGTGGCAGCCCCACAAAGGTATAACAAACAGACTCAATCATTTTCTTGTCAAGCTTTGCAATGACTGCAGAGTTTACTGCTGGAGATAATGTTGCTTTCCTCAGCATTGTGTGCCAAACTGCAAACTGCTTATTAAAACAAAACCTCTTTTTCAGAGCAGCATGAGTTGGATAATCACTTATTGCACTCAAGAAAAAACAGGTTTGGTGCCCAGAGGAGGTTAACAATCAGGCATATGTGTTAACATTTGGTTGGTAAAGACTGGTTAAAAAATAAATTATTCCACGTCAGGGTGGGAAAGGGAAGGAGGTGACTTATTAAACATGGCTGCCCCCAGGTTGACTATTTTCCTTATGACATCATTCAGTTTTTCTGACAATGTGTACCATGGCACTGACCTAGTATGCCTGATAGAAGCCTTGGCATGGTGGTTCAGAAAGAGGAGGAGGAGGGATGGAGAAGATTATGGAAGGAAACCAGAAGTGAAACGAAGCCTGTTACTCTCCAGATGAAGAAATCTCTGGGAAAAAAAAAAAAAACCTACATTCCAGGGGTTGGAGAGAAGACTGAAGAAAAAAGTACAGAGGGAAGCGAATAAACTTTAAGAACTAGGCATTTGTGACTAAACTATTTCTGAAGACAGCACCTATTATTACTCTTCGAAGAAATCGCTTGACATAACTAAGCCAGCAATAGCACTGAAAAACCATCCTCAATTTTCTTCGCTTAAAATAGATTGACAGCCATTTTACTGAGCCCGAGGAACAGGTAAGCCGAGATGGAGCCTGGGAGGCCCCCCGTGTCAGGAGCACAGCAACCAAAGGAAAACCATTATTCCTGACTACAGAGGAGCTGCCCCAATACTTTTTCATATATATTTTTTCCTTTTCATACCCATTACAGATGAATTAATATCAAAGTAGGCAGACCCTCTTCCCTCAGCCCCCGCCTCCACTGTCGCAGCAGTTGGTGGCCTTGCGGTCCCAGATTCCGACTATGCACAGGAAAGCCTATACTTTGGATGTCCCTATCAGGACAGGAAATGAGACTTTGAAGGCTTTATTATAACTTTGGGCAGCATATGAGGTCTAACTCCTATCACTGCTCTAAAATGAGAATAAGCAGAAAACAAAGAACAGCACCACAGTGTCGCGTGGAAAGGCAGCTGACGTCTGTACCACCCAGCTTCAGCCACAGTGGGGCCGAGAGGGCAAATGCCCAGTAGCATCCTGCTGTCCCAGGCTCCAGCTGCTCCTCCTCCCTGCTCTAAACCTGCAGAACCAAGGACCCTCCCAACTCTGCACACTTCTCTTTGCCACCTCAGGGCCTCAAGCCATGCCATGCCCTCTGCCTAGATTGCTTCTCCTCCCTTCACCTGGTTGATCGTTCACACATTAGTCACTTTTTCAGAGAAAGGTCCTGCCTGACTACACCATCTAAACTCCACCCCATCTGCTTGTTTTGCCCTTCTTCTTACTTCAGATGATTATATCACCTGAGATTATATGGTTCATGGGTTTACTGTCTCCTCCCCCAGAAGGTGGATTTCATGAGGGCAAAGATTCTGTCTTAGGAGCAACATCTCCAGCACCTAGCAAATATTAAGTGAATTGCTGAATATTCATTCCACAGCATGTATAACTAGAACAAATTGTAAAAAGTAAGTTACTCAAAATATATATATA
This sequence comes from Marmota marmota marmota, assembly GCF_001458135.2. Classification (NCBI taxonomy): domain Eukaryota; kingdom Metazoa; phylum Chordata; class Mammalia; order Rodentia; family Sciuridae; genus Marmota; species Marmota marmota. The sequence continues at coordinate 3,784,387 of NW_025999946.1, forward strand.
TTTTTTTTTTCATTCCACAGTTCCAGAGAAAATACTCTGGTAAACATAAATCAGAGGACTGTCAGACCCAAATGGTGGTTTCTGAGTGTAAACTAAGAGTCTTGATTATGGAAGGACTGTGGGGAATCTCAAAAGATGGGACATGCTCATTCTTGTATCTCTAAGAATTTACAGGACTTAGTTAACTGCTTTTATATTAGGGGTGGTACAAGCCATAGAGGATTTTTGTTCTGTTTGTATAAATTTCAAAAATTAAGAAGCTGCCCATGACCTAAATAAAAGAACTTCAGTAAGGAGTTAGAAAACCTGGACTTCATACCCTCCTCTTCTGCTATATATAACTGAGAGCACATTTGCACACCTGAGGAAAGGAAGGCTCACCTTCTTGGATGTTCTTAGATGCTATTTTTAATATCCAATTACTGGTACAAAGAAATACAAATTGAAAATAGTGAATCTACAACATCCATGTTCTCCCCCAGATTTATCAAAGCTTAAGATGTTGAATCATATTTATACTAGACTTTTTTAAAAAAATTACTATAGAAAGAACAGTGGTGCATACCTGTGCAGTGTGCACACCTGTGATCCCAGTGATCAAGAAGCTGAGGCAGGAGAACTGCAAGGTCAAGACCCTATTTCGAAATGAACAAGGACTGGGGATGTTGCTCAATGGTAAAGCACCCCCAGATTCAATCCCCAGTCCAATTTTTAAAAAGTGACTGCTTATCCATGTTATTATGAGGATTAGGTATATCTGGTCTTCAAAATATTTGTCACAATTAAATGCCACTTATTATAATAGCTACCAGCCTCTAAAGGCATTTGCCATAAATTTTCACCTTTATTCTCCTGCCAGCATTTTAAGTCTCTGCTCCTCTTCCACATCCCTCACCATGATTTCTTTTCAGTTATTTCTCCTGATCTCCTGCCTGATTCCCCAACTGCTTTCAAAGTTGGGTAAGACGATGTCATACACCAAAATAAATTCCAAATAAGAAAACATTTTTTTTAAAGGAGGCCATAAAAATACTAGGAGAAAATCAGGGAGTAGAGAAATCCTTTCTACCATAATGAAAAAAAAATTAAAAGTCATGAAGTGGAAGACAATAAATTCAATTGCATAAAAATCAGCATCACGTAGAGCAAAAACTCTGTATGACAACACAAAAAACACAGCAAACAAAAACTCACCAGAAGACAAATTCATTGGGGAAAAAGTACGAATTTATCACAGAAAGAGCATTAGTTACATACAGAGTACACACATGCACATAAAAATCACACACATGAAAAAACACATACACAAAGAGCTCTAAAACAATCAATAACAAGACAAAAACCTGATGGAAAAACGGACAAAGGACAAATCATGCAGTTCACCGAGAGGGAAATGCCTATTAAATGCATAATGGGATGCTTAACCTCATTCATAATAAGAGAAATGCAAATTAAAATACTAAGAAACCCTTTTTTATCTACCATATTGGCATAAATCCAAAAGTTTAATAACATACGCTGTAGGTGCGGCTGTGGGAAAACAGGCATGCTCCTAACATTGCTGGTGAGAGTATAAATTACTTCAGCTCCTGAGGAACACAATTTGGCAATGGCTATCAAAATTACAAATGCAAATAACCTATGACCCAGTAAGACTATTTCTGGGAATTTATCCTACAGATATACTTGTATCCAAAAATGACAGTTTAAGATCATTCACTGCAGCTCTGTAATATTGAAAGGAAGAAAACAAGCACCAAGTCCATCAATGGAGATAAATATACAAATTACGAAGCATCCATGCAATGGAACACTATGCTCCCATAAAAAATTAATGAGAATGTGCTCTATGTACTGAAATGGAAAGGCGTTTTCTTACGTGACAAAAGCAAAAGACAACAATACAAAAAGAATGCTCCCTTTTATATAAACAGAAAATATGGATGCCTATTAAATATATGATATTATAGGCTATCATTTTATAGGTTCAATCACTTAATTTTGCTTCAACATACAATATACATTTAAGTTTATATATTTGTATATATTTAATTTTAACATTTTAAAGATTTACTTAACTATTTATATTTACTTTTAATAAAAGTAAATATATATTTACTTTTATTAAAAGTAAATATAAATATATATATTAATATATATCAGTTTTCAAATCATATAGGCATATTACCTACCAAATCCTGAAACTGATTAAAAACAATAATAAATCTCTACTCAGAATACTTTTAAAAATAAGGAGGAACTTGGGAATAAAATTGACTTGTTTTCTTTTATGTATATATGAAGATATAACAACAAATCCCACTATTGTGTATAATTACAATGCACAACAAAAGTTCAAATATAAGTACAGAGAGAGAGAGAGAGAGAGAGAGCGCAATCGAGCGCTGGTCAGATCCATATGCCCTAAATAGGGAAAGAAGGTCCTGCCTGCTGAATGGGAAGGGACTCATGTGGACCCAGCAGGAACATAGCAGGAGTGGGAAGCTTCCATCTATTTTCAGCCCCACAGCAAATCACCTACAACATGCAAAATCCAGTGCACTTTTGACAAAAGCAAAAAGCCCCTGATGGTCTGTTTCCTTTCTTTGGCCATTACTGCACTTGCTGGCTGTCCTCTATCTGACTATCTTTTCTCCAGCCTTCTCAGTGATGTTTTCCCAACTCCTGCACTCTTTTCTACCTGGAAACAAATTCTTTCTCACTTCACACCTCTGATCCCCCGCAGGTCATTCTTAACCCCATTCAATCTTCCTTCTCTCAGATCTTGCTGGGTTCACAGCAGGTGGCTGGAGCAGCAACCTAGTGCTACCTTGAGATTATCAGTGAACAAAAGAAAAAGATCAAAGGGAAAACAGTGTCTATCTACATAAGCAAGAATCCATTATCCATTTCTCTTTAGCTAGTATTCAGTTGTGTAAAAAAAGAGACCCTGGGGGCAAGATTTTCAGAATTATACCAGAAACATCCATTGCACACTGCTTCTTCAAAGGTCCCTGGCTCTGCCCATTGCCTGATGAAGTGAGCCTGAAGGGACACACAGGAACCAATTAGTCATGTTCCCTAATTTGGCTCATTGAACTAGGGCGCTCAAGTGGAAGTATGACTATCCACAAGGACCAGCAATCGCTCATGTTAGATTGGAACCACTCACCTTTCCAGCCTGTCACAATATCTTTGGATTCCAATTGTCATTCAAAGTTAACAATTCTAGATCAAAATTCCCTGATTCAAGTTATCCAAAGACTGGACCAGTAGATCAAAGGTTTTAGCCATGGCAAACCTCATGGAACTCTGGACAGAGGACTGCAACATACCATTAGAGATCCTAAGGAAATTCTACATAATCTATTTTATATACCTTCTTATATACTTTTTCCTAAAATTTTTAGTGTACATGTAAAAAGGTTAGTAGAATGTTAAATGTATGCATTCAAAGAACATGGAGCTACTGTGGTATATATTTAGAAAGAACAAAAAATAAATAAAACAGAAAAAGAAAACAATATGGAGAAATTGGAGCCCTTGGTAGAAATGCAATATTATGCGGCTGCTATGAAAAGAAGGATGGAGGGTCTTCAAAAAATTAAAAATAGAACTACTTTATGATCCAGCAGTCCTAATTCTGGGTATTTATCAAAAAAATAGCATACTGAAGTGATATTAGCTGTCTTGTATTTAATGCAACACTATTCACAATAGTCAAGATGTGTAAACACTCTAAATGTACATCAGTAGATGAATGGATAAAGACATTTTGATATATATATATATATATATATGTACATATATATAAAATACATATCACTTATGATACATATTATATATGTGTATATATACATATATATACACACACATATAATACATAAAATGGAATAATATTAATCTTTTTTAAAAAGGAGGAAATTTTGCAATTCAGCAAGGATAAACTTTAAGGACAACCATAGAAAGACAATAAATACTATATGATTCTACTTATATGTGGCATCTAAAATAGTCAAGATCATAGGATCAAAGAGAGGAGTGGGGGTTGCCATGAGCTGGGAAGGAAGAGAAAATGGAGTGTTACTAACCAATAGGCATGAAGTTGCTGTTGAGCAAGATGAATAATCTCAACAGATCTGTCATATAACATTGTACCTCTAGCCAATAATAATGTATTATACCCCTAAAATTTTGCTAAGAGGGTAGATCTCATAATAATGTTTTTATCATAATAAAATAAAATTTTAAAAATAAATAAACAAATTCTGGCAAGTATTGACGCATCTGTCTTACTCTGTTGGCAAAAATATAAATTGGCACAACCACTCTGGAATACTGTTGGGAAGTATCTGCTAATACTGAGGACAAGCATAGCTCATGGCCTATAGTCCACCTCTAGGCATGTTCCCAAGAGAAATGGGTATCTATGTTCACCAAAAGACAAATAAGGACTTCCATAAGCCACACTATTCACCATAGCCCCAAACTGGAAACAATCTAAACAACCATAAATACTAAAAGTTTTTTTCAAATTTATATCCATACCATGGAATAACATACAGCAATGAGAATAAGCACATCACTGTTACTTCAATAAGGGCAAATTTCACAGGAATAATGTTGAGCAGATGAAGTCTATGTTCAACAACATACTATTTAATTCCATTTACCTAAAGTTCTAAAAGAGGCAAAATTAATCTCTGCTGCCAAAGGAAGACAACAGTCAGTTACCCTCAGGAAAAGGAGACAAGTGGTAACTGTAACAAGCACCAGGTGAATTTCTGGTTATGACTGCCAGCAATATTCTCTCTCCTAACCTGATGCTGACTGCATGAGTATGTTCATTATGTGACAAGTAATCAAGCTGCATGCTTAGGATTGTGCACATTTTTATGTAAGTTATGTATCAACAAAAATGTTTATTTTAAAATATGTAGGGAAAAAATGCCTGTAATTAGTCTTCAAAGCATCAAGAACATGAACTGTTGCCCCAGAGTTAGAGGGACCTTTAATTCCTATCATTAGCTACTGACATGTCCAAATGATTCTTGGGCTACTTGTTAATAATGGAATCAAAAGGCACTAATCTCATTATCGCCTGTCAGCAGGGACTGTCAGAATGCTGTTGGCCATTAGTCACCTGCTGCTGCAATCAGCCAGTGATTTGCAAGGCACCCAAAAATGAGACACAAAATACTGGCAGTTTTCTTTTTCTCTTGTTCTACTCACCTTTTGCCAACCTCATGCTAGATCCTTCATGACGGAGACCACATGCTACCTTCTCCAAGAAGCCACCCTGGCTCTCTTTCACCCTATACAACTTCCATTCTCTGAATAACTCACTCATCCACACATCCTCGGAAACATTTGTTGAGCACCCCACATGGGCCAGGCTGGGTGCTCAAGGTACAAAATTAAGTATAAGTAAAATTAAATACAGGCACCTGAAGGTGCTCACAGTATTGCATGGAAAACAGACACAAAAAACAGGATTAGAATGACAGTAGACAGGTATGCGAACAGCGGTAGGAACATAGGAGAGAAACATACAAGCCGGTTTCTTGAGGGGAAGGGGGTCAGAGGTGACAATAAAAAATAAGGAAATAATTCCTGCAGGAGGAACTATAGCTTGGATCTTGAATGTTCCCCCAAAGGTCCTGTTAAAGGGTTGGTCCCCAGGGTGGAAGATAGTGGAATCTTTAACAGATGGGGCCTAGTCTTGAAGAATATTGTGGCACCCTGGTCCCTTTCTCTTTTTCTTTGCTCCCTGGCTCATGATGTAAGCAGTTTTGTTCCACCACATGCTCTTGCCATGACATGTGGTGCCTCCGCACATGCCCAAGACAACAGGGCCAACTGTTCATACACTGGAAGCTCCAAAACTATAACCCAAAGTCAGCATTTTTCTCTTTATAAGTTAATTATCTTCAGTATGTTGTTAAAGTGACAGAAAGCTGACTAATATAGGAGTGTACCTATAAAATATGCCCCAAAGGATGACAAGTTGCCCTGTCTGGTGAAGGTGAAGGCTGCTCTCAGCCGAGAGAACCTCATGAGTCAAAGCACAGAAGCCATGGAAGGCCCAGCATGGGAATGTGGAAGCCAACATGTGGTGGGGGCCCAGACAGCTCCGTATCATCAGAGAGTGAAATCTGAGCAAAGGCATCGAACTTCATGGTCCTTGAGAATTGCGTGAAGGATGTGAGATGCGTTCCAGAGAGGAAGGACAGTCCCTGTGTGTGCTGAGCAGAATGGCTTGAGTCTGTCATCAAGGAACTGTGTGGGAGATGGAATTGGAGAAGGGAAATGTCAGCAGTAGACCTGCTGAGACAGGGGAACAGACAGAACTGGAACACTTTAAAGTAGGGCTGGAAAGGAGAAAATTCCAAGAAATATTTAGGTGGTAAAATCAGAAGGACTTAGTGACTGAGTAGATGTAGTGGGAGAATGAGGAGGGAGAAAGGGGAGTTGGTAAGAACAGACAGATGGAACAATGTGAGAGGAGGAGAAGTCTGACGATGGAGAGGAGAAAGGGGGTGAGGTCAGCCTTGGAGGTATTACATATGAAGTGCCTACCGGGAGTTGAGGAGATGTCCGGCAGAAGAAGTGAATGCCTAGTCTGGATGCTCAAAAGAAGCCCTGGTTAAAGGTAGACATGGACTGGTCAGTGCATACTAATAATCGAAACCCCACAGTGTATGAGATCACAGAGTGCAGGTGTGGAACAAACAGCAAGCCAAGAACTCCAGGTAACACCAACGCTGAGGAAAGAGTGGAGGAAGAAGGCCCGAGAAAGAGGACAGATCAGCAATGAATAGAATGGTACTCAGCCAACCAGTAGAGTGTGCTGCCTGGGCAGCAGAGTTTTAAAAGAGGAGTGACTGATAAAATGGTCCCAAATATAGAGGCCAGAGATGGAGGAAGGTTAGAAAGGAAATAATTTCACTGGATTTGGCAATAAGGAAGTCACTGATGCCATTAGTGAGAGATTTCAGACTTCAGTTCCAACAACACATCAGACTACACTGATATAAATCTATCACAACACTCTTCAAAGAAAATCTAGATAAAACACAACCCTCACCTAAAATTTTTATACAGAGAAGAGCATGAAAAAGAGAGAAGGAGAAATTTTCAAGTAAGATAAAAACGACTAAACCCAAAGCTTACACCAGAGCAGAGAAGCCCGTGGCAGTATCGGATCTGGCTATAAACCCTAGGTTCTGGGTGTTTAATATCCTCAGGGGGATAGAACATGCTGCTCTGGGTTCACACATGATGAGGACTAGAGTTAGAGTCCTATGTAAATCTGGAATCTAAGAGATATCTGATATTTTAAAAAGAGACCAGAGAAACTTTATATACCAACTCAGAAAAGTAATAAGGAAGAGTGTTATTTCTCAGGATTCTGGGAAAAGGAAAAAGGACTCCTGCAAGAAGCAAAAATTCTGAGCCTTCACTATTCATGAATATAGAGTTATGGTATTTGAAATCCATAATACAAAAGTAATGTTAGACCTATGAAACCTCTGTTTTTCAATACTAGTGATCTTTCCACAATCCAGGCCCCAAGAGACAACTCTAGACAAACATAAACTCATATTAAAAAAAAATTAGAATTCACACCAGAAATGAAATCTCTATAGAGGGGAGTCAGCTAACCACAAAATCAGGAATTGGACCTTATTTTAAACATTTGAAACAAGAGTTAAAACGGTATAGGAACCATTAGGAAATAAGAAGACACATGAGAGAAAGAGATACAAGAAGGATGTCTACCCCAAAAATTAATAAAAATGAAAACATAGGCCTCAGCATCAAAATTTGATCAATGGACTCCAGAGAACATTAAATGCCACTGTAAAGAGAGAATTTATGAATTATAAGGCTAAATCAGAGGTAGGGGGGATTACCCAGAACTCAGCATAGGGAGATAAAAAGATTAGATATATTAAACAAAAGATACATGGCAAAGGGGACAGAATAAGACACACAGTATAATATAATAAGAATTCTAGAAAAAAGGAAAGAAAATGGGGAAAAAGCATTAAGCAAAAATACAATAACTCAGGATTTTCTAGAACTGGAGAACAAATAAATACGTGAATTCTTAGACTGAATAATATCACTGAATCCTAAGGATTTTAAATAAAACCCATTCACACACTGATACATAATATTGTAATAAAAACCCTGAAAGTAAGAAAAACGATCTTTTAAATCAAGCAAATTCCTTTACTCAAAGGAATAAAAGACTAAGAGCAGGCTTCTCATGAGTAACAGTATATTCTAGAAGACAATGAAATCTGTACTAGCCAGCTTGGGCTGCCATAACAAAATACCATGGACTGGGCGGCTTAACGACATTTATTTTCCCACAGTTCTGGAGACTGGAAGACCATGATTGAGATTCCAACAAATTCCATTTCTGGTGAGGACCATATTCCTGGCTTATAAATGCCTGCCATTTTGCTATGTCTTCACATGCAAGGGACATGAAAAGACATGTGGTCTTTCTTTCCAACATGTTTTCACAACGATAGATAAATGTCCAGTATCTTTCTCTTCCTATAAGGGCACTAGTCCTTTTGAATTTAAGCGCCATCCTTCGGGCCTCATTTAACTTCCATAAAGGTTATAATTCCAAATACAGTCTCATTAGGGACAGGGATTGACTTGTGAACTTGGAGACAGGACGGAGATACATGCCAGGACATAACTGAATGTATTTAAAGTGTTCAGGAAAAAAAATATCTGCTAGAATTCTATACCCAGCTAAATGACACTTATCCTTCATCAAGGAAGCCAAAGTTAAGGCGTTTTCAGGTAAAACAAGAAAATTCCTATAGCTAAACCACTGTTTAAAAAAAAAAATCCTACAAAATAGTACACTCAGCAGAAATTGAAAATATACGGAAAGAATGAAAAGAAAAAGCAATAAATCAACTAAACTAGGAAAAAGAAAATTTTTTTTTAAATAAAAAAGAAAGTCACCACTTTCCTGTATACTAGACACTGTCCAATTTGCCACAGGTACCAGAATGAGTGCAACAAAACCTAGGGTTTCTTACATATAATCTGGTAAATTTAGTGAAGAAAGAACAAAACAGAAAAAGAAGGCAGGGCTAAGGTTAAGGATTATATTCCATGTTAAATTTACATAGGCATTGAGTATTTTAAAATAACTATGGGGTGAATTTTGAGAGTTTCATATCTGAAGACTAAGGCAACAAGGACCACTTGGGTCAGATGGGATTAAGAGGCTCAGAAATTAATATAGGGAAACCAGAGTCAAGTTTCCAGGATTTTTCCAGGTTTCCCTCTGCTACTTTCAGTGTGTCAGGAATCACATCTCACAGTGGTAAGATGACTACAGTCTCCAAAGTGTCTTGTAGTGGTAAAAGTGGAATCACCTCTAACTTGTATCTTTTAAGAACAAAGAAACCTTTTCCCAAAACCTCTTGGCAGATTTCCTTTGTGCTCGCCTGTCCAGTGTCACATGCCCATGTCTAAACCGGTCACAGGCAAGGGGAATAGGATCCCGGTACAGGTCTTAAAACAGTCCAGATTTAGCCCCTGATAGTGGGTAATGTGGGGAAAGGGAAACACCCAGGAGAAAAAAATAAATCACGGCTTTTCCAGAAAGGAAGAAAAACACACCTACTGAGAAGACCACAAGATAATGTTTGCCCTGACTTGTCATCTGTCTCAATATGTACCACACAGTGGTGCCTACATGACACTGTGATCATATCTCCACACCATGTGGCAGGATATTACACTGGAAAATTTTTTTAAAGGAACATTATGATAATCTAATGCTTTCTATAAGTCCAACTGCTTTGACCAAAGCCCACAGCATGTTAACTCATCTAGATCGCTATTTCATTAATTCAATAACCAAACTATAAGGAAAACAGGACCATCAACTGCCTCCAAGATAATCCCCGAAGAGGACAGATCTGAACACTTGCCATGCACAGCCCAAACTGTGGTCAATTTATGCAGATATTTAAAGTTTCCCAGATGCCCCTATAAAAATTCCCTCTCTTCAGGCTATATAGTCACTTCCAGATTAGCTGAAATGTCAAAGAAATGTGCCTTTCACTAACTACCACTTCCAAATTATTTCAACATTATCAGATCAGAGGGAGGTTGTGGGAATGGCTGGCTAAAGTGAATTAAATGCTTTCATTTCTACAACGAGAAATTGAAGTTATGATAATGGAATTTTAGAGCCAAAAGGGACTTCTAAGAGAGTATTTAATATGACTCCCACATTTTACAGATGAGACTTTGTACAAGTCAGTGGCACCACAGCTGGCAATTTGACAAAAGGAACCTTTTAAATATTGCTGTTACCACATTGTCCTGGGAACAGAGAGAATATATTAATTTAACAGTTCTCAACCTGTGTGGTAAAGTCACAGACCCAAATTGTACATCCAATTTCAGGTTGATCCTGAACCCTCTGGAGCTCCTCTAGGGATACTTGGAATAAAAATCCACCATTACATTTAGTAACATAGTTCTGATAAATACAATGAGGTCATGATTTGCCATATCATTACTTAGAGGAAATAATTTTATACTAGTTTCTCTACTTCCTCCTCAGTCCTCTTGCATCTTCCCCATCTAATATAAATTCAAGAAATCCAATCTATTTTAAAAACCAAGAAAAATAAAATAATCATCTCATAATGTAAGGTTAATAAGAGGGAGCCTCTGCCTTCTCTTTTGTACACCACTGTCTGCAGGTCCAGCAGAGCTCCTCACAGGAGGGCAGCCATTGATAAAAACATTCAAGGAAGTAAATACATGGGTGTCACACTTTCAATTTATCAAGTTACTTTCAAATCTATTATCTCAAGCTCACAATCTGGAACCATCTAGGAAGGATTGGTTTGATGATTATTATTCCCATTTTACAGATGAGAAAACACAACCCAGTGACTTGCCTGAGGTCATGGATCTAATAAAGAACAAAATTGGGTCTAATACCTAGGTTTCCTCATTGGTTTCCAACAATTAAACCAGTGGTCCACAACAGCACCTCTTAGACTGGATGAAGCTATACAAACATAAGCTCTTGTTCATACACAGTGTACCTTCCCGAGCAAACACAACTGCTTTGTGGATTATCTGCTCATTTTCAACTATCCACACTGCTTCCCTCCACTGGCCTGGAGAATAGCTATGCATTCAAAAAAAAAAAATCCTACCTCCATCCACATGAACTGTCCAGTCAACAAAAGCACAAAGGCAAGGCCTTCTGCAGGCTAGCTGACCACAGTTCATCTCAAGGGTGTCCAAGTAAGACAGAGTAACTTTTGCATCACTTCAATCTGATCTGTGCTAAAGCTATTCCTTTGTCTGGGCTAATCAGAAAGCGAGCACAACCACTGTGTGATTTGTCTACAGGCACTCCACTAACTTGGATCACATTCCAGCTCATTTTAGCTAGGTAAATAATAGCTTGATAAGTAGCACCTGCTAAGTGACGTGAAAATGGAAAATGTTTTAAAGGACTTTTGCTTAATGTCTTTTATACTACTGTAAATGTATGAAAATTTTATATCCGGGTTTTTATTACTGTTGATTTCTAAACTGACAGGGGAAAATAATCCAAGCTGGCACATTAGTGAGATTTGATTTTTTTCTATGTTCTTCTCTTTTATATAAAAAAAAAGAAAAAAGCTAAACACAATTAAATAGTAAAAGCCACTCCAACACTTAACTCTATAAGGATTAAACAGTAGATATTGAATTTTTTAAAATCTGCTTTCTTGGTCATTTCACCCTTGTCTAGAAAACCCTATGCTTTTTTTCCTGACATGGCCAAACCCAGCCTTATGTTTTTAGGTTTGACCTCTTACTGCCACTACTTTGTCATTTTTCAAATAATTGTGTTTTCAGAATCTTCAGAAATGTACCCCATTCCAGAGAACCATGACAATACAGAGAAAGACAGAATAGAAAAAGAGCACCAAGAACTGTGGGCATATGCCAGGAGAGGCCCCGTGGAGAACAGACGTGCCCTGGAGAAATAGTGCCAACATTAATCCAAGTCTCTGAAGTGGATTCAGCCCCACCAGTAACAACAAAGAAGAGCTCAGCACCCTTCCAACAACGCTCTCACAGACTCTCTTGGATGAGTTGCTCTGGAAGCCCACATTCATCCAAGAGGTGGTGTCAGCGGTGGAATTAGTCACACCTGCCAGTGAATAGCACATAACAGCTGTACAGACACAACTGAGTTATTGGTCTTGGGCTACAATCTCCCAGGAAGCAAACTATGCAATTTCTGCCGCTTCCAGACCAATTGAAAGGAACTTAAACTTGCAAATGATTAAGCATCTTAATTGTATCATTTTTAAAGCATTTCATTACCATAACCAGTACCAAAGGACTGGGAGAGCCCAGCTGCTGCTGCATTCAAATGTTTGACCCTAAATTTTAGCAGCCACGACATTTTCCATCCACTTCATCCTCACCATCCATCCGATCCTGCATGTGTGTTCTCGCTTGCTCAACACAAACAAGTTAGTGAAAGACGGAGCTGCAGAAACCAAAGCTTCTGACTCCTAGCCTGTTGTTCCCAGTGTTCCTTTGTCACACTGGTCCCTTCTTTTGTTTTTGTTTTGTTTTGTTTAATAACAAAGGGGGAGATTCAGGGATCGAGTATAAGGTGTTCAAGAACTTTCTCCCAATGTTTAATTTTATGAACTCAACCTGTATTTACTATGTACCTGCTGAAAATCCAACCTTATGCAAGATGCTGGAATGATATAAAAAGAGACATAACATGTGGTTTGGGTCCTCAGAGAAATTCTGTTCTGGACCAGGAGGCAAAACCTACATTACACTAACATTCATTCAACAATATTTATTAAGACACTCTATAAGTAAAGTATTGCGCATAATATCTTCAGAGAAACTATAATTAGGAAGCAATTCCCCTCTGACGACTATAACTGAGTAAAGTTGGATTTAAAATTACTTCAGAGACCACCCAGTGAGCTCAACTACCAAGGGACTCTTGTCATGTTTCCCTCCAAAAAATTTCCAATTTGTCCATTTTCACCTTAAAAAGGAGGGTGCAGACCTGAGCACAATATTCTAGGTAAGGCTTTTTCCTCTTTCAAGATCACGTGCTGTGTCACTGAACCCACCAAGCTCAGGAGCTCTTTAAATGCTCACATTCAGGTAGCAGAAGATGCCAAATAAAAATTAACTTTTCCACACACACCATCTCTGCTCTAGTACTTTATTAGTGGATTTGGAAGCCCTAGTGCAAGAGTAAATTTCATCTCTTCTGATTTGGCCCATATGGTCTAGCTGATAAAATACAGAGGGACCATGATTCTGTTATGTGATGCTACTGTCCTTTCCAGCTCTGTTCCCCACAAATACATGTGTGTCTTCTGTATCTTCACCTAAGACACTAGCAATTATGTTTTGCCAACAATCAGGCACAAAACCAAGCACCATGGGTAACCTCAAGAAATAGTCCTCCAAACTAACATCGTTCCGTTTATGTGCCCACTTTTGGTAGTGGGGCAAATCGATATCAAATGCTTTCCTCAACTTCAAATTTTGATGCTTAACGCAGTTCTTTTTCTATGAAGTCAAAAATAAAATAAAATAAAAAGGAAAGATCATAGGGCTTTATCTATCAGCAATAAACCTATACTGGCTCATAATGACTGCTATTTCACTCTCCATCCTTTTAGTAATCTGAATTAGAGTCTCATTCCAGATTCTGAGGCCATCTTTAGTATAGTAGGGAAATGCCAAAGAGAGGAAACAGGACTTCAGTCTGGCCAAGCAGAGTGCACTTGCAGAAGACAGTCAGTCTCATAGCTGAAGGAGGGAAACAGGGCCTGACCGTGAAAGGCCTTGAGCCTGCGCTGAAGGGGTGAGACTGAAGACAGAGAGAAACAAGGCGTGCTTTGGAGCAGAGGAAGGGTGTGATAAGACATCTAAGGAGGAAAAAAAAAAAAGCAGAGGACAAGAGAGAGAGAGGCACAGCAGCAGATAAGAATTATAAAGATCAGGCCCTTGTAATGGTTCAGAAGAGAGGCTAAAATAACCTGATTAAATAGTAAATGAGAAAATAAGAACACAAGACAATGACGGAGGTACAATCTGGCGACTGATTAGACAGGGGAGGAAGCAAGGAAGGAAGTCAAGGATGCTGCTGAGGCCTTTCGTGGGATGCTTTTAACTCAAGGCAGGCCGCAGGAGCAGAGGCCTCACAAGTTGGTTTGGATTGGGGTTCCAGAGGGACAGTAAATGTGGAGCTGTTCAGAAATTAACTGGAACAGTGGAAATGGACCTTAGAAAAGGCGAAAGTGGGGCTGGAGATCAATTATGGAAAAGTCTGTATCTTGGAGTTGACAAGAAGAAAGACAACAACAGACAAACCCAGGGGGGAAATGGCCAGCCAGGGGTGAGGGAAGGAGAGCGGGATGAAGCTCTGTTAGAGAAGTTGGAGAGAAACAAGTGAAGAGGAAAGCTGTCGAAATGACAGAATGGCCAAGGAGAAGGAAGAGTGAGAACTGTCCCTTAGACTTTGTGCTTGGAAGGTCACGCGAGGCCTTTAAGAAAGTTTTCAGCTTGGCAGTGTTTCTGAGACACTAATGTGCCAATCACTTGGAGATCTGTGAAAATGAGGATTCTGACTCAGTAAGTCTATGATGGGACCCACAATTCTGCATTTTTAACAAGCTCCCAAGGGATGCCAAGGCTGCTGGCCCATAACCCACACTTAGATCAAGAAGAAGAAGTAAATGGGAGGTAAGAAAGTGTGGTAGAGAAGGAATGAGCCATGGAGTGGCCAATACGGACTGTGAGCATGATGGAAACTAAAACTCAGAGGAAGAAACAATCAGTGCTATTTTTAAAGACATCCGCTATCCTGAGAGTTTAATAAGTATCGTAAGGGGTTTCAGTGTATGATTTCAGTTCCTCTGTTCTTTAATCTGACTTGACCCCAGCAATTTAAAATTTAAAGCTAAGTAGGTAGTGTAGTGGCAATGGGGTTGACCAGAAAGGAAAAAAAAAAAAAAAAGAACGGATTCCCATTATCCTACTCACTGACTGGGAAAACAGCCCAAAATTTGCCCCAAACTCCTAACAGCTCCCACAAAGCCGTTCTCACAAGTACTTCAGCTCCACGCTGCCCCAACTTATCCACACCTGTGTGATTAGGATTTAGTCTCTGTTGACAGGTTTTATCTTTGGATATGCTCCTGGCTGTGTCAAAAAGAGCAAGTTAAGCAAAGGATCAATCAAAATGCTCACTGATGCAGTCACACGGGCACCCAGGTAAGAGGCAGAATGCAACAAGTTCAGGTAAGCCCCCCATAGGAACGGCTAACAGCATACCCCTGCTGGCTGCCCCCCCAGTAAATGATATAGCGTCTAGCCCCTATCAGCTTGAAAACAGCCATGTTTCTTGAATGGAAACACTATTCTTTTTTATTTTTATTGGTTGTTCAAAACATTACAAAGCAAACACTATTCTTGAAGGAACTTTTATGTCCTCTTTACCTACCCTAAGTAACAAAACTATCCCCCGAAACCCACAAAGAATCTCTAAGCCACCAAGGTCAGGTGATGGTTCTGGGACAAGTCAAGAAATGCGTGGAGAACCAAGGTGGTGCCAGAGCTTCAGCTCCTAGAGTTGACTAGAAAAATCTTTGTGGATTATTTCTATTCCTTGGAATAGCTCAATCAAATAGCTCAATTGAAAGATTAAATAAGTAACTGAGATATTGCCAAACAAGAGGACCCAAAGGATATTAACACTCAAAATATCACTTGATCTTAAATGGTTGCGTTTTAAAAGAGAACGTTGATATGCCAAAAAAAAAAAAAATCATTTTCCTGACATTTATGTAAAATCATGGAATCACAGAATGTTACAATCTAGAGAGCCCCTTACAGATCAGCAAAAGGATCACCTATGAAACCTGTTGAAGATCCAGATGCCAGGCCTCCCCCGATACCATGGACTTGCTGACCAAAACTCTCCAAGGGCATCCAATTAACTCATTTTATAAGATCCACAGAAATTAAGTGACTTCCCCAGGATAACATATTTTTTGATATTCTATCTTGTTTCAAAAAGGATCAAAGGTAGAAGTCATGTGGTTGACCATAATGTAACTGATGATTAGATGTAGGCCCTTAAATAGGATTCAAGTCAATGAATACATTGAGGACTAACTTCATGCTACCGAACACAAATTTTTATTGAGACCCATAGAGAGTTTTTCCCTCCTGGCAGAGAGTCTGGAAATAGCATTCTTCTCTCACAGTGCCAGCACCCTCTTGGTCATACAAACCCCCAACTGCCTTACTTAACCTACTTTTCAGGAGGTGCTTTAAAAATTGTTTAGCAGAGACCAGACTAATCAGGCAAGAAATCATACCACTGATTCTCACCTCATTTCCTTTCTTTTTCCAAACTGGATGAACTATGGTTTCCCATCCTTTCTCTGAGGAGGGTCTGGGGGTACAAGTGGCATCTGTCAGAGTAACGCACCCCACATCCCTTCTTCACCAGAAATTAGGAAACATTCTGTGCTGTATCCTCTATGCCCAGGAGGGACAGCAAAGTCACTCAGACTAGGCCTCCTGCATTTATTCTGAAAGGACACATCAAAACACCTTGTTCTTGAAACTTCTTGGGAGCCCAGGTGGAAGACAGCTGGACTAAAATCAGCACCGAGCTCTATATATTATACAGCTTTAAAAGGAGGCGGAAGGAAAAGCTTAGTGAAAACAGGAACCATTTGCTTAAAAGTGGACAAGACATAGCCAGGCAAAGCAGGAGGAAAGATGGTAGGAATCTTGCCTCTCACTTCAATCCCAGCTCCACTTATTCTTGGTGTGGAAGAGCCATATTTAGCTCCGGCTGATAGCACACAGTGATGAATCCAGGCCAGGAGACCTGGACAGACCAGAAGCCATGCTTCATATTTGCTCCACAGAGTTCATGTCCCTTTATATCATCCACAAATATCATTCTTGCAGGGATAGAACATGGATTATCATGGCCACGCTGCCTCCTGAAATCCTGAAGCATCTCCAAACCACTTAAAACTAAAAAGTCAAGTCCATTATTTCCCTTCCAATTGGATATTCAGTCTCTTAACATTTAATGTAATTATTGATAATGATTTTAGTCTACCACTTTATTTTTGCTCTTTTGCTTTCCTCTTATATTTTGGGTTCCTTCATTCTCCTTTTCCTGCCTTCTTTTGGAGAAACTGAGTAGTATTTTAGAATTTCATTTTAATTCACCTGTTAGATTTGTACCTGTCTCTTTTTGCTACATTTCAGGAATTTGTAGGATTTCAATACATAGTCATAATTTGTCACAATCTTCTCAATGCTAATATTGTATCACTTCATGCAAAATGAAGAAAAAAAAAGTCATACAGCCAGATAGATGTGTTACTCCACATCCAGCCTTTATGCTATAGTTGTTATACACCCCACCTACACAAACTATAGGCTCAAATTCAGCAGCAAAGCAGTCACATATATTTTAGAGAAATTAGGAGAGAAATAGTCTTTGCTTACTAAAATATTTATCACATCTGATGTTCTTCATTGCTTCCCAAGGATGAGTTTTCATTCTGCAGCCTGAGACCTTCCTTTACCCTTTCTTGACATGCAGGTCTGCTAGTGATTAATTATCTTAGTCTTCTTCTGCATGAAAATGTCTTCATATCACCTTTATTGCTGAAGGATACTTTTTCTGGATAGAGAATTCTGGATTTACAGAGGGTTTTTGTTTATTTTCTTATTGCTATAAGCTCTTTAAAGATGATGCCCCACTACCTTCTGGCCTCAATAGTTTGTTAAGACATTAAAATAATTCTAGTTGGTGTTCCCTATAAGTAAGGTGCATTTTTTTTCCTGCTAGTTGTTTCCAAGATTTTTCCTTTGGTATTTGAAAGTTTAACCAGAATGCGCCTAGGTACAGTTTTCTTTAAATTAATCCTTCTTAAAGATCTGAACTTCTCAAATCTACAAATGTATGTCATTTAACCAAATCTGGGATGTTTTCATTCATTATTTCTTGAATTTTTTTCCCATTCTCTCACTTCTCCTTATGCAAGTCTAACACGTTGAGACTTGTATTTGAGCACATATCAGAGCTTTTGATGCTCTCCCACAGCTCCCTGTATCTCTGTACACAATTTTTCTTTTTTCTTTTAAACCAGGGAGTGCTTAACCACCGAGCCACATCCCCAGCCCTTTTTATTTTTTATTTTGAGACAGGGCCTCTTTAAGTTGCTAAGGTTGACTTTCAACTTGTGAGCCATCTGCCTCAGTGTCCCAACTGCTGGGATTATTAGGCATGTGCCACCATGCCCGGTTTTATTCCTCTATTCTTAAAATAGAATAATTTCTGTTGATCTTTCATTTTTCTCACTCATACTCAGTCATCTCCATTCTACCCTAAGCTCATCCAGTGAATTTTTATTGCATATTATGATTTTTAGATTTAGAATATCCACTATTTCTCTGCTGAGATTTCCCATCTTTTTCTAGACTGTCAGCATATTTCCCTGTATGTCCTTGAGAACATTTACAATAGCTCCTTTAAAATCTTTGCTTGCTATTCCATCTTCTGGGTATGCTTGAGGTTGGTCTCTGATGGCTGCTTTTCATCATGGAATGAGTAATTTTAGGTTGCATCCTGGATGTTCTGAATGATATGTTGTAGAAATTATGGATTCTGTTAAGTTTTTCTGAAAATCTTTTTTTTAAGAAGGCAGTTACTTAACTGAAATCAAATTGCAAAATACTGTCTCCCCTGAGGTAGGTAGCAAGTCTAATCTCAGTTCAATTATTGTAGCCTAAACTAGCGAGAGTGGAATCTACCCGACACAGGTGGTTCAGAATGCAGCTGTACATTGAGAAGATTTTATATGTGGAATTTGGGACCTCATTTTCTGGTTCACTCCTTTCAAGGGTAATGCTTTCAACAGCTAATGCTGCCTTGAACCCTGGTCATTTTTTTACTTATTCAAGCCAACAAAAACAAAAAAAAATAAAAGAAAATATATGCTTTTCTATTGAGTTTTAGCCTTTCTGCATAGTGCAGCCCAAAGACTATACTCAAGGTAAAACTTGCAGAAAAAAAGAAAACTACCCTATGCCTTTTCCTCCACCAGAGGTCTACTCCCTGTACTTCTCCTTCCCTTAATAATCATGTAAGGAGAGTGTAGTTGCTCCCTAGTTTTCTTTAGAATTGCTTTATAGGGCAACCGACAGCCAACAGCCAAGGACCCACCAAACTCCCCTCATCAGGGTCAGGGACTGACCCTCCTCATCAGATACCCATGGATTCTAAAAGCCCAACTTCTCCAGATTGACTATCAGGGCCCATCAGAGCAAGAAATCCCCTCCATACTGGCTGATGGGGGAAACTGCTTAAAAAGCCCTACTGACCAGAGCATATAACTTTTGGGAGACACAAAAGTAAATGATTCATACACATAACATACTTCAGCTCTTTTCAGATGAAAAGCATCTCAACAATATTTTAAGGAGGATATTATTAAACCCAGTTTACACAAGGAAACTGGGCCTCAGAAAATTGTATTAACTTGGCCATGTTTTCTCTGCTAGATATTGGTAGTGCCAAGTTTTGAACTTCGGTCTCTGCAAATCTAAAAGCTTACATCCTTTTCACTTTGTCCATTCCAACTTCAATGGCTTTAAATAATGGCACATTTTTCCTGATATTAAACTGTAGTCTGCCATCTTATTATCATCACTGGCTATGATACTTTTAGATTGTGATCCCCAAAGAGTAGGGAGAGTATCTTATTTGTCTTTGCATCCCCCATGCCTTGTACAGAGGAGAAGATAAATAACTGATCAGTTATTTGATTAAAAACATCAGGTAAGGGGCTGGGGATGTGGCTCAGCAGTAGAGCACTCATCTAGCACATGCAAGACCCTGGGGGTTCGATCCTCAGCACCACATAAAAATAAATAAAAGTATTGTGTCCAACTAAAAAATAATAAAAAAAAAAAATAACATCAGGTTAAAAAAATCCATACATGTATCATCATTACAATCTCACAGCTACTTGTAGTGGTGATCCTATACCACATTCCCTTCTTTGGTAAAGTTTCTCCTCTCTAGACAAATGTGTTTTAACTACTTCCCATATGATAGGATATCTAGAATCCTCCGGATTTTCTTATACACGCTACAACTGACCAATGGCACTTAAAATGTTACCCAGGAATTCCATTCCTTCTCAGGTTGTAGAAAAACAATAGAGCACATTACTCCCATACTATAAGAAAAAAATCAGATATTCTAAAACCATTATAACTTTTCTCCAACCAATTTGATATCTGAGGTTACAAGGCAAACAGTGAACGGAATCCCAAAGCTTGGCTGGTCCCTACAGAGAGAGTGAGAACACAGGAAGTATTTCACCTTTGATAGAAGATTGGTTGAAGACGAAGCCATCATAAAAGTGAATACAAACAAAACATCAGAAATTTTAACAAATTTGTAAATGCTGGATATGGGCTGGCAAAAAAAAAAAAAATGTCAACAATTCCTAAGAGTCCCAGACACGAGAGTCTGCATATAATTGCTAGGTTTTTTCCATGGTGCTCACAAAAAAAGAGCAATCAAGAGACCAAAGAAAGCCCCCTTACCTGTGAACAGGCATAGAATCTCGCCTGCTCCCCAGATCTTTCTCACTTTGAGGAAGAGGAAGGGAGAAAATAGTAGGAGGAGGAGAGAGGATAAGGAATCCTTGTCACTGTCATCATCATCAAAAGCCATTAAGGAAGAATAGCCCCCAGGAAAAGGTACTTCCATTAAAGCCATGATAGAAGCAAAATGTGTCTGCTTCTGGGGGAAGGGGTAGAAAATATTTGGGGGTTTAGCTTCTCACATAGAGTCCTGCTACCACTGGAAGGAGACAAGGAAGCTTCTCTCTCCCAAGAGCCCCTACAAATAAGAGACAGAAAGAAAAAGAAAAGAGCAACAACAACCTGTCATGCCTAGGATCCAGGAACACAGGATCCTAGACCAAAATCGAATCAGGAGAAAAGAGAAACCACCCCCTACCCACCCCACCACAAGCTGCACACTGAGTAACAAGCAACAGTGGTCTAGTCTTCACTGAGGGGCAAGGACATGAAGAGAGACTTGCTCTCTGGTATAAGCACGTGGGACCTGCTAAAAGCTGAGGAAGAAGTGGAAACATGAGGAAAACCTCCACACGTCCAGGCTCCACACTCAGTAAAAGGAAGCACCATGCCACCATGGGAGGAATTTGAAGGAGTAAAAACCGAGATTCAGCTCAGTTACTGAAATATGGACTCAGTGATCCACACTACCGTCCCAACAGCAGTGCCTCTATTTCCGGGTATAAACATTATTTCATTCTCTAGTATTTTTATTACATTGGCTGGCACTGAAACAAAAATTATAGGACAAACAAAAAAGCAAGAAAAAGACAAAAAGAAAACAGAAGAATCTTGATCCAACAATACACTAGAACCAGAGGCAATGAAGACACTGGAACTATCAGAAACTTAAGATAACTACTGCTGCTGATTTTTTTTTATCCAGAAGAAAAGGTAGACATCATGAATGAACAGATGGGTAATTTCATAAGAGAAATGAAAAGTTTAAGTCAAATGGAAATGCTAGGTAAAATTATGACAGCACAAAGAATTCGTTCAATAAGCTTATCAATAAACTGAACAGCAGAGCCAAGGATTTGTGAACTTGAAGATAGGTAAATCAAAATGATCCAAGCTAAACAAGGAAAACAAAAAAGAAGAAAAAAACAGGGCATCCAAGAGCTGCATGATGATATGAAATAGTATAAGATATATGTGGAATCACAGAAGCCAGAGAGAAAGAAAAGGAAGCAGGAAATTCGTCTGAAAAGATAATAGCCAAGAATTTTCCAAAATTAATGAAAAACATCAAACAACAGTTCAAAGAACCACAGAAAACCCCAACTGGGTGGGAGGCATGGTTAGGATATTACAGTAAAAGTGCTAGAAAACAAAGAAAAAGTGAAAATTTTGAAGACCTCCAGAGCAATGAAACATACAGAACAAAGACAAGAATGATATCAAGAGTTTTCAAAAGAAAGAATGCAAGGCAGAAGAAAATGAAATGGAATCATTAAAGTACTGAAAGAAAAAAATACTGTCTATATTGAAGTCTATGCACAGAGAAAATATCTTCTAAAAATGCAGTAAGATGAAGAATTTCTCAAACAAAAAAAAAATGAAAGAATTCATTGTCTTTATGGTATCATAAAGATCTTAAAGAATGCCCACAGGCAAGAGATTGGTACCAGAAGGAAATTCAGATCTACATAATAAAATATAGAGCTCAAGAAATGGTAAAGATATAATCAATATGACAGATTTTTTTCCTTAATTTTAATCTCCTTAAAAGATAACTGTCTCTGCAAGTTATACTTAGTTTAAAAATAACCTAGAAATTTTTTTAAGTAGACTATTGTAACTTTCTTTTTGAATAAGCAAATAGAAAAACATTTTCCCTGGTTTTAAAAAAATAACTGATGTCTAAAAGAAAACTAGTAAAAATTATAATGGAGATGAAATTAAATCATAAGCATATGCAAATAATTCCCAAAAAATGATGAGAAGGAAGCAGGCACAGAGAACAAATGGGACAAATAGAAAACAATTGGCAAAACATTAGATTCAAAACCAACTATAACTAACTGTGCTAAATATAGCTTGCCAAGACATTACAGTTAAAAAGCAAAAATGGTCAAATTGGATATGAAAGCAAGACCCAACCCTGGGATCTCTAGAAGAAATTCAATATGAATCTAAATATAAATAAGAGATATATTAAAAGTGAAAGGATATAAAAATGTAACACAAAGACATTTTAAAAAGCTTGAGTCTCTGTAATAACATAATTCAAATATGTTGAATACAAATAGTTGCTTGATCAAGAAGACATAATAAATATGTGCATCTAACAGAATTTTAAGAATGAAAAATCCAATCAAATTGAAAGAATAGACACAACTTCCATACTCCTTCAGTCACTAAGTAGACCCAAAAATCAGTAGGCATATAGAAAACGTAAACAACTCTATCAAGTAATTTTACATAACTGCCACTTATAGAAAACTCAATCACAATAGCAGAATCCACATTCCTTTCCAAAATCCCTGAAACATTTGCCAAGATAGACTATTTTCTGAGTGAATATTTTTTAACCACGTTATTCATAATAACTAAAAACTTTAAACAATCCAAACATCCATCAAATGGTGAATGTGTCAACAATCGTGGTACATCCACACAATGGAACACTATTCATCAATAACAGGCAATATTGTTCATCAATAAAACTGACACATGTGACAACACAAATGAATCTCAAAAGCATTATGCTAAAAGAAAGAAAGTAGGTACAAAAGGCTATCTACCATATGATTCCATTTTCATGGCATTCTGGAGGAAGGCAATGTTATAGAGACAAAAATCAGCTCAGTGTATGCCATGTGCTAGAGAAGAGAAAGGAGACTGACAAGGGACACAAGGGAAGATTGAGGGGCGATGGGAATGTCTTCTCTTGATTGCAGTGGTGGTTAAAGGACTTTGCATTTGTTAAAACCCATAGAACTGTCCACTTAGAAAGGGGATGAATTGCATGTAAATTAATCCTTCTTAAATCTGACTTTAAAAATTAAAATAGAGTAAAATACTGTCACCCAAGATAGGAAACAGTAGTAATGAAATAAACTCAATATCACCATCATCGTCATCACACTCAAGTCTTATTGTGGTCAGAAAACACAGGCCTTGACTTTCCTTCTTACAAAAGATGGAGGAGTTACCCTATCATGTCACCTCAAACGGAACTTCCCTGAGCTCCCAGCTTTGTCACAGATGGGCCTACATAAATCGAATGTACATTTTTCCTAATACATCCTTAGATTTATTTTATAGGCCAGAGATCAAAGTGATAAGAAATATTACAGATTTCAATAGCATGAAGGTATATGGAAATTCATTTTCACATTTCTAACCCACTGCCAAGCATCTGGTTCTGAGTTGTCCTCCTTAAGAAAACAGAGTGTTCAAAAGGGAGTTCTGGGAAGCAGAAGACCATCTGGGAGCCTTTATTGAGAATAGGAACTGCCCTTCCTTGACCTTCACTGTTTAAGGTTCTGTGGGCTGTCCAGGTCAGCAGCAATCTAATTAGCAGAGAAGAAGGCCAAGCTGGGTCCTAGATGTTGGGGTCTACCCAAGGTACTAAAATAAGAGTTCCTCACTCTTGCAAGGGGAAGGAGCTCCCAGAACTCTTCCTTGGGCACATCCAGGACACAAAATGAGCCTTCCTGCATAGAAGGAAGATGTCAGCCAACACTGCTAGAACCTTACTGGTTCCTGAAGAGAGAAGTCAATACCGGACACTCCTTTCATCGCTAAAGGTTAATCTGCAAAAATATTAAATGCCATCCTGCTCTGAGGAAGAATCTTTGGAAAAGTTCACAGTGTTGCTATCAAACCCAAAATAACTTTCCTAATTGCCCGTTAAGGGCTCCCGACAGCCCACCTCTTGAGAAACATTTGTCCTCTGAGTGTTTTTTTTTTCTTTTAAACACTGTCTTTCACCACTATGTTTATACTTTCTGCAAAGATACAGCATGATTAATGCAGAAAAAATAAATATGAAAAGCCTTACAATCAAATTAGGAGAGCACTTGATAAAATGAGCCCTCTTCTTGTGAGTAATTTGAAAGAATAACTGTTTTTCATTACAACCTCAGCTCCCAGCAGGTCCTACATAAACCAACCCAGCTGCGGTTCAAGCAAAGGTCCAAAGGAGGACCCACTCAAGGTGGGGATAAATCACAATTGTGATCACAGACCAGGTTTCGCTCTTTTTTTTTTTTATCCCCCTTAATAAATTGGGCTTGACCTGAAACTCCAAGAAAGTTAATTTATAACAGCCCCCAAAATTCTTTTTTTTTTTTTTTACATAACAGCTCACCTTTCTTTTTCTTTTAAATTTAAACCATTATGACAAATGGAGATTTATTATATACTATAAACACATGTGGCTTGAGTGCTGGTATTTAGTCTGGAAACTCAGATGGGGCAGTAAGCCGCTGGTGCAATCAGGAAATGCCATGTGACATTCCTGATAAAGACAAAACACACTCACTCCACAGTGCTTAGTGGCCACTGTGGTTTTAGCCATTGTGTGGGAGCCATAGACCCTGGAAAGGCCTGGAACTAAAAGATGATTCAGCTAGGTGAGGGGGTGGCCAGGGCCACACTCAGACAACTCAGCACAAAAATCCTTCACAAAGGCAATCAGAACTTTTAATTAGACATGATCAAAGAAAACCAGCTTTCCAAGACACTTCTCTGGCCTGGGCCTTGTCTCCTCTTGATCTGTCTTAACCCTACAACTGGTTCATCTGTTTTGGTCCAAGATACTCAGTAATGCTGCACAGAATCCTCCTAAAATGTCAGGCCAGGTGCCCCGAAGAGTAAACAGAACTCTTGGTGGAAGGTGAGGGGGAAACCTTATTTCCCACCAAGCCAAAGCCAAAATGATTCATTCCCCCTCAACCCATCACCCAGGGAGTCCTCACTGGCAATATGGCAATAAGCACTAGGTGATTTACCAGCTAAGCAGAGTTCTCTTGGAGATCATATTAACTGGGGTCTAAAAAAGCAGAGCCAATCCTGGCTCCCTTGTTTGCCAAATTCTCTATACCTAAGTTTTCCATTTGTGAAGTAGGAATATTTACTAAAGGTTCCCCAAGAGTCTGTTGAGAGGATGCAGCAAAATAATACATAAGAACCACATAGATGTCCAGAAACAAACAAAAAAAAATTAGAGCTTCTCTATCATAATCTAGCTAGTCACATAATGGTATAATAATTAATAGTGATTAGTAATGGTCATTATTATTAACAAACTTTCCAAGTGTCTGTCTTTTCCCCAGGACTACAATAAAAGTTCCCTGAGGGCAAAAACCTCTATCCTTATGCTTCTTTGGCCTGACATATATTTTCCTAGCACATGCAACTTAATAAATATTTAAAGCAATTTAATAGATATTCGTTGATCACATCAATTCTGCCATTTAAAAAAACTTTCATTATAATTATTGTAAAACAGAAACTAGTAAAAATGGATAAAAATTAAAAGCATCCTTGATCCCAGCACCAGAAATAACCAGTTAGTATTCCGTCCTTTTCTCTATTCACGCGTTTATTTCAAAGTACAACGGGATCACTAGTGTATATATTATTTTGTAATCTATTTTTTGACTTATGAATAGTTCATGGATATTTTCCCATCATTAGATATTCTTCAAAAACACACCCTTGGAAGTCAGCGTGTATGCTACACTTATGTCCCACATTGTTTTCATCCAGCATCTTGGAAATAAAGAATGCCAATGATACCAGAGTTCAGTAAGACCGCTGAAACCAGAAAATGTGTGCAGAATCGCCTGGCACCGGGCCCAACGCTGCTCAACACTCAATAAATGCTCTATCCTTCTCCCTTTGTGTGTCTAGTATCCTTCACGGAACTGTGTGAAAGATTCCAACTTTCAGCATAAAATAACGTTTCTGAGCACTAAAATGCACTACAGACCCAAACCTTTCCTCCTAGTCTCCTGCTCATTCATTCCTGCTAGCTTCCAATTCAAGACCCATCAAAACAGAATCCTTATGAGTGTCTTGGTAGCTATACTAGAATTCCATTTACCCCTCCCTATGGCCTTCCAAAATCCAGAGCTCTCAGACTAGAATTTTTGTCACTAAATGTTTCTCTAATTGTTTCAGACATGTTGACCCTTCCTTCCCAATCAGACTTAAATTCTAGAATGTGAAAGGAAGCTTAATGCTGTAAAAAATGCAGACTTTGGAATCAGGAGTCTTGGGTTCTAGTCTCAATTTTGTCTCTTATAGGTGTCATTGTTTGGGGTAAATAATGTCCCCTCTCTGGATCTCAGTTTTCTCATCTATAAAATGAAGGCTTCAATAAGATAATTCCCAAGAGTCATCATGTCATCACTTTTAGGGCAGCAACTCATTTAAACGTAGTTATCATTTGTTAACAAAGGTCTAGGGTAAGCTATGGGCTTTTCCTGTAGTATTGGTATTGTCTGAATCAGCCCCATTTAGCAGAGGAGGAAACTGAGGCTTAGAGAGGTTAAAGCAACACACCAAAGGTATGTAGCAGAGCCACTGTCTGAGTCCAAGTGTGTGTCTAAGCATGTATTTACAACCAGCAAACTATATAGCTTCTCGAGTCCTTTTGTCTGTATCACCCACCACAGCACCTCTAAGTTCTCAGTAATACTTGTTGATTGGCAGATTGTGGTTTCTGACTCAATGCATGAAATTTTACTGAAAGCTTATTTCTTTCTATACATCATTGTGCTAACAAAATACTGACATTTTTGACCTGATCGTTGTTTGCTGGGAGAGCTTTTCTGTGTGTTATAGGATGTTTAGCAGCATCACTGCCCTTTACCCACTAGATTCCAGTAAGACCCATGCCTGCAAGGTTATGACAAGTCAAATGCCTCCCAGGGTTAGGGGGGAAACTTCATCTACCACATTGAGAACCTCTGCTATAAAACAACACACCCTGAAGACACAGGGAAGACAGGTAAAAGAATAAAAGCATTCAGCTAATAACCACATGAGCAGTAAGAATAGGAACACATCAAGTAATCACAAGAGGTTCTAACACCACATCCTACTAAGAGCAAGCCCTGTAGAAGAACGCTACAGCACAGTGGTACAAAGAACAGTCTGCTCTCTTGCCCCAGTACTTAAGGTTGGGTTGGGGCTGATCCTTTTGCTGTGGAGACCATGTAAGATGCAGTTCCTCCTTTTCCAAGTGAGTTAAAGGCAGGGAGGAGGAAGGCAAGAAAAACCATCTTATATGCTTATGTCCCACATTGTTTTCATCCAGCATCTTGGAAATAAAGAATGCCAATGATACCAGAGTTCAGTAAGGCGGCTGAAACCAGAAAATGTGTGCAAGTTATACCCACGTTAGGATTCTGAAGGTATTTTCCAGTGGAATCAATACTGTAATGATTAGATTCTCAGGCTAGCCCACCACAGTCTATTTTACCTAAAAGGGTGCTTCTCATTCCGCAGTAATTAATTTGGTGAGATGGCCCGGGAAGCTACCACCAATTAAACCACTATTTGGTAAGAATATAAATTCTAAACAGGTATTACCAAGCAACAATAAACTTTCAGAGTTAGAGAATAATTATAAATAACTCCAGCAGGATCTTTTTTCTACCTGTTCTCCCAGAAGTTCTTAGGAACAGGAATCTGTCCCCTCCCTCTTAGGTCGTCCATCAAAACTCATCCATCGGAGAGTGTGGAGACCCGCACCGGGGTTCACGCACATACAAACCTTTTCGTTTCTTAAGCGAATCTGTAGTTGCGTTTCGGGATCTTCCTGCGCTCTTTTGAAGTTGGTTCTGGGTCTGCAACTGTGTTTGGACAGAGGTAGGGTGAGAGAGCCAAACTTTAAATATGCCAGAACGCACAGGCCACAGTGGGGAAGTGGGTTCAGGGACCCCTATATCAGAATTAGTAAGTTTCTGTCACTGACAGGAGTGAAAAATCTAGAAGTGCTATCGATCATCAAGGACACTTGAGCTCACCGCCATATTTCATAGACAAAATTACATTCCAGGAAAGGGGAGGGGGGAGAAGGGAGAGTCCGTACAGGGAGGGAGGGAAAGCCACACAAAAGTTCTGAAATATATCAATGTCCAGAAATGGGAAAGGAAAAAAAATAAAAAAGAAACGTTTGGGGAGTATAAAAATATGAAATAAAACATCTATCTTATTTCAGAATCCTGGAGTAAATAATGTTTCTGATGCTCCCATAGAGAGTCAAATCCAAGCAGCAAAACAAATACAAATAAATACTGGGCTAGCGAATTAGGGAAGGTACACAGAGGAATTTAAAAATAGGATGAAGGTTTTGTTCAGAAATGGGATCCTTCCTCTCTCCTCCTACACACCCCCATTTTTTTTTTATTTTTCCTGAAGTAAAATCCATTATTTTGAAAACACCATTTGAAATCCTAAAGAAAGAGCAAAACACAGTATTGTGGTATTCCAAAGTAATATCTCTTGTTTATAACCATATAAATTTAGCCCCTGGCAATACAGGGCTTATATAATAGAATAGAGTTATTTTAACAGGGCCCTGTTAAAGAAGAAGCAAAATGTTCAGCTCATTTTCTCCAGTGGGAGGGACACATGGCCTCATGCGAGAGAGGGAACATGCCTAAGTCATTACTGCGGGAAAGCAATCCGTCAAAGCTGGGTCGCTCTGGCATGGCCAGCACCACTGGTGAGATCAGAGAGGCAGCCTCTGCTTGCAATTACCAGGGAAGGACCTTGGCTCTCGGCAGCCTGCTATCAATTACTACCCTGGCCTCGCCGCTTGGACTTGTCAATTTCCCAGTGTCTTCTGTTTTGTAACAGTAAGAAAAAGGGCTCCTCCTGACTGATTCTTGGAAGTTCCTCATGTGTTGTGTCACTCCTCGGTGTCATTAACAATTCAATTAAAATTTCACAGCACACAGGCAGGCAGCCCTGGACAGAGGCGGGAAGGGGCCCCAGAGAGGAGATTTCCGAAGGGCCCACTTCGGGGCCACGTTGGATCAGGCCGATCCAATCATGAAATATCTTTGACTTCACAAGTCAGGCTTACATGTGTCTCCCATCTGACACGACGCTGGGTTGTCATCTTGGCAAGGCGACATGCTTGATGTTCTCACCCCGTTGGGGGGTGGGCGGGGGGGGGGCACTGATGGAATGGAATTTGGGGCTGGCTTGGAACAAAAATGTGGCCTTCTTGCACTAAATGTGCTGGTTCCATGACACATAAAGTATTCACAATCCGCTGTCTTAATCGACACTGAGTTCTAGAAACTTCTTCTTCTTCTTTTTTTTTTTAATTGAGTTCTATTTTCCAGAGTTTCAGAGCAGGGTGTCTATAAGAACTGTGAGATGGAGTGTAAATCACAATGACATCCTTCAGGAAGGTAGATGACGGGGAAACACTAAGACGGGATGGCTAGAAACGAGAAAGACTTGCTACTGTCATTATTAACTCTGTGAAAGTGCAAACACTCCTTTGTCTCGCTGAATGATGGAACTACACATGCTCACGTGCTTTTAAGCGTCCCAAGGGTTTAGGGCAAAATAAAAAAAAAAAAAAAAAGTTTCAGGCTTAAGACTTCTGAGGCAGCTTTCTCTCTAACCCTCTCAATGAGTTTAGTCATGCAAGGAAAGATTCTTTAAAGTTACCAAAGACTTTGTTTAATGCCCAAGAAAATGCAGACTGTCAGCACCCTTTGTCAAGTTTTGGTGGCTTAAGTCCATTCCCCAATACACTGGTGACCCTCCACCCTCATTCACTAGTTTCTTTTTGACATCAAGCGCTGGATAATTGTTTGATTTCCTTCTAGGTAAAAGGAGATTAAATGCCCAGCTGCAACAGCCGACACACAAAAGGGAAAATATAGTTTAACCACCATATTTATCAAGATAATTTTTCTTCCACACACTGATTAATAACATTAGCCAACATCCCCTTTGGTTTGGGGGGGGGGTGGAAAGAGGTGGGAAGAGACATGTCCCCCTCGGAGTATCAGAAACAGGAGTTGACAGTTCAAGGCAAAAATGATTTGCATGTAAATTCTGATCAAAAGCAAGTCTGCACCCTGAAGTTGTCAAGTTTTGCTACCAATTTGACACTTAAATGGGCTATAGCAAAACTTGATTTAAACCGAAGAGGAAAAAAACATGGCAACTCAATTACCCCCTAGCAGATCGGATCTGGCAGCTGAGGTCAAACTTTTCACCCTGCCATTACATTTCTCAATACCTGATGCTTTAAACAAACACTATGTATTCCTCCTACAATCCGGGAGGAAAATGCATTTCTCAGGGCTCCCCACTGTGCCCCAGATTAAAAAATAAAGTTTCACTTGTGTGGGATCCAGGGCCATTTTCTCCATGTAAATTTCTGAATAAATCAGGACTTAAGAAATGGCCTTTTGGACTAGGAAGAAATAAAAAAAAAAAATCGCCTGTGCTTTAAAAAAGAAAAAGAGGGGGAAAAATATCTTTGCAGGGAAGATTTGTGGAGTACTAAAAGATGATTTAAAAACAAATATTCCCATAGCATTAGAGGCAAAACATTGACCTGTTTTTAGTTTGCTTTTAATATATTTCATATTTGAGCTTAAGCTGAACAGCACATTAATTCAGCAGGGAGAAAAACAGCAAACTAGTTCCAAATCGGCTCCACATTTATGGAGGACAAAGTATCTCGTAAGGCCTTAGGACAAAAGCCCAAAGGCAGGAGAGACCCAGTCTAATGACCCAGTTGGCCTCTGGGATTTCCATCCACCAGGGTTTGAATGCCACCACAGTACCTAGGCCATCAGCCCCAGGAGAGTTTCTCGTTTTGCTGCAACTATTTAAACCAACAACTGTTTACCCAAAGTCCTCTGAGTGCCCTAAAGCAACTCCAAAACTGATGTTCTGCTTTGTTTTGTTTTTTAAGCTGGTTTTAAGCTCCCTCTATAAAAGCAGGGAGTTTATTGAATTGGCATTCATCATAATTTCTAGTACTCATAATGGGCAGCCAAGTAACACATAGGGAATTGTTTCAGTTATTTAACCAACAAATACACTAAACGTTTACTGCGCGCAAGGCCCTGTGCTAAGCACTGAGGACCCAAGCATGAGCGATAGCCGTTCACAGCTGGAAAGACAATCATCTATACAACTAATTACAACAGTGTGGGTGATATTAAAAGTGTCTGAGAACACATTTGACTGGGGATTCATTCCGGGTAAGCCAAAACTTTAATTCCCCTGGCGTCTGCAACGTTATCCATACTGGCATCGAGAGAATGGTGGAGCAGGAGTGCCAGCCGGGAAGTTAGATGTTTCTACGGGAGCCCGTAAGGTAGAAACAGGAAAGCTTAATTGCCCAGGTACTGAGAAGATGAAGCAGTGTGTCACCAAACAAGAATCCTACAAGTACATACGTGGGACAAATGTGAGGAGTCGTCTCATGCTCAATCTTCCTATAAGCCAATTTGCCAACCTTCAAACTTGGAGCCCTCCCATCACTGCTGTTGGACTGGCTTTCTTTGCTGTTCTAAAACATGCCAAGTTTGTTCTGGCCCCAGGGCCTTTGCACTTGTTGTTCCCTCTGCCAAGTTCCCAAACCTTTGCACGACTCGAGCTGTCTCATGTTACTCTTCAGAACAGGTTTCCTTGAATTTTACTCAGCAATAAAAGAGAATAAAATCATGGCATTTGCAGGTAAATGGATGGCGTTGGAGAAGATAATGCTAAGTGAAGTCAGCCAATCCCCAAAATACAAATGCTGAGTATTTTCTCTGATATAAGGAGGCTGAATCATAGTGGGGTAGGGGGGGGGGAGCATGGGAGGAATAGACGAACTCTAGATAAGGCAGAGGGGTGGAAGGGAAGACAGGGGGCAGGGGGTTAGCAAGGATGGTGGAATGTGATGAACATCATTATCCAAAGTACATGTATGAAGACACGAATTGGGTGTCAACCTACTTTATATACAAACAGAGATATGAAAAATTGTGCTGTATATGTGTAATAAGAATTTTAATGCATTCTGCTGTCATTTATTTTTTTAAAAAAAATCAATTAAAAAAAAAAGAACAGGCTTGCCTGACATCTCTATCCATAGTGGCTCCCACATCTACTTCTCTAAGACACTCTAATCCCTTACATCCTGCTTTCTTTTCTTCATAGAATATGTCACTATCTGAAATTTTATTATCTGTTTATTATCTCTCTCTCTCTCACTAGACTGGAAGCAATATGAAGATCCGTATTGTATCCTTACTTCCTGTAACCAATAGTAGATGCTCAATAAACAGATGATAAATCCATTAATGCCCACTGAGCCCCCAGATGCCACTAGGCTTATACCCCTGAATTAATAAAGAAAATTAAGGGCCAACATCAAATCACCACAGACCCTGATTTCTAAGCCCTTGGTTTTATCACAAACAAATCATGATAGAGGAGCAAATGTAAATGGAGAAGTTTTTTAAAATCTAAATATAGCCAGAGGGGGAAATCACCATCACATAAAAAAAAAAAAAATGGGTATTTAACTGAGCCAAATAACTGAGCTCTTTCTGAAAAAAAAAAAAAAATTAACTTCAACCAGGTTCCCAGGCTTCCCACAAATCACCACCACCCAAGAGGAAACCATGTGAGAAGTTATGTTCTGCTTCTGAACATTTAAGCATTTTTATCAATATTATTTGCCAGTATAAATATTTTCCCCATAACTTTATATTTAAAATAGGAGTGCACCAAACCGGGACTTATAATGTGCAAAGGAAACAGTTCAGTCTAAGGTATTCATGACTTCAGTCATTCTCTCATAAAACAACAGATGAAATAAAATGTATGACATTCCCAAAGAGGGAGTTTTCTCGTGTAATTCATCTTAAAATGCAACGTTCTGTCATCTCAAGTAACACTTACTGAAAGCAACCATCAATACTTTTTGTCAAAAGCCCGTACTCTGTGTAAAATGTTCCATCAATCTCTATTTACATAAAACACAAAACTTTCAGAGTGGTTCTAACACACAGCCGCGGAGCGTCTCCATCTCCAGTTTACATGCTCTGCTGAAAAATAATTTGACTGACACCAGAAAAATACAGATGACCCTTGAGGAAGGCTTTGAGGAAGGGAACCACCTTCCAGTGCTGCACAGCATCCTACACGAGTGGGGGCTCCTTGATTGTTTCTGTTTGTTTTTCAACCAGAAGATACATTTTCTCTTCAAATAAAAAATTCCATTTTGCCAGGAAGCCTTCCAAAGAAGCTTTCACTTACCAGTCACAGATGCAGGGACGGCACCCCGCTGATTCTGAACTTGTGCAAGCTAGGGGCACCACTTTATTCCAGGCCAGAAACTTTAGCTTTCGGTCCTGTAGGACTCGAATATGGAATGAAGCTCCAAGAAGGTCATTGCCTGGGAATGTTTACAAAACACACAAATTAAGGCATTAGCCTTTTCACCTTGAAGGTCTGGAGATCAACTCCCAGCTTAGGTAACAAAACACAAAGTCTGTCTGCCAGCCTTTGCCTAAGACTTGGGGGTTGAAAACAGTCCTCTCATCTGACCCAAGTTAGCTAAGGCCTAGGTGAGAAAGCTGAGAAACTGCAAGTCAAAGCCCATTTGAGATATTTGAATTTCATGCCAAGTGACTGTCTGTGCCATTCTTCATCCTATCCCTATGACTTCAGCAGCCTAGGGTTAAAGATTTCCCAAGGCTGAACCTGCTGCAACCCTTCCTAATTATTCCTTGCACTCAAGTGCCCATTATGTGAAATGTGTAGGGCAGAGAGAGAAGTCTAACATGGCTTCAAGTAAGCTGTGGGGTTTCTCAGCTGAACCACTGCCCCCTCTGACCTCTCCAAGTCTCTGACATTTAGTTTCTTACGGTTTGGTTTTGTTTTGTTTTGTTTTGTTTGGTACCTTTTTGGTACCAGGAATTGAACCCAGGGGCACTTAACGCCTGAGCCACAAACCCAGCTCTTTTTATTTTTATTTAGAGACAAGGTCTTGTTAAGTTGCTTAGGGCCTCACTAAGTTGCTGAGGTTGGCTTTGAACTCTGCACGATCCTCCTGCATCAGCACCACCCCCCTGCCCCGGGAGCTGCTGGGATTACAGGTGTGCACCACCACGCCCAGCCATTTAGTTTCTTTACCTACAAAAATGAGAGGATCTGCCAAGGCCAGTGATTTTCAAAGTGTACTCTGCCAAGCTCAGTGGGCAGCACAAAGGTTCAAGGGTCTTATCACAGAGGAGATAACAACTGGGCAAACAGGACCCTGGCTCCATCTTTGACCCAGCAATCTCATCAGTATCTGTTTTGGATCGAATGTGCCAGCAAAGCTTCAGGTTTCACTGGCAACACTGTCCTCTGATCTCGACGGTCCTTGCCAGCTCTGATACTCAGACCTCACGTGGTGGAGGAGCAGGAACACAGACACACACCTCAAACCAGGTTAGAGGGCAAAGAGAAGAGTATTTCCCGGGAAGGGTCACACGAGCTGCATAGGGACCACCAGGGCACAGTATGGTTAAGACTTTCCGAGGGCAGAGCCTGGAACTTGAGGAAGGGTAGAAACAGCATCTGAAACAGGGACAAACCAGACCCGAAGCAGAAAACAGGGGCAGGGCAGGGGGCATGTGTGGGAAACACTGGGCACCCCTCTAAAACGAGGTGGGAAATGGGAATGATCAAAAGCCTGCATGCCAGGCAGAGGATTCTGGATTCCCTGCACCTAATATTTATCCCCCACACCAGGCATAAAAGCAAATGCCACAGGAGCCACCTAGTCCTAGCTATTCCAGTGCTTTTAATTGTGTTTGCAAACCCCAGACATATTTGTACAGATCTGAATTTCTGTCCTTAAGGGCCTGGTTCAGGCCCATATATCTGGTAGTCAATACCGGCTTTGATAGCCAGGATAATGAGGATAAATTATGCCAGGCACTGTGCTCAGAGCTGTACAGGTAAAGTCTCATTTAATCCTGACAACCAGGAAAGTAGGTCCATCATCGTGTTATGAGAGAGAAAATTAAGGCTTAGAGAGACTCAATAACTTGTCTAATGTCACACAGCCAGGAAGAGGCAGAGCAGAACTCAAACTCAGAAATATCTTGCCCCAAGACCCAGGTTCTCAGCCACACTGTCTCCCTTTTGAGGATTCCCAGGACCTGAGCTGGAAGCAGCAGCGAGTGGAGTGCCTCCAGATTAGAGAGAGGATGCACTCTTCAGGGAAGAGATGATGGACCAACGTGGCTTTGAGCTAACTGGGAAAAAGAATCCTTTCCAAAAAAGGAGGAACCTCAGTACCAAAAATGAAGGCAGAATTCGGACTCAAAATTGCATTCTCTGCTTTTGTTCTTGACCTGGACATAAGGCAAGTGAGCAGCTGAAATGCCAAAGTTTCTTGCTCCCTAGTAATTCTAGGCTTAATCACCAAAAATCAGTGGG
Source organism: Marmota marmota marmota (assembly GCF_001458135.2). NCBI lineage: Eukaryota > Metazoa > Chordata > Mammalia > Rodentia > Sciuridae > Marmota > Marmota marmota. Next base: position 3,820,570 of record NW_025999946.1, read on the forward strand.
ACACCTATTATCTGTCCAGCTCTGCCGGGTGCTAAGGGAGACATAATGAGGATACCATTCTTGTCTTCAAGGTTCTGAGAATTAAATGTCAACCAAGGCTCAAACACAAAGTCACTTCCAGGTCAAACATGTTACAATAAAAGGACAGCAAGTGGGTCCCATATATACTTGTGTTGGGCAGTGCAGAATGTTCTACAGAAGTTCTGAGCAGGGGCAGCTCATTAAGGACGGACTGCAGCAGCTAGGAAAGGCCTGACATCGCCTGAACAGGTCCCGTAAGGATGGTTAAGGTTCCAGTAGCAACAAGAAGCCAGTAAAGAGCAAACAGAGAGGGCAGCTCAGAGCGGGAGGCTGACCAAGCAAAGCCAGGGAAGAGAAAGGACAAAGACCACAGCATAGCAGAAGCAAAGTGACAAGCAACAAGTGAGAGAGTGAAGAGATGCCTTCACCCTCCATCACACAAGACCAGACATCACCCAGTCCAACCTCTCATCTTACAGGGTACAGAGAACAATTCAGTCTTTCTCAACTTAGTGACAGAGATGCATGAGAATAGCTCTCATCCCAGCCTCCAATGCTGATCCACCTTCTACTCTACCCCACAACTTCCTCCTTGAAGCACAAGCAAAATCTGTCCCTTCAAGAGGAGGCGGCACCAGGGACCTGAAGGAGATCAGTTCCTATTACAAACATGGATCCACTTTGACTTCATCCAAAATGCTTCCAGGGTTCTTTTCTGATTCTTTTTTTAGCCACACCCCATTTTTGACAGGGCTTCATTCTAAAAACCCTTGGATGATAAAGTTCTCGTCAAGAATCATTTCAAGTTCCTTGAACATAACCTCATAGTTCTTTAGTCTGGGTTATTGGCATTAGTTAGCCTACCTTCTTCCCCAAAATGCAATAGGAACAGAAAAGAAATTGCAATTGGAAAAGAAAAGAGGAATAAATTATCTAATTTTGAGATTCTGCCTTTCACAGCGGGATTCATGCCTTGAATGACAACACTTGAAGCTACTGCTAATGATGCTCTTCCCCCAAAAAAGGACTAGAGTGGAGATAAAAAAAAAACCAATTAAAGAAACTGGAGAAAAGACAAGAACCAGAACTAGAATTCTAGGGAAGAAATTTAAAAATTAGAAAATTAGAAAAGACTTTCCAAGTATTTAAGGTTGTTAGTGGGGTGTCAATACTAAGAAGAAAAACTCATTGAAATGTCTGTGAGAATGTGCTGGTAACAATACAATCCTGATGTGGAAAATTGTTAAAAAAGAAAAAAACTAGGTCAAAGAAAGCAACAACAAACAATTTCGAGACAATTACAATAAATTTGTAGATGGACACAAGATCTTTATTTATTTTATGTGGTGCTGAGGATCAAACTCAGTGCCTTACATGTGCAAGCAAACACTCTACCACTGAGCTACAGCCCCAACTCATACAATTAATTTCTAGAAGATTAATTTTTAAAAAAAAGAGCAGTCTTCTACTTGTAAAAGATTCTAAGACACATTCACAAAATGTTTTTCTCCAGCAGACATTTATAACCAAGTCCCTTCGTGGTGGACAATGCCGTTACCAAATAAATGTGTTGTTATTTATTTTGGTTTTTGAGTTTTGTTTTCAATTTTTAATTAAAGTTGTAGGATAAGAGAAATTTGAGTGTCTAGTATAAGCTCATAGTAACAAAACTTTCCCCTAAATCTGATACCCCCCACCCTATTACCTAGCGCAAACCCTAATTAAGCTTGGGAGGAAAAAAAAAAAGAACCACCTTGTCCATTTCCTTAAAAGTCCTATTTTGGGATTCATATTTCTTCCAAAGAAAAAAAGTCAAGCTGAATTATTCAGCTGCTCTGTGGTTAAACTAAAGGTTTTATGGTCATTTTTCTATCCATCAGCCATCGCAAGTTGGGGGAAAGGAGACGGATACATCGTAATTCAGATGCTATTCTGGGTCTCTGTACGTGACCTGACATGATGCTCAAAATCAGCTCCAGCCCACCAAGAATTAACGCTCATTTTGGAAAGGAGTCCTTGACTTAAAAGCTAAAGAACAGAAGGTCTCCTCGTCTTCCATTCGCACTCGCAAAGGTAACTCATAACCCAAGAATCCCCACCCCTGCCAAAAATATACATCCACAACATTGGAGAGAAAGCAAATAAATAAGAGTCAGGTGGCTAGAGTCAGTACTAAATGGCCCCCAATTCAGGGATACAATTTTTTTCACTGTTTTTTCCCTTAACTTGTGCTTTAAGTACACCACGTAACAACAGTCTGAAGAGGACACATGCCCACCTTATGTGATGGGCAACTAACTGACTTGCACCCAGAAGATGTTCAGAGTTAGTTGCTGAACTGAATCCAGATTTGTATTACAAGCACTGGACAAATGGTCACTAGAGCCATTTCAAATGTTCACCCTCACAAACCAAGTTGTCTGTGAAGGACCGAATTTAAGCCTCAGGTGGAACAGCCCTGAGATGCTGATGTTAGCAACGGCAAAGAGGAGAAAGCCTGAAAATGGGGTTCACGAGAACATCGTCTGAGGTGCTGCATCAACCTACCCTGAGACCTACCCTGAGACCTACCCAAACTTACCGGGGCAATAAGTTTCCTTCACTGTTGAATCCATTTTGAGTTGGAATTTCCATCACCTACGCCATAAAGAATCATGATGTTATGGTGCCCAGATTACATATACATTTTATCTTAATGTTTGTGTTCTTATTCTATGATGATCCTTTCAGTCCACTCCAAATATCACCTCCTCTGAGGACGTGCAATTAATGGTTACTTTCTCTGAACCCTGTGGAATGCTGTCAGCTCTCTCCACTGTTATCCCCGGATTAGGCCCAACTCCCCTAGGAATAGTAGGGCCCAGGGAGAGCCTGCTCAGGAGTAGACTGCCACAATGTCCTGATCCCAATCCTACTCACATGGACACCAGAAAACAAGCAGCCCTAGATTCCTACTCCAAGATTTTCCAGAAAGTCGTGTCCTCACATAGAATGGACAAGAAAACATAGTTGTGCGATGACATGATTTATTATTTACTCTAACCACATTATTCCCACTAAGTCAGTGGAAGAAACAATAAATGAGGCTGTACTCAGAGCTCTCTCCTATCAGACCCAGGGAACTTACGTCCAAACAATTCAGAGATTTCTACCCAGGATACTGATGCACAAAACATTCTCAGATTCTATTGTTGGCCTTTCCTGAAGTAGATCCAGAGAGACCATGGATTGCTCCTCCTCTAATTACTGTTTATTTTACTAGTGTGTGGGTTTTCCTCATTAAAATAATGTCTTGACAAATTTGAGAGTTCATTTTAAGGGTAAATGAAGAGTGGTACATCAACATCTCAGCCTTTACTGAAACTTTAACAAAGTCAAATTCTCACTATGTTCTTTGTTGACCCTTGTTCCCTATAGTTGAAAGGATATGGAATATTCTACAGCTATGCAGGTGACTTCTCTCTTCATACAGTCTGACTCACTAGGATATGTTTTTGAAGCTTACCAAAATAAGGGCATTTCTTTTTCACTTGTTTAACAGAGAGTCTTCCTCTCAGCAATGGGGCCCACTCAACAAACATGGCTGTGTCTTGCTTATATTAAAGTTAAGATATGAGACATCTCTTTTTTCTTGGAGAGGAGACTAAGAGGGCGATGGCAACATTTCCTTTCAATGTCTGCAGTGCCTAAATCTGGGGTTCATACAAAACAAATGAGTAATTTCAAACTTGAATTCACATTGTGATCAACCACCAAGCTCATTAAAAGTACAGATCCTTGAGTCTCCAGGGACTATGAGCTACTGGGTCCGGGAATCTTCATTTCTGACAAAGTGAATCTGATAGACGCAGGTTTTCTGTCCAATGTACTGAGAATTATGGAAGTAGGCCCTAAATTTTTTAAAAAAATTAAATGAATATGGTACAGACTTAGCTAAAGAGATATCCCAAGCTCACCACCAGTGTGTTCCCTGGTATGCACATCTTGAATCATACTATGGCCCCTGGAAACCAGAACCTGATTGCTTAGCAAACTGCCTTGCTCAACAGCAGAGAGCACACCTTCCCCACACCCTCTCCTCCATTCTCAACACATCAATACCTAGGTTTGAAAATAACATCTGAGGACTCAGAGCTCCAAAAGCTCAAGGACATCAATGCCAGGACAAAAATTCCAATATTCAGCACAGAAAGAAAAATGGAAACTGAGGTTCTGGGACCATTATGAGACCAGGCCACCAGGATTCCTTTGTCACCTATCCCCAGGGTCTTCAGGATTTGGGCTCAAATGTGAAACCTTTAGTAGAAGGTAAAACTAACAGAGGTGTTCAAGATGACAATAAAGACAATGACAGGGCAAGCAGTAGCCTGAGAGGCATGAAAATGGGGCCCCTGGTTCCTTTTTAATCACATTGGACCTGTCCTGTGCTGTTCACTGGTCCTTCCCCAGGCCCAAGTCCTGTTGGCCTGCATGAACTGTACTTCCCTTGAATGCGGGGAAAATATACCTCGTTTCTTGTTTGTGCGTTAAAGTCAGGCACATGCTGGGTGACTGAAAAGACTGTTGGAGAACAAGACAAGGTAATATAGTGAGGAGGGCTGGCCAGAGAGAGCAGAGTTCGAATGCCACCTCACCTGTAAATCCCTTCAAAGCTTGCAACCAGGCGCTACACAAAAGAAACCAATAATTGCTTGAGCCAATATTCCTGGGCCAGTCACTCAACTCCCTCTACAGAGCAAAGAAGGGGGAAACCTGGGGTGGGCAGGCCTGGCTCTCAAGACCCTCATGTTCATTCACATTTTGCTCACCCTTTATAAGGCCATACTTACCATGAGTCTATGAAAGGAACAGGGAAGCCTGCTCAGCTGGCCTCTCCCATTTGGTCCTGCCTTCCTGTGGACCTGTGTGTACTAAAGACAGGACCAGTGGGTGTCCTGTCCTCCCATCTCACCCCAGAGACTACTAGCACAGTGATTGATGCACACACGCACCGAAGAGATGTGTCCTAGGAAAGAAAAAGACTTAGCCAAGCCTTGATCATCTCAGATGTGAAACAGATAATGTTTGACTTCCAGGACAGCTGGACAATTAAAGATGATAAATGTGATGTGGCCTAATTCAGTCCTCATTCAATAAAGTACAGATAGTTCAACAGTGAAAACCTGCCTGAGACTCCTTGTTACCAACACACCCAGAGTGAGCCCGGAGTGACGGCACTGTGGCAATGGAGTCCCTCGTAAGGAATGCCAGGGGCAATGGTTTCTTGGAGGCTTTCTGAGCTCCTGTTCTCCAGAATCGATCCCTCAAACCCACCTTCGGCTTCTGCTTCAAATAAAAACAATGGAGAATATGGGGAAGAGGAATGTTGGCTCTTTGTTCCGGGGAGCTCCATGTTGTTTCCCAATCCCAGTGAGCCCCACCGGGAACCAAGGGTCTGATGGGAGGGAAGGCAGGGAAAAGCCATTCCCATGGCAAAGCAGGGAGACAAACTGATTTATGAGGCAAGATTCTAAAGAAGCTAAACACACACTGCGTGGCACAGCAACCAGGGTGAGGATGTGCAAAAAGGGTCCTTTCCCAGCCAGGAAACATCAGAACCGAGTCAACACGGAGGTCAGCAGTGCAAAGGGGGCAAATCGCAGGTCCCCATGTTCTGGGAAAAACTCACAGGCACCCTGCTGCCCATCAACTGACGGAAGATGCTCTGGGGATTTCTTTTTTGGTGTTCAGGATCAAATGCAGAACCTCTTGCATGCCAGGCAGGCACTCCGCCACTGAGACACATACCCACCTCTGCTCTGGGCATTTCTATCTTTAAATTCCTGCCACGCTGCTATGCGGTTAAGAACTCCTCCTTTGGGAAAGAGTCGCTCTGAGCAGCACTCCATGGAGACTTGCCAGGAATTCCCATCCATCATTCTCATGAATCAATACATTTTTTAACATTTTTTTTTCAAATTATGAAAAAAGCATATGATCATTGTAGAAAATGTGGGAAATATAAAATGTGCAAAGAGGCGGGAGTAAATGCTCATAATCCCACTCTCATGTTTCCCTCAAGGTTTCGATCTGATTTTTTTTCTTTTAAGTTTTATCTAGATATCAGCCTAGCACAGGGATGTGCGCTAAAGTCCTAGACACTCAGGAGGCTGAAGTGGGCCATCTCTTGAGCCCAGGAATTGGAGAACAGCCTATGTAGCATAATCAGACCCTATTTCTTAAAAATAAAGACTAAAAAGTTATATTTAGCTCTCTGTTTTTTAAAGATAATGTAAATATACAATAAATATATTTACATTAAATAATATTTACATAAATAATATATATTTATATTACCACCTAAAAAACACACATACATAGAATCAAAAAGCTCCCCAGGAGCTAGGCATGGTGGGGCGCAAACCTGTAATTCCAGCAGCTCTGGAGGCTGAGGAAGAAGAATTCCAGATTCAAAGTCAGCCCCAGCAATTTATCGAGGCCCTAAGCAACTTAGTGAGACCCTGTCTCAAAATAAAAAATAAAAAGGGCTGAGGATGTGACATGGTGGAAAGTGCCCCTAGGTTCAATGCCCCCAGTACCAAAAAAAAAAATACACACACACACACACACACACACACACACACACACACACACACTTCCCCATGATTTGATGCAAAAAAAAAAAAAAAATCTCCAGCCCCTTTATTTCCCTTCCTCTTTCCTTCTGCTCTCTCTTTGGGCTGAGGATTTGGGGTTCTCCTCCCTATCTGTAATTTAGAAGCAAGCTCTGCTGTTTCCTAGTTCTTCAGTTCTCGATGTGCTCTAAGCAGCCACTCCCTAATCTCATCTCTATTTCTCCACTGTTGTCATATTTTAATTTGGGTTTGACCATAGTTTCTTTTCCTGGTTATATTATATTCCTCATGTTAGAATTAAGACTTACAAGATCTTTCCTGTACATTTTTGTTCCTCCAAGGAATTAACATTTTCTACCAATAACCCAATACTAAATTCTTGGCTAACATATTGAGTCATCCCTTGAGATGTGCAGATGCATCAGGTGTCCTGGCATGTCCAGTGTCCAGAAGATCTAGGTTGGTGGCCCTCCCCCCCTGGGCACAGCTGTCATCCTGAGACTTTCCCTGCCATCCTCCTGGAGATACACTTTCCTGCTGCCAGTAGCAGCTTCTCTCACTACTCTCTCGTTTCGGTGGAACATTTTCTTTCATAGTTTCCTAAGATGGCTAAAATTATGAGGCATTTCACACTCGGAAATGTTTCTGTCCTACCCTTAATCTAGACTGAAGCATATTAGCACTTATCAGGAGCTGGAGGGAGAGGAGAAGAGGAGGGAGGCTCAGTGGATACAGGGTTTCCTTTTAAGATCATGAAACTGTTCTAGAACCAGACAGAGGTGATGGCTGCACATTATGAATGCACTAATGGCCACTGGATTGTATACTTTATAATGATTAAAATAGGAAATTCTATGATATGTATATTTTACCACAAATTTTAAAAAAAACGTGGCTAGTACCTCCAGTCATAGTCTTGAGTAAGTTTATGCCTTTTTAAATATTTTTGCTCTGTTTTATAGGGTTTGGGGAAAAATAAAACGTTCATGGGCTCTATTTTTCATTTGTAATTACACATTATTTAAAATATAAAATCAGCAAATGTTCATCATGGAGATGGAAAACAAAAGTATCATAAATTGTAATCCTACCTACAGGGAGTTTACAATCAAGTTGGAATTTTTACACATACATACATACAATATAGTGTGTACATATATATTATATACATACACATATAATGCATATTCTTTCATTATGTATATGTGTGTATACATATTTTGTGTGTGTGTGTGATGAAAGAAAACCACACTCTAAAATATATGAGGTCAGAATGGTTCAGACAGTGACATAGAGCTCAAAAGAAAGGGTTATAGCTGTGGATATTAAGTCAGACTCTACACTAAACACTGAATCAGAGCTGGGGAAGAAATACTCTAAAAAAGAGAAGATTATACTAGTGAAGTGGGTCACAAATATATTTAGGGCATGATCAGGAGACCAGCTGAACTAGTTTGCAGTAAACTATTATGCAAAAAAAAAAAATGATCTGAAGTCAGAAAATAAAGGGCCAATTTGCCTATTCTTTAAAAAAGAAAAAGAAAAACACCACCAGACACAAGTGTCTCAGTCCCAGCCTCACCAAGCCAGGTTAAGCTGTTTCTATGAGCCTGCCCATTGAGAACCCTCCATACTGCACTTAATCTTGGGCATTTCCATTTTCAGCTCTAGAAGAAAAATGGCCCAGAACACCACAGACTGCATACTGTGATCCACTGCAGAATTCCAGGACCCTTGGCATGACAGACCTGGGCTCCCACAGCTGCCTGAACTTCCACATGAAAGACACTCTGTGAGCTGCACTGATCTCTCACTCATCATCCTAGAGGCAGAAGGAAGTAACCCCTGCTGACTGGTAACCAGATGTCCACTGACTGCCTAGAATGCTTTTCCTTCTCAACTAAATGGGTAGATAAGAGGATCAGTATGGATGCCACACAGCCATGGGTGGTCTGCACAAGGTTTGTCAATGGGCTATGAGGGAGGGTAAAATCATTACCCGGTCTCCTGTGGGGTTCCGAGCAATATGAACTGATAAATTCTCTCTATGGGTATGAAAATTTATGTTGGGTTTGAGTCACTTGTACCTAAAAGGCATTGGCCCAGCCTTCAATTGGCACATACCTTTTCTAAGCCCCATGACTATTGGGCTTGAACATCTTAAACTTAAAAGCCCCTTTGAATTTTAGTTCTCTTCAAATTAGTAAGGTTCTAAGTTCCTTAGGTATCTTTGTTTCATTCCCACATCAACCTGTGCATCTCAGTTACTTAACAAATACTGGATAGATGGATGGATGGATGGATGAAAGGAATGAAATTAAGAAAAGGAAAATATGGAGAATTTCTGGCTCATTTTTTCTTTATTCATCTTCTATCTTCCAACTCTCAATTTTTCTGTTTCAAATCCCTTGGAACAGGATTTCCAAGAGGTCTTCACATGATGACTACAGAGACCAAAACTAAACAGGAGAAGCTCCATAAAGGTAATCTATGCCACCTTCCCATTTCCTACCCCAGTGACCCTGGAAAAGAAATGATCAAGAAAGGAAAGCCCAATGTCTTGAAAGCCCGTTCTACCAGGTACTTTACTGGGCAGTTCGTTAATATTCTCTCACACAGTCATCATCAAGAATCGTGGATTATAGGTTAATGATCTGATCCCCATTATTCATATTGGCAACCCTAAGACCCAGGAAAAGTTGTAAATCTTGCCCAAGGTCATACAACTAGGCTGAGAACAGATCCAACTTCCGTACATCTGGCTCCACAATCTTTACATCTGAAAATCAATCACTTAAATAGATAAATGCCTATATGATGTGAGTGGAGGTCCTCAAAAAAGACCAGTCTATCCCAGAACATCTCTTCCCTTGAGGCTAGAAATTCTCCCATTATAAATTCCTTCTTTGGGTTGTTTTTCTATAATCTTATGAATAATAACTTATGTTTGTGTTAACCCTTCATTAGTCATGAGTCACTTCCTATAAATTCTTTTGTTTGATCTGCACAGCAACCCCATAAAGCTGGTGATATTATCCCCGTGACGCAGATGAAAAGACTGAGGTTCAGAGAGGCAGCAGCCTATCCAAAGCAAAGTCGGTGATTGCCGACATCCTGGGTCTTCCAACTTCGTGTTTTCACATGCTCCTTTTATATGCAACTTGTTAGTTGAGATGAGGGCTGACAGTTGATCAGACACTATGAGGAATGGTGCCTCAGGAAGGGGCAGATAAAAGAACAGATGGTGAAAAGAAGGGAAGTGGATGAACCCGATGGAGGAGGTTAGAGGCAAACTGCCCATCACACAGTCTGCCTGGGCTTGAACTGGATTGAGATGCCCACGTGTTAATTCTAGAGTAGCCACACAGCCCGTCCCGGACAATCTCAGGTCATGCCCAGCATAATTATTACAGCTCCCTCTTTTTCACTTTCAGAAGAATTCTAATTCAGATGATAAATCACATAGTCACCACCACAGGCAGAGTGGTGGGGAGGTCCCCATACCCAGACCCTGCACAGCTCCCAGCTCTCTTTGTTCCAAGTGAAAGCAGTTGGGTCCTCTTGCTTCCCCTTTCAATGAAATAAAAAACAGCATCACTGGAGTTCACGCAGAGGCCCCTGGGCAGCAGATCTGGGCACCCATGTAAAGCCCATTCTCTCTTTCAGTAATTATTGGTTGTACAATGAACTTAGCACCAACCCCCAAGTAAGCCGCTGTGTAATTATGGGAAGCCTTGAAAATGAGGATGTCCTCAGTGTGGTACAGGCTTTTCTAGGAGGACCTATGTGCTCACAGGCTTCTGCGCCTGCTCTCACAGGCTCTCTACCCAGGGAGAGCCAGGAGTCACAGCTACAGCTTGTAGTTGGAAAACACTTTACAGGGTATGAAACCATGTTACCCACATTACCCCATTTTCTTTCCAACACCCCCATGAGGAAAGAGTAAAAGTGATATAAACTCCGATTTCAACTCCAAGCTGAAAGAGGGGAAATGACTGCCCAGTGCTGCAGTCAGATGCAGGTCTTCTGATGGCTGCTCAGCGGCCCTCCCCACCACCACAGGCACCCCAGCACCCACTGCTCAGTTCAAAGCCAGCTTCTACTGTGGGGCGTGCACGAGGGGGACCATCAGCCTGCACTCTCAGCAAGACTTCCAGGACCTGAGGTTACCGGCTCAGCTATTCATCTACACTTACTACCCCAGGACTTTGGCCATCTCCCTCCCTTTCCACACACATCCCTTTTATTATCTTAGTTTAATTCCAATTCACTTCATGTTTACTAAATGATCCCTCTATGCTCAGCATCAAGGCAAATGTACAGTTTGGCCCCAGGCCTCAAAACAAAAATTCATATATTCATATATGTATATACACACACACACACACACACACACACACATACTCACATATACACATATATATACATATATATACACACACATACATATGTGTGTATATATATATATATATGTTTATGTCTATGTATATTTATGTGCATGTGTCACCAAAACAGAAATAAATATATACATTTGTATATGTCTATGTATATTTACATGTGTGTGTCACCAAAACAGAAATAAATACTCATACTTTGATTATAACAACCATGATTCCAACAGTGCCTTAATTTAGGACAAAGAAGGAGGGCCTGGGAGTCAGGGCTCCTGGTACACCAGGTACCCACTCACGGGCTGGCAGACTGAGGCAGTTTGACTTACCTCTCTGTGCTTTGGTTTCTTCTCTTTAAAATAAAGAGGCCAAAGTAAATCAGAGTTTACAGTCTGGTGGCCAGAGGCAGCATCTACTTCCCCAGACATCTTGAATCAGCCTACACAGCATTTTTTAATGACTTTTTAAAAATTCTCTATACTACCTGCACCATTACTAATTATTTGACATGAAGCTTCTTCATTCTTCATGTTCTCTGCACAGAGGCTTTTGAATGTGCACCTCCTATACCAGATGACCTCTACGTCCCTCCTAGTCCAATGGCCTGTGTTAGGGAGGAAGCAATGGCTTAGACCCAAGCCAGGTTGCAACTTCTAAGTAATGCACCTCACCTGAGCGATGAGCCTCTATCTGCTGAAGAGGATAGTCATAGTGCCCACGTTACAGAGTTATTACAAGAACTGGGTTCATACCCACCAAGTGAATACAATAGGGACAGCTTCAGAGCAGGACTAGATACTAATAAGTAATTACTTTCTACTATAGATTAAGCATCCCTAATCCAAAACCCAAAATTTTTTGAGCACCTACATGAGGCCTAAAGTGGAAAATTCCACACCTGGTCTGATGAAATGGGTCAGTCAAAATACAAAAGAAAATTGCCTGTAGGCTATATGCATAGGGCATATATGAAACCTGAAACACTTCTGGTCCTAAGCATTTCATATAGGGGAGACTCAACCAGTACCACATTTTGTTGATTCATTCAGATGATGACAACCAATGCCTTTTAATGTCACACAGAACAGAAATTCTACAGTGTTTACAGAGAGAGGCCCAGTCATCCTCTCCAGGGCCTCTCAGGAGCAGCCACTCTGACCCCATATTTTTTTGTGTCTTCAGTGCTGGGGATTGAATCCAGGGCCTCATATGTCCTAGGCAACTGCTCTACTACTAAGCCACACCCCAGGTCCCCAAACATATGTTGAACAAACACTAGAAAGACCATCATACCAGCCTCTCCCCAAATGAGGGCTTAGGTCTTCTCTGTATCAGTGAGAGGAAAATAAATGGCATTTGGGGACTGATATTTGAGGATTAGGGTGGTTTTTCTTAAAGAAAGGAAAATATTATGGTAAGAAAAGTGGTAGAATCTTCTCGTGGGTACCAAGGAGGAGATGAAAATTGCCTTTGAATCAACTGTACCACAGACAAGAACAAAACTGGATTGTATGGGTTACATTCTGGAGAACAAAACAAAAATTCAAATACACACACACACACACACACACACACATATACATATATGTATGTGTGTGTGTGTGTGTGTGTGTGTGTATATATATATATATATATATATATATATATATGTCTGTTTATGTCTATGTATATTTATGTGCATACATCACCAAAACAGAAATAAATACATATATATATATATATATATATATATATATATATATTTGTATATGTCTATGTATAAATATATATATATATTTATTTGTATATGTCTATGTATATTTACGTGTGTGTGCCACCAAAACAGAAATAAATACTCATCCTTTGATTATAACAACCATGATTCCAAGAGTTCAAAATGCTCCTGAGAAAAATACCAGGAGAAATATGTCCATTATTATCATCTTATATCTTCTTGCCCACTGTTGTAAGCAGAATAAAGCAGGGTGCCCAAGTCCTCATCCCTAGAACCTGTGACTATGTTTCCTCACAGGCAAATGAGATTTTGCTGGTGTAATTAAATGAAGGATCTTGAGATGGGCAGATTATCCTGGATCATCCAAGTGGCCCAATGTAATCATGAATGTCCATTGTGAGAGGGAGGCCAAAGTGAAAGTGGAAGGTCAAAGTGACACAAGGCCAAGACCCAAGGAATGAGAGTGGCCTCCAGAAGTCAGAAAAGGCAAGGGAACAAATGGTCCCTTCAAGCTCCTGAAGAAACACAGCCCTACCAACACTTTGTTTTCAGCCCATTGGACCCATTCTGACCTCCCATAAGGTAAAATGATAAATCTGCCTTGTTTTAAGTCACTAAGTGTGTGGTCATTTTTTACAGCAGCAAAAAGAAATTAATACAGGCAAAGGCACAGTGGCACATGCCTGTAATCCCAGCAGCTCAGGAGGCTGAGGCAGGAGGATTGCAAGTTCAAAGACAGCCTCAGCAATTTAGTGAGGCCCTGTCTCAAAAATTAAAGAAAAAAAGGACTGGGGATGTGGCTCAGTGGTTAAGTACCCCTGGGTTCAATCCTTGGGAAGGGAGGAGGAGAGAAAGGGAGGGAGGGAGGGAGGGAGGGAAGGAAGGGGATTAAAGCAAATAAATAAATTAATTAAAGCAAATAAAACCCCAGCTTCTTAAAGTTGGCCATTTAGTCCCCTAACATACAGAAAGGCACTCTGAGAAGGTGGACATTCTCTACGGGGATATCTGCATCTTCAGGACAAAAATGTGCATTTGTGCAAACAAAAAAGATAACATGCATCTGAGAGACGCAGATAGAGAAACAGAGACGGCAAGTGTGTACATAAGGGGACCTGAAAAGAGGATCAAAAATCAACTCTGAAGTTAGTTACACTGGAATGGAAAAAGAAAAAAAAAAAATCACAAATTTTTCACATCTGTCATGAAGCATTTCCCAGCACCTTCAAGGCAGATGGACCCTGGTGAAAGGTTTTAATAAGTAACTGCCCCGTGTGGTAAAGCTCAGAAAATGAACTTTCAATTCTCTTAATTTCCCACTTAAATGAATCTGATTCTCTCTATGGGGAGGGAATGAAACTCCCCCAAACCATGAAAAGTCCCTTTTGCACATAACAACTGATAGGGTAGAGATAAAACTTGGCCATGTAATGGCCTCATTATTCTTACTGCAAACCATCTGTCAAATTTTGTTTAACAAGTAGGGTAAATTCAAGAGAAATAAATAACAGTTTTCTGCAAGCCCTCATGTCCACACAGGTATACTTTAAATGAGCTATGCTTGACATAAAGCACACACACACTTACTTTCTCAATTTCCTGGCAAGGCGCTCTTGCTTAAATACACAACCATCAAGCACAGAGAGAGATGCAAATCATTCCCCATGCTGTTGGGGTTCCTCCTCCTCCTCCCGTTTACTTCCTCTGAGAACTCAGACCCAAACCAGTTCTGCTCCTTCCCGGCTGCCAGTTCCCAACAACCATCACGACTCACTCGCAGCCCTCCTAAAACAAACAGCACATAAATCAGCGACAAAAACTAACTCAACTTCAAACCAGCCCATTCCAACATTAATAGCGCCTTTGTTGTCAATAAACCTATATTTGACTTCTCCTGTTTTTATGTGTATTTTATTTATAAATTACTAATGCTTTTCCTGGAGCAAAATGGTCAAAGTAATATTCTACACAGAGCCATACTCTGTCAGTTGGAGAAGGAAGAAAAAAAAATACAGTTCAAACTGAATCAAGGAGAGAAAACTATTAGCTGTGAATTGACGGGCATTTCCCCATTCTGCTTGATCACTGGCAACCTACCCTTCCCATCCTCCCTACCAGGAGGCAGTCAGCATGACATGGACTTTTATGCGGCAGTCAATCAGACAGATGGAAAGTGGAAGTCAGAGCTCTGAGGAGCCATTCCACCCTGGCTCTGCCTGTTTTTTCAGAGACAATAGTATTGATGCACTTATCCAAACAGATGGAAGTATAGATGATGTGGCAGTGGTGGTTTTACTGCCAAGCGACAACCTCCAACAAACCAAGGACATGTCAGAACCCTCCAGCCCCTTAGGAATGCCAAGAACTTCCAGAAGCAAGAGTTTCCCAAACTGGAGAGCAAGCTGGGACACGGTGCTTACTGGAGGGGATGAGAGAGGTGAGCCATGTGCAGAGGGGAGCATTCAGAGGAGGAGGCGAGGACTTAACAGGTAGAGCCACATTTTCCTTTGCTCAGAAACCAGAAGATCCAGTCCTCTCCCGTGAGGAGCTCATGATCTAGCGGGTTTTGGTTTTTTGTTTGGGTTTGTTTGGTTGTGGCCATTGTTTATTGTTTGGTGCTGAGGATCAAACCCAGGGCTTTGGGTATGCTAAGCACAAGTTCTACCACTGAGCTACACTCCCAATCTAGTGGATTTGAAAAGCAAAGCATCTCATCCCTGGTTAAGGGAACAGGAAAAAAAGGATGACAGTTTGAGTGTCTTGAACCTCCGACTTAAAGGAAGCGTTCTCCCTCTGATTCTGTTCAAGTGATGAAAAATAGGTTACTTTTACACAACTTGGGAAAACTGTAGTGTGGTGGGTAACATCAATCTTCCTAGGGAGAAGAGAACTGCACTGAATTTTCCAACAGACACATGGGTTCCAATCTTTCACATGTCACAGGTTCATGGTAGGTCAGAGCAGGATGGCACCTAACAGACTGTACTGCCCACCCAACATAATCACCGAGGAAACCAGCACACAGTGTGGTGAAAGGTAAAGTTGCTACCAGGATCCTGGTTTCCCTACCCCTCCTATATTTTAATTTTTAATCCATAAAAAGTAGGTCCCTCAAGATGTCACCAGAGTAGGTACCAGTGTGGATGCAGAGGGGACTCTCACAGTGTCAACTACTTTATTTTTTTTTTCTCCAGGCATCCATCTGAGGGAACAAGCAGGTACGAACTGAGAACAGTGCCCCCGTCTTGTAGGGGTGTTTGTGGTTATTTTGCATGAAAGGATCCACTCTCCTGCCTCAGGGACCAGACCTGTCCTACCCTGGGCTAGCTCAGCTCCTCCCCAACTTTACTTCTGCTTCTATGCCCAACGTCCCCACCTCTCCCAATCTTGCCACTAGATCAACCCTTTCCTGCCTCATAGGATCTATCACATCCATTCAGTTGGCCAAGAAAGCAAACCTGGGTTTAGAACTTAAGAGGACTACTCTATCAGCACAGTTTTAGCTTAAAGCTGGTAGATTTTGCCTATCCAAATTTTAACCACACTTCAGAATGTAGCTCAAACCTAATTCTTCCTCATCAACTCCTGTGTTTGGACATCTTGGGTCACGCCGCCACTTGGCTGTGTTCTTAAGTAACCATGACAACTAACATGTCCACAGAGTCCCCTCCCAGGGACCCACGAGTATCTTCACTTTTCTTCTCTCATTCTCTCCTGCCAAGCTAAGGACATCTTTACCCAGATTCAGAGTCAGCCAGTTCTATCATCATGTACTCTTCCAAAAAATTTTTTTAATACTTAAGCCTAAACACTTGAAATTCAAAATCCAAAACTTGATTTCCTTCATCTCCATTTTCTGCCATGTCATCACTTACTGAAGAAAGTAAACATCAAATGCCCAAATGCCCAAGCCAGTGGAAAGGGAGAAAGGGTAATGGATCCAAAGAAATGTAGACTTTATCAATGAAAAATTTTATAGCGTAATGACAATCTCAGATTAAGCATCCTGTCACACAAGCATTTATTGAGTGCCTCTTCTCTGCCAGGTACTCTGCCTGGCGCTTTCATTTCTCTCATTTGAACTCAGGACAACCCTATCTCCACGTTACAGAAGAAAAAAAACAAACTCAGATGGCAGATGGCTTCCTCTGAGTTACACAGTCAGTGAGCCCCACTGTGAGTCTCCCCTCTGACTCAGACCAGCTGAGTGGCCTCAAGACAGGGCCGTGAGTTTTTCCAAACACGGGGTGGTAACGCCGAGTGGCTAACAGTTAGGGGCTAGCAAACTGGATCTCTTCATTTGACATATGGAGCAACTCCAGCCAGAAAACTCAAGTGACTTGCCCAGTATCTGTTGACCAAAAGAAAATGGACATAAATGAAGACAAGGAAAATAATGCAATGGAAAGGATGGCTGACCTCAAATAAAGACACACGAACACTAGTCCCAGTCAAGATATCTCACCTCCCTGGGGCTCAGACTCATCTGACACATTTGAGACCTGGAAAAAACACACAGCAAATCTTGGCATCACAGGCATCAGAGACGCCGCCATTCTGCGGCCTCAGAGATCCAATGTTCTTTCTAGACACTAAATAAAACACACACTCCACAGTATACAAAAACACTCATCGGTGCAGGCAAAAAAGAGAAATTCAACTCACTCTAAGAGTTTTGAGTGGAATGTTTGCTTAGGTTTTTTTTTTTTTCATCTTTTTCCTCCTGGTAAAATGGCTTGAGTGTGTTTAACACCCACTCAACACGCACACACACCATAGGCCCAACCTCTTTGGCCATGAAGGTTCTGTTCCCAGGCAACATTGCACCACAGAGAGGGGAGATGTCAGCCAGCAACAGTGGCCCACGAGGGCCAACAAAGAACGGCCCGCCGAGCACTCCCAGTGTCACCACCCTAAAACACCTGGTCGAGTCTGATTAATGAGATGAGGACCAGATGCTAACAAATGTCTGCTAAATGAAAAGAAAGAAAGAAACAAAGGGAGAAGGAAAGACAACCAGAAGCCTGCCTTTAATACAGTGTACTTTGTTATCTGTAATGTCTTTCAACCACAGATAACAGAACCAACCACATGGAATCTAAGATGCATGCCAGGTGAAAAAACATCATAAAGACATAATAAAAAGTTCCACCAGTGCCTATAAATTGCTAGGGGCTGTTACAAGGGCAGAGCCATAAATTCTTGATGTTTCCCAAATTAGAGGGTACCAACACGTATGCAAATATATTTGTGTGGGTAATTGAGGGCTAAAAATCTTACATTAAGCACAGCTACCTCCTTCAAAGGCTGCTAGGGGAGCCTCCGACAGGCTCACACATACAGCACACACTGTAGGAATTCAATTTGGAAACCATCATCTAAAGCACAGAGGAGAACAGGAAAGTCATATTGCTATAATGCTTAGATTATCAATCATCTTGACAGTTTATTGGCTTTATCACCACACATACCATTAAAATGATGTCTGGCCTAGACTGTCAGGAGCAAACATTAAACAGACCAGGATTAAAAAGCAGATCCCAAACAGCACTCCAGTCAAGTTTCCCTTCCACTCTGAAATTAGTTAGAGCTGACTAAGAAACTGGCGCTAGACTTTGAAGAAATATACAGCCCAAAAGGCTGCGAGTCAACTCAGACCTGACGAGCTGATAGGTAATGTCATGTTATGGCAAATCTGACTCTCCTGCAGTTGATTTATCACGTACTCTGTGTAACAGAATGATTGCTAATGGTGGAAGGGAGAAGGAAGGGGGGGGTGAAGAAACAGGCTCTGCCATCATTTGCCTCTTCTTGCAACCAGGGGCGTGCATCAAAAGGGCCAAGCCAGCTCCCTGAAGTGGAGTAGGAATGCTAATAAATTCACACTACTGAGCAAACATATTAACATTACCCCCACACAGGTTATTAAAGTAATTTTACAGATTCAGAAGAACCGAATAGGCAGCGGAAGAGACATTCATAATTCAAGAGCTCTAGACAGCGTAAGAGTTACGAACCCTATACGTTTTTAAAATGCTTCTGCATGTGTCACTTTGGCAAGGAAATCTCAACACAATTAAAACTATACTAGCACATCAAGAGGGCTCAATTGAGAGCTGTGTACCTGCCTTTTACTAGGCCAGCGCTTTATAGATGCCTCAGGAAGAAAGGGGAAATGGGAAATTCAGTGCTAATTAAAGGGAACCTTCTGTGCCTAAGGAAAAATGGTGGCATTTCTAAAATATATATAAAAGAAACACGTTTTCAAATCTCTGCCAAGGGTTTGGCTTTTTCATAGTCCCTAGAACTGTTCTGTGTTTGTTTGGAAGTTACAGAACTATTCTGTTTGTGATTAATCGCTTGCTTTCCAGGACAAATAAGTCATTAAGAAGGGTGGGGTGGGGCACAGAGAACTGACGGGGTAAGAGCTGGCCCCGAAACAACACAGCAAGGAAGAAATTCACACCACACTTTTCAACCTTTCACTCCTTTGCTTATTTACCCAAGTGGGGTCCCCTGCCTTCCCTTCTAGGTGACTTCAGCATGACCCCTTAAGTGAAGACAAATACTAGGACACATCAGAGGCCCCATCTCTTGGTCCCTTCCCCTAGGTGGGTTTGGTACTTTGGGACTTCAGCTAACACATTATTCAGGAAAAGCTCTGGGAAACGATAGAACAGAAGCAGCCATGGAACACGAAGGAACTGCATCATCAAAGGTCCTGCCCTCACAGGGTGTCTTGACTTCCAAGGTCTCCCCAGAAGGCTGTGCCGCCCTTGTGTGACACTCCAGCCAGCCACCTGTTTGCAAGCAGTGCCATCTTGTTTTGTCGGACGTATGTTGAGGACTGACAATATCCCCATTCACCCACAGAGAGTTATTCCCATCCATCAGATGTCACCAGGAGGAAAAAAATAAAAGTAATGCCAGATCACAAGGTTGTACACGGCTGAGCAAACACTGGACCTTTCACTTGAATGAGCATCTGAGTTAGGGAAACCAGGCAGGACGCACCTACATCCTCCAGCACATAGGTACCCAGAATACCACAACTCTACACAAAAGACCAGAGAGAGACTGACTGGGGGAAGGACAGCCCACAATGGAGCTCCTTCCACCAGAAACCTCCTCTGCCATCACCTCTGGCTCAGATTTCCAAAGCACTTTCATTATCAGTGCGGAGGGAACTTCCCACAACAACCCTCCTCCCTACACTGGTCCCTGCCAGGAAACAGACAGAATCTCCACTTTCACACTCCAAGACATCAAGGCACCAAGAGCTCCATGGGGAGAGATGTAGCAACCAGTCAGTGAAATCAATCATCAAGGTCACTGGGCACAGGCCAAGGGACCAACATGGCGCTGAACTCTATCACGTGGGACTCTTACAGCATGATTCTTGTCTCTGCAGAGGCAACCACTGACTCAGTTGGAGGATGGGACTGGCTGATCACCAAGGAGATGGCAGATGGTTTGCTCTTTCCATCAGCCAATCCCATTTTCCTGCAGGGCAGAGACCATGTCTCATTGATGTGCTGCACAACTCCAAGAAACAGTCATGAGACATGAATGAAAAAAATAAATAAATGATTGATTCCTTTTTAATCAAACAAGCAAAGGGTGAAACGGCAGAACGAACTGTTAGTCAGTTTGGAAATCCCAGTTCTGCTGCCAACTGGGGCCCTTTCTTCCACCCAGTGACTAAAAGCAATCAGTGGAGCAGCGGGAAGCTGTGTGAGCTTCTTCTCTTTCCTCTCAAAGCACTCTTGTTCTGCCCCATCACACCTGCATCATGCCAATGTTCGTGCTATACTGAGTGCCCTTTTGGGGTCCCTCAGTCTGGCTGGAATCATGACAGTAGGGCAGGACAGGACCGGTGGGCACAGGGAAGACAACTAGGAAATGAGAAGACTGAGGTTTATTTTAGCCTACTTTACTAGGCCTCATTGCCTTCTACTCCAAAAATGTTCCAAAAGACCCCTTAGGGTCATTTCATTTGGGTTTATCTCACTATGAAGAGTAAGAAGCATTAACGGTCCTGTGTTTGATTTTAGATGCTACACAAGAGGGAATGGGGAGAGGAGAAGTGACTTTGGCCCACAGGAGACTCTTAATACACTTGTTAAACTGAACTGAGACCTACAATAGTGTTTATATAATTCAGTATGAATTAAACAGAAAAGATGAGACATCAGTGTAAGAACTGTTGTCATTACACAACACAGCAATAGGAACACTGAGTGTTAAAAGTTCACCGACAGGAATAGCTGAAGTGGAGACAGAGGGATCGGGGACAATTTTAATGGGAAGAATAAGAATCAGCTGGTCCTTGAAACATGCTATATTAGTCTGTTTTCTGTAACTATAACAAAATGCCTGAGACAGGCTACTTTATAACGAAGCTTATTTAGCTCATAGTTCTGGATGTTCAGGAGCATGGTGCCAGCATCAGCTCAGTTATAAAGAAAATGGCAAGGCAGACAGTATCATAAGTGGTAGACGTCTAAGAGGGAGAGATCACATCACCATACAGGAAAACAGCACATGAGGAGAAGCAAATCTTGCCCTTTTTATAATAATTCATTCTTATGAGGACAATCAGTGTCCCAGGAGAACCACCTTAATCCCTTCCAAGAGCAGTGCCCACTGTAAGATCTAGTGACCTCCCACTAAGTTCCACCCCTTAAAGGTCCCATCACCTCTTAATATTACCACACTGAGGACCACGCTCCAACACACATCCCTTAGGGGAAAACACACATCCAAATGATTGCATGTGAGAAGGACAGAGAAGGTCCTTCCAGGCATGAAGAATGTGGCAGGCACAGGGGGACAGACATAGTGAAATGGTAGAATAAAGGGTTAATAGAAATCAAGAGAGAGTTAAGATAGGATGGAGGACAGTTAGGATCCAAGACAGCACAAAAATGAATATTTACTATTCGCCACTGCTCTCCTGCCAAATAGTTCTCCTCCAGTGCTTTCTATTTAGTGACAGAGCTACCACAATAGAGACCTCTAGCTATGTCCTGGTTATCTACAAATATATGTGGTCATGCAACTAAATTTTGGCCAGCGAGATGTGAGCAGCTTCTGGGTGGTGATTTTGAAGAGTAGAATCTAGAATGTAGATGGGATACTGGGCCAGCTATAACCGTGCTGGGAAGAATCTGTCTAGAGATGGCAGAACAATAAGCATCCAAGCAATCACAGGAATCTTGGAAGCAGGAGGATTCTAGGAGCACAACACCATGGAACCACCATGTCCTGGAGGGCTGTATTGAGATGGTGATGTTTAAATAAAAAATCCAGGGGCTGGGGTTATGGCTCAGTGGTAGAGCCCTGCACATGCAGGGCCCTGGTTTCAATCCTCAGCACCACATATAAATAAATAAAGTAAAGGTATTGTGTGCAACTACAACTATAAAAAAATAAATATTTTTTAAAAATCCATCTCCATCTTGCTTAGCCACTTTCAAATGTTAACAGCCAAACCTGTACCTGTTCTTGCTCACTTTTGAATCTCTTAGCATGATGCGTGACTCATGGAGGCAAATGTGTGATTCATAAATAATTAAGTTATAGCCTACAGAATGGAAGAAAATATTTACCTCACACACCTCAGAGAGATCACTAATCTCCAGGATATATAAAGAATTCAAAAAACTTAACACCAAAGAAACAACCCAATCAATAAATGGGCAAAGAAACTGAATAGACAATTCACAGAAGAAGAAATACAATTGATAAACAAATATATGAAAAAAAAACGTTCAAGGTCTCTAGCAATTAGAGAAATGAAAATCAAAAGTACTCTAAGATTTCATCTCCCTCCAGTAAGAATGGCAGTTATTAAGAATACAAGCAATAAAAAGTGTTGGTAAGGATGTGGGGGGAAAGGTACACTCAGACATTGCTGGTGGGATTGCAAACTGGTACAACCATTATGGAAAGCGGTATGAAGATTCCTCAGAAAACTTGGAATGGAACCACCATTTGATCCTGCTGTCCCACACCTCAGTTTATACCCAAAGGACTTAAAATCAGCATACTACAGTGACGTAGCCACATCAATGTTTATAGTAACTCAATTTAAAAAAAGCTAAACTGTGGAACCAACCTAGATGCCCTTCAACAGATGAATGGATAAAGAAAATGTGGTATATATACACAATGGAATATTATTTAGCCTTAAATAAGAATGAAATTATGGCATTTGCATGTAAATAGATGGAGCTGGAGAATACCATACTAAGTGAAATAAGCCAATTCCAAAACACCAAAGACACATGTTTTCTCTGATAAGTGCTGATCCATAATTGGTGGAGTGGAGAACAGAGGAACTTTGGATTGTGCAGAAGGCAGTGAGGGGAGAGGGGAGAGGGGAGGGGGGTGAGAAGGATGGTGGAATGAGATGAACATTATTACCCTATATACAGTGAGACTCTGCACTATGTACAGCCAGAGGAATGAGAAGCTGTGCTCCATTTGTGTACAATGTGTCAAAATGCATTCTGCCTTCATGTATAACTAATTAGAACAAATTTTTAAAAGATGCTAATGAAAGAGGGCAAAATATTTAATTGGTTAAAGTGGAAAGGTCCCAGTTGCGAGTTAAATGGTGGAGTTTAATATACATAACTTTCCTTTGTTAAAAAAAAATAATTAATTAATTAACACATCAATGAATGGATGCCTCTGGTATCTTTGATGGTTTTTACTTCATTAACACCCCTAATCTATCTGGTATCTGACTAATAAAATGACCTTATATTGCCAGATTATTGACCTTTGCAAATGAAGCAAAGGTTCTCTTAACTATCAGGCAAATACCTGACTGCTCTCCCTCCTTTGCCTTCATCCCCCATGATGGTTGGTACCCGACTGTGTGGATTTGGCTCCTGTGCATTTTGTTCCCAGTATAACTACTGTGCATCAAAAAGAAGAAAAAAATCTCAGAGGAACTGAGTATCACTGGTACTTAATGACCCAGTAGACAGCCACCTTGATGCAAACCAGAAGGTGGTTAATGCTTGAACAAACTGACTGTAAACCAAGGTAACAGAGAGTGACAAAGGGAGTACAGCCTCTATAAGCCAATAGTCATGGTTTATAACACTAATATTTCATTAACCAAATGGGAAATGGGGCATACTGGATTCTTGACCAATTACAAAGCAATACAACTGAATCTCAGGGGTGTGACAGAGTTCCCCAAATGTCTGAAGCCATGGGCCTAATGTCCTTTACACCCCAAAATGGCACATTTTCCCTTTACTTTTCCACTACCACCACCCCTGCCCTCCACACACACAGCACATATGGCAGCAACCATACATCTCCAGCATAAGAAGTTGCAAACCCAAAACTGCACAGTCAAGTAATCTGGAAGAAGCCAATGCAATGGCTCTAAAAGCCAGCTGGCTTTGCATGCAAATGCAGACGAGTGCTTTAAGGAAGGCAAGCACAATGGTTGTAAAAAAGAGAAAGGTAATAAAGAAAATGGGCTATGAATCAAGAGTGGGCAGCCTCGCCTCCAAAACATGATTCCCTAGAGAAATTAGCCCCTCCCTGACTTTTGTATTTTTACATGGTGACCATACAAAAGCCTTTATGTGCTGTGTGCCATGCCACCCTGCCACAGAGACTTAAGCATTTGGGTCCCTCAAGGGGCACAGATGAGGGCTACTATGGGTGGCAGGTGCTGTGGGCTGTGCAGGGGGCATGGTGGCCTCAGAGGCAAGAGCAGCTTGCCCCTGCTGGGAGACGGCTGGACTGGAAAGGGAAAAAGGAGGACCAGTCATGACAAAAATAGGGAAAAGTACATCTCATAAAGCCTGGAGGACCTCTGAGCCCCAGGAAGAAAGAGCAAGAATAAACATACCTCCCACCTTGCATCTGCAACTATGGATGCCAGGGCCAGCTGGGATCTGAACTTGACACTGGTCACTCCCAAGCAGTTACTGTACCTGATTCTTCCCAAAGAAACTTAAGGGCTTGGCAAGGGAAGTTCCTCCACTCAGAGGCTAGAGCAATGGTTCCATGAATTCAGGTCAGAAGTCAGTTTAAATATAAATAACAGAAAGCAAGAAAGTATCTAATTTGTTCTCTGGACTTGGGTGAGTCAACCAAAGTCCCCTCCCAAGGTGTGCACACCAATAGGGCAATGATGGTGAAACAGTCCTCCCTGGCTTCCAGGCACTTGCTGCACGGCATGCCTCAGCCTTTCAGGAATGAGAGAGCGCATCATAGTTCTCACCTAGGAAGTGTGAAAGGGAATGAGGTGTGAGTTTCAGACAAAGGCAGTAGAGAGTTTTCTTTCCCCATCACCAAAGAATAGAGAGGACTCCAGGAAGACAAAAGGGGCACCAGGAGAAAGGAGCCTGGGTCCCTGCATAATGGCAGGAAACCCAGCTCTCCTCTCCCACCTGGCTCCCTCTCAGCCACACACCCTCGGCTCCTGAGAAGACAATGAACAGCCTTCAATCACATCAAGCCACAAAGATTCAGGAGCCATTTTTAATAGCAATTAGTCTTCTTTATTAGAACAACTCAAACTTCATTAGCAGCTGGGTTGAGATCTATTTTGGTTATGTTTATTTACATAGCAGATTCACCCTCTTGATTAAACTGGGCTCTGGTTACTGTTAATATTTGGTCCGGATTCCCTCTGTTGGGTGATTGAGTCAAACCTGAGATTAAAAACAGAAAAAAAAAAAAAACTCACCATGGAAAACCTTCTATACCGAAAAGGCACCAGCAGGCACTCATCAGCTGACCCCATCCCATCCATCAACAGGGCCTATTCTATCTCTCTTTCATGTTCCTTCTGTTCTCTCTCAGAATGGGCAGGACAACATGGAGCCCACTCCTTTTACAGACTTATTAGGCCAGTTGCTAGGAAGAAGGAAAAATGATTTAAACACAAACACATCAGGCAAGCGTGGGAGCAACTGGGAGCACATTTTGCAAGAGGATAAATATGAATTTCAATCAATGGAACAAGTTGTTATGCACTCCCTGTATGAGACTCCCATTAAAAAATACTTGTTTCAAAGAAAGAATTGTTCAGTTTATTCAAGATCATTATGGTATGTCAAAAAAAATGTAAGCCATGGACTGACTCCTTCTGGGGTGATAAATAGAAAGGAAAAGACATCAAAAAACCAAAAGCAATACCCCAATGCCCTGAAGCACCCCAGGAAGCACACTGAGGCTCAGTGGAAGCCTGCCTACACTTGTGTTCCTAGAGAGGAGTCAGGAATGGTGGTCACCTGCTGTGGCTTGAAGCAGGGACAACAGAGAAGCAATCTGAGAACCTGTCCAGGATCCTAGTAGCAGGTAGCAAGAGTTCATTTCTAAACTCAGGGAATCCAATGCAAATAAACAGACAAACTCACATTACCAAGTTTTTACTGAGTATCTGCGATATCATTGGAAAACCTGCTGGAAGAACTAAATTTGACTATTTGGAGTTGAAAGAGATCTTAGAGATCATCTGTCAGTTCTCAGCAGCGAAACTCTAGCTTGACCTCCCAACCTCGATTTCCTCATCTGTGGAACAGGGATAACACCACCCTGCTGCCTGTAAAAATATTTTAAGAATATCGTCAGTTAATCAATACAAAGCATTTAGCAAAGGTGGGCCCACAATTTGCTTTATCAATCATCAGAATAACCGTGGTAATTCTTACCGAAAGGTTTAATTAAGTGTGCGTTTTGTGTAGTGTGTATTAACAGTATTTGTTATAGTTTGAATGTAAGAAATTCCCTGAAAGCTCACGTGTGAGACAATGCAAGAACATTCAGAGGTAAAAGGATTTGATTATAAGAGCTATAACTAATCAGTGGATTAATCCATTTGGTGGATTAGTAATTTGAATGGTCTAATGGGTGGTAACTATAGGCAGGTAATGCTTGGCTGGAGGAACTAGGTCACTGGGGCGTGCCCTTGGGAATTATATTATCCCTGGCTCCTTGCACTCAAGCTCTGCTTCCTGGCTATCATGTCCTGGGCTGCTTTTCTCCACCATGTCCTTCTGCCATGGAGTTCTGCCTCACCTCTGGCCCACAGTAATGGAATCAGCCGGCCATAGACTAAACCTCTGAAATCATGACCTGAAATAAACTTTTCTTCCTCTAAGTTGCTCTTATAGGGTATTTTGGTCGCAGTCACCAAAAAAAAGGCAACTGACACAGTATTTCAAGGAAGCATGGGAATCACCAGAAGACTCCTGCCATCATCTCTTTTTTGCAGAAGAGAAAACTCAGGCCCAGAGAATTCATGAGTAACTGGGCCCATTCACCCAGCTGGGAAGAATGAAGCCAGATTCTACCCCCCTGGCAGCCTGACTTCCTTTCCTATCCTCTTTGCAGTCCACATATGGTCTCTCAATCTGAGATCCACAGAAAGAAATAAACATCACAGACATGTTGAGGACAGATGCATTTTAGGAATTGGGGACAGGAAGGTAACTGGAAAACTGGAAGACAATGGGGATAGAAAGTTCACATCTCAAGCAAGATCGGACACCCAACAGACAGAATGGCAGTGTCTCTTGCATCAGCCCAGAAAAACTACCAGGAGGAGGAGAGATTTAAGAAAGGGCCTAGATCTCATCATGCAGACCATCTCCATTCCCTCATTTCCAACCCCACCCTTCCTTGTTGTCTCCAGGTTCCCAGCCTGGTTGTACAGGTCAGCACAGCTCCTAGGCTAGGTCCTGATCATGGTTGACACGCAAACGTTCTGCCTCTACCCACCCGTATTAGGAGAATCCACAGCACCTCCTACAGTTCGACAGCCCCAAGCCAACTCACCTCCCCCACTGCAAATTTCTGAAAGGGAAAGACTGAAGAAGGCCACATCCCTGCTAATGCTGTGCCAATGCACTCCATCCTCCCCTTGTTAATTTCCCCCATTATTCCTGGATCAGTTTCCTCACCCTGTGCTAATTCCTCTCCCTCTCCGGTGTTTATACCCTTCAGATATTTGCAGGCTATTATCATGTACCCACTTAGTCAAGCAGCGCACATTAAGTTCTTTTCATCTTTCCTCATAAATCAATCCCTTAATCCCTCCAAGCCCTTTAATCGTACTTGCTGCTC
This sequence comes from Marmota marmota marmota, assembly GCF_001458135.2. Classification (NCBI taxonomy): domain Eukaryota; kingdom Metazoa; phylum Chordata; class Mammalia; order Rodentia; family Sciuridae; genus Marmota; species Marmota marmota. Next base: position 3,848,418 of record NW_025999946.1, read on the forward strand.
CTCTCTGAACTCCATCCAGTTTCCTCAAGTCTCTGATAATGTTGTGACACAGGGCTGGTTGCAAGGCTCCAGCTGCTGACTCACCAAACGCTGTAAATGTCAAGGAGCTCAATGCATGCACACATACACACGCGCACGCGCACACACACGTGCACACACAGCTCTGCCTAGAAGGGGGACGGACACCTTGCCTTGCCAGCTTGCCAGCTGCCAGCTGCCAGCTTCCATCACCCTTGCCACAGCCACATCATTGAGAAGTGACTGCAGGTATCTATAAAGATGCAGAGCACTCTCAAGCATTTTGGTGCCATACAGAATTTCAAGGGGAAAAAAAGTACCTATAGGAAGTTGTACAGCCCCATAAGATTTTCACCAGTCATTCCCACACAATCCCTAAGAATAGACATACTGCCTCTGAGACCAAGGGGGACACAGGCTATCAGGTCCCCTTAGTCTTCAGTAGCACTACACCTCCACCAGTGAATGGCTATTATTAAAAAGACTGACAATACCAAATGGGGGGAAAGACAGGGAGCAACAGAACTCTCACACGGTGGTGGCAGAAGTAAAAATGAAATAGTCACTTGTGGAAAAGTTCTGGCAAATTTTTGTAAAACTAAACAGAAGTATCCTAAGACTCAGAAATTTCACTCCCCGGTATTAACTCAAGAGAAGGAAAAATAGATATACATGCAAAGACTTGTATAAAAATGTTCACAGCAACTTAATGACTAGAATCTGGAAACAGACCAATTGACATTGAAAAAGAGAATGAATGAACCAGTCTATGCAGACACTGAGACACTACTCAACAATAAAAAGAAGCCAACTACTGACATACATCACGTGGATGGATCTCAAACAAGCTATGCTGGTGAAAGAAGTCTCACATACACAAAGGTGCATACTATGTGATCCCAATTATAGGAAGCCCTAAAGCAGTCAAAATTACTCTACAGTGGAAAAAATCAGATTGCCACCAGGCGTGGTGGTGCACCCCTGTAATCCCAGCAGCTCAGGAGGCTGAGACAGGAGGATAGTGAGTTCAAAGCCAGCCTCAGCAAAAGTGAGGCGCTAAGCAACTCAGTGAGACCCTGACTCTAAATAAAATACAAAATAGGGCTGGGATGTGGCCCAGTGATCAAGTGCCCCTGAGTTCAATCCCCCCAGTACCCCCATAAAAAAAACCAGATTGCCTTTGGGGGAAAAGGAGCAGGAATAAACTGGGAAGGGACAAGAGGAAATGTTCTGATTTTGGTAAGGGCTTGGATTACACAGATGTTTGGTATACTTAGTGTTTGTGCATTTCTAAAAAGAAAAAAAATAACCAATATTGAACTATAGAAAATACTATGCATGCTGAGTGTTACCAGAGAAGGACACTGATGTCTGTGACTTACTATGAAATGTATCAAAAAAAAAAAATGATGGACTTAGAATAGAGGTGGAACACAGCAAGCAGAGCGAAATGTTCATAGAAGAACTTGGGGATGGGTATATCACATATGGCTGGCTCTACCATTATTTCAATTTTTCTACAGTTTATAGAAATTTATCATCAGAACATGTTGGAGTTGGTAAATATCTTGACCATTTCCATTCTTGACTTCTTGGAGAGCCTGGAGCCATGGTCTGTTGTGATTTTTATCATTCCATCATTATCTCTATGCTTCTTTCTGGTTCTGGGTGTGGCCAACTCTCCCAGTCACCTTTCCCCTCCTTATATACATCTGCCATTCCCTTCTCTTCCCCATTCTGTCAATCTCTATATCCCTGGGTAGAGGGTGACCCAGGCTGAAGGTTCTTAACCTAAGTTTTCTACCAGGGGGTCAAGGAGTAGGAAGATGAGATCCACTGACAATCTAAAACTACATAAAAAAACTCAATGTACGCACTTAGGTACATTTTCTAAGAAGGTCCACAGTTCTCATAGAGGATCATGATCCAGGAAAGCTCAAGGCACAGCTTGAAGATCTCTTGAAGCACTTCCAAAAGTTCACCAGGTCAGGTAAGACTTCCAATTGAGAAATCACTTATGTTACTAGTTGTCAAAGTGCCTCTTCACGGCATACCCATCTCATGTAAATAGAAGAAGGGATGCTTAAAAATCTTCATTTGAGATCTTGTGTTCCTGAACAATGTCTCCAGCCATGTCTAAAAAGATCAGGGTGAGAATAAAATAAAACTAAATTTATGACACTTGCCATTGCTCAAGTTTTTTTCAAAAAGTTTTTGATCATAAAACTAATAAATATTTATGAGTCCTTGGTACAGTGAATTGCATATAAGAGAAGTGTTACTGAGGACCTACTATGTGCTAGATGCTTTACTATGTTCTTGTTTAATTTCATTCTTCATTGAATTATATATATATTTTACCATCCCCATTTTATAGATATTAAAAACTGAACCTCAAATTAATTATCCCTCAAATTAATTTATCAAATTAATCCATCAAAAGTCATACAACACGAGGGTTTGAATGTAGGCCTCTAGGGCTCCAAAGTTTATTTTCTTCAAGCTTCTCTAAGTAAGACCTCCAGATATCACATCATTGATTGCTCCTAGATCTTGCACAATCTCTTTGAATTCAAATAATCCATACCATGGAATCTGAAAATACTCAAAAGGACCCAGAAAAGGAAACACTCCAGACTGTGAAACTAGTCTTCACAGTTGAGCCTTTGTTTTCAAAGGTGACAAACTCTTTCACCAGATCACATGTCTCAATTCCTGATTTGAAACCCTCCACCACTGGATGGGCTGGGGTGTAAGGAAGGACACAGCAATGTCATCTGCACCAGCAGAGGGGCCTGCCTTCGCTGGAGCTTGGGGACCACCACAGGCACCATCACCCGGGTTTGAAACCGCTGAGGCTGAGACTCTAAAGCAACAGCTACCCCGAGGCATTGCCTTCATTTCCTATCTGAGAGTTCTTTAAAGTGAGCCTGTTCACAGGAGGGAGTTTATGTGACCCTGGCCTTGACTACTGGATCCTAGGGACTTCTCTAAGGCAGCAAGCACTTCACCCCCATAAGCCACCAGGCACTAGACTTCAAGGGGACTGCCCTTTGACCCAGATGCCTGCAGGCAAGGTGGGGAGAGGAGTTTCTGGAGAAGAGTGACAGTTGTGGTGCCACGAAGGGTGAAAAGACAGGTGAGAGGCCTTGGAGAACCACTCATACTCTCCGTCACCCCTCCTCTGTAAGGCAGGCCCTGAGGTGTCAGCTCTGCACAGAAACGTTACAAGAGGAGAAATGAAGAGCTGGTATTCAGGGTAAGGCCTCCTCCGTCCCTGACGTCTTAGTACCAATACAAGTGGCTTAAAACCAACACCAAGGAAAACTTGAAAGGGGAAAAAGGCATAAAAGGATAGTCTGGGCAACATATGGCACTATGGAGGAGCATCACTAGTGGGACCTGGAAGGCGGTGAAGACAGAACACGATAGATGAATGAGCAGATACGCCGAATGCCACACTCCACAGGTGACTGATCCCAGGATCAGCTCTCCCTTCTCCCTAAGAACAAAGTCTCAAAATTCAGCAGAGCGTGTTGCCACCCCAGAATGAGACCGCAATTTTCTGCCTATCTCACAATTAGTTGTGCCCTAACATCTTCACTGCTACAGGGAATTTCTAAAGAGATTCCTTTACAAGGGAAGGAAAAATAATCTTCTTTTTTTTACCTTCTCCTGTCAGCCTGGAATGCAGACAAGATGTCTGGACTTCCCAGTGCCACCTTGGGCCAAGAACTTTAGTCAAAGATGCCATATCCTATACGTGACAGAGTAGAAAACTAGAAGGAGATTGTGTGCCCCGTGATACCATGAAGCCAATATCCGCCTATACTACCAGCCTCTAGTCTTATTATACATGAAAAAGAAACATGAACCTTGTTGAAGGCTTAGTAACTGGGGTTATTTATCTTATGCAACTGAACTTAATCTTAACTGATAGAGAAAAATGGAAGAGTAAATGGGTTAAGTAGTTCTTGTTAACCCATCTTTTTGTCACACCATCCCACATATGGACTAGCTATAAAAACTTAAATCCAGAACAAATATACCACTTATGGCAACTCTGAAACAGTATTTGAATATTATGTTCCCAGAATTTAAAACTTGGGACTTAAAGGGCTAAGAAGTTATTTTTAACAACACCTGGCACAACTACCACACCCTAATCATAATTCTGTCCTCTAATTGGCCTCTACTATCCCAATTAGGAAGGGTTAGTATGTCCATCTGCTTTCCATTACTTTGGCAAAAATACCTGAGATGATCAATGTATAAGAAGGAAGGGTTCATTTTAGCTCATAGTTTCAGAGATTTCAGGACATAGTCACTTCACTCTATTGTCATGGTGGGGAGCATGTAGCAGAGGAGGCTTCTCACCTGGTGGCAGCTGGGAAACAAAAGAGAAGAGGCCAGGGTCCTAACATCCCCTTCAAGGGAAATTTCCCAGTGACTAACTTCCTTCCATTAGGCCCCACCCCTTAAAGGTCTCACCACCTCCCCATGGCACCAAGAACTGGGGACCAAGCCTTCAATATTTGGGCTTTGGGGGATATTCAAGATCCTGACTGTAGCAATTGTTTGATTGAAAAAGCAGCCCCCAAACCTCCCCCTTGGAAAGACCTGAAGTAAAAGGCCATCCTTTTCAAGCTACTACATTGAAATGATCATTTTAAGCAAATTCACTTGTTCAGGGCATTGTGCCTTATGTAATAAGGTAGAGAAAAATACGGATTCCTTATTAACTAGGCCTCAGCATCCCCATCTCATAACAAGTATACTTCAAAATGCATACTTTCCCTTACGGGGAATTTATAGAGAAAGCTGCAGGCTTTAAACAAGGACACTGGAAACAAGTCAGTCCAGGAGTCACAAGACCAGAAGCTCCCTAATGAGACCACAGGGAATCAGAAATAGGAAATGGTGACTGGCTCTTTCCAGATGATTTCCTCCCCTCCGTTACTAATGGGTAGGACAGAGAACACCTTCTTGAACAAATTTCTAAGACAGGCCTGCACTCAGCGAGCCCGGTTCACCACACATGGAGTCTCAAGGATGGGGTAAGCAGTTACCCAGCAGCAGGGGAGACAAGGCCAAGATGTCAGATTTCTAGGTGGCGACTTGGCCATCTCAGTCAGGAGGACTATTTTCCGATATTCCTATAGCAGTCACAACTTTTCCACTATCCTCTTCAGAAGCGGGGACTTCAGAGCAGGCCAGCCCTGTCCATGTGACAGGTTAGGTACCATCTGAACATGCCCATTGCAACCCAAGGGGATTCTTGGGAGCTCCTTGGCTTGCCATTCATCATCTTGCGGCTCTGATTTCATGGGCTCACACACCCCTCAACCTTGACCCTCCATGGCTCTCTCCTCCCTCCCCAGGCCTTTCCCAGAGACCCAAAGGGCCAACATTCCTGAGAACCTCAGGAAGAAAGAAGTTTTCTGCTTGCTTCCCAACTTGGGAGGATTTGTTCTCCAAGGATATCCGAGTGGATAGGGAAACTCATCTTTTCGGTTCTCAGAGGTTGGATTTCAGTGATAAAGTTTTAAATTGCTGTCCATTATTAATGTTAGACTCGCAGCAGTCAGCCCTGAGATCTGCAATTATAACAATTCATAAAAACAGCCCCTTTGTTAGTCGAGCTTGAAGAGCTTTTGAAATATAATTGCAACGCGGTGCAAAGTAAAATAAAAATTCAGATTTTCTTTTACCGAGGCCATGAACAATACTGTCCTTTTTTACAGCAGCGGAAAGCCTCAAGACATCCGTTATATTCCTTCAATGAGCTTTGTTCAATAAATGCTAAGCCTTGAAGCTTTTAAATGTATTAAAGTGATTATGATATCATCACTCCAAAAGCACTTCAATAGAACATTAAGACAGAAACAATTTTCCTCCACACAAACGGTATAACAGTAACAAAAAGTTGATTAAATGCACATTGTATCAAAAATATTTTCAGTATTTATAGACATATGTAGATAACATTAACTGCAACACACACCATGGGCAGGGAAGGAAAGAGAAAGTCATAAAAGCATTAGGGGGAGAGTGAATTTTAACAATAAATCTTCAAAACTTAAACTGTGGCTCGACTGTGACTTTGCTTGTGGATTTACAGCCAAAGTCACACTACATAAAAGAGAATAGGGCTCAAAATTCAGGAATACTAGAGAACAACTCCTTGCTTTCTTTTCTCCGAAGCACTCCCACCCCCCATGCCACATATGCCAGGCTTCCTTAAATTCCTCAATATGACTGGCAGGAAATGCGGATCTATTTATTTAAAATGTGTAACATGCTGCATTTAACGTACTGCAGGCAGGCGATGACTCCACAAGGGGCAGATGCCTTCAGCTGTCAAACCAGGAGGTGCAGAGAGGTTAGGATGGGACCACGAGGTGGGGTCAGAGCAAAACCGCAAGATGCAAGATTCTCTTTGTTGCAGGCTTGTCACAGAATGCTCTTAGCACAGATAAGGGGATTATGAATTCACATGTGAATTTATCCCCTATTAAACTTTCAGCAAAAGGGTCAGTTGGCTGGAAAGCACCATGGTCACATGCCATGGGAGGAATTACTCGTAGGCTCTCCTGAGAGATGTAAGAAAGAAAGAAGGGGCCGTCTCAGTCCTGAGTGCGTAGAGACTAATACAGACACCTGCTTAGTTCTGGATCCTGCCATTTTGCTCAGCCTTATCTTGAGAGCATGTTCCCAAGGCACTGAAAACTTGGTAGCACCCTTTTTTATGGGTCACAATAGGATGTGGGTGTTTATTTTTTTGTAGTAGCTGTTTATAAAGTAAGGATATTGATCCCGTGCTTGTCATGGATGATACAAATAGTTATCAGTTGTTTCTGCTTCTTGAGTTTATTTATGGGGTTTTCTAAGATGAATGAGTTTTAGATCTTGAAATTACAAAGGATAACGGCATTCTAAAGAACAGACAGCAAGACTACAGAGGAGAAGACGGGGAACTCCCAAACCAGTCAAGACCAAATCCCCCCATCTGACCAAGTGCCGTTCAACTTGACTTACCCCCTAGGCCAAAGGGAGAGTGTCTGTGTTTCTCTGTGGAAAACACTCTATAAACAATGCAGACTACACAAGAAAAGCCACTGACAAGGCCTTTTATTACCCAACTTGGGGCCCTTGTGATTTTCTTTATGGGAGAGTATCCTTGTCCATCACTCCAAGCACTGTTTCCTGGCCCTGGCGGCTTCTTAAACCAGCCCAGAGAAAGGAACACATAACAAAGGGCCAAGAAAAATGGGAAATAAAGACCATACAGTGGGTGACAAGTTCCCCCACTCAAGCAACTAGCCAGTGCTGTGGGCCAGAATTGATTTTCTATACGACATCAGAAAGGATTACCTCTCCCCCACAATACCGCCCAGGGGGATGGAGTGGAAATCATAATTAATTCAGGCAAATTCAATTCTGAGAGTCCGAGTGACAAATACTTTCCTTATAATATGAAGCACAGTCTCAAAACATCTTAAAAACAGTTGGTGGGAGCTATAGCAACACACTCAATGCAATAATGACACGAAGCTACACAATAAAATGCCTGTGACCAAATAATAATTCTTCCCAGTCAGGAAAGAATATTCTTTTAAAAAAATAAATTCAAACTTCAAAGAAAATGCATTTCCATTAATAATCCTGCCTCTCCTTCCCTCCTGGTGATAGGGGATAGGTAGGAGTGAAGGTCAATTTAATTCCCTAACTATCTTGGTCCACTAAGCCAACAAAAATATTCTGTATTAGAGGAAAATACATTATTGTGCTTCTGATGCAAGGAATCAGATAGGAGAGGTTGCTTCCCCGGCCAATTTATGACTTAAGCCCCCAAGAATCTAAAAATACTATGGCAGTCCACTATGAATTAGCCACACCAGCAGAGAATTAGTGGCACCCATAATTGAAAATAGATAATTAAAACACAATTTGTTTTTGGCTTCAGAGTCTATGCCATTGAGTGGCAGGGTCATACAGCAGGGAGAGGAGATAACCCAAAATCTAGTTCCAATCCCAGGACAATCAACCAGAGGCCTTGGGCCAATCGCGACCTCTCTGGAGGGCCCAAGTCTCCTCTCTAAAATGTCACAGTTGACTTGTATGTCTCCGTATGCTCACTAGGTTCTAGTAATCTGTAACTGTGTGATGATTATAAACTGCCCAAAGGTATTCTGCTTCGAATTATATTTTAAAAGTTTCTGTTCCTTGGGTCAACGAGGCAAAGGTAAACATGTGCTGGGTAAAAAAGAACACTCTGGAATTAACAGTCGGGGTTAGTCTCAAAGTAGAAAATCAGAAGTGAACTATATGTGTGCACATGGGCATGCCATTCTCTACACATATCTGCTTGGCCAAATGCTTCTCATTTCATCATCACAACCTAATGTTTTTAAGTGCCCATTCGGGAATATGCCTCTGTCTAGCTAATTATATGTGATCAGAAAGGTTGATATGAGCAGTCTTTGAAATCAGACAACTGACCTTCCAGCCTTTTAGGCAAGTTCTATAACATCTCTGAACCTCGGTTTCTTCGTCTAGAAAGCATAAAGGGTGATAAATAGTGCCTTGCTCAAAGGATTATTATGAGATGCAAATGAGATAATCCATATAAAGTAGGCACAGTAATTGCTATAATTATTATCACTTACCACTATCACCATCATTACTACCTCTATTAATATCTCACTGTATTGTTGTAAGAGTTAAATGAGAACACATATTAAGTATTTAGCAACAGTACCTGGCACATAGTAAAAGCCAATAAATGCTGTCATTACTCTTATCATCTCTTACATTCATCTATGGAGTATTACTGTATTATTATCACCATCAGATAAGATTGTAGCACTTCTCGAGTCCAATACTCCTTGTTTTCCTCACAAAGATCACTTTCAGTGGAATAGTTCTAATACTCAGAACCCCTCAAACATGAACCACAAACTCCAATCAACCTAACACTTCTTTCTCCCTGAAATGTAAGAGGGCAAAACCTAATGAGTTCAGAGACCCCTCAAACTCTGACATCATACAACCTGTCAGTCACTAAAATCTATTGATCACACAGAGCCCAGCATACCCTCTCACACCTATAGGCTTGATCACACATACACACATACATGCACGCGCGCGCACACACACTTAAAAAAAAAAAGAAGAAGAACTTGAACTCAAAGAAGTAGATTTTACATATAGCTGTAAGAACAACTTGTTGGGGGTGGAGGTAGATAGAAGAATCTGGGCTTTAACCCAATTTTGTTCTTTTTTTCATTTTTTCCATTTTTTAATTGATACATTGTAATTATACATAATAGTAGGATTCATTCTGCCATATTCATACAAGCATGTAACATAATTGGATCAATTTCCTAGTGCCTTCCCTTTCCCTCCTCTCCTCCCTCCCCATATCCACTTGCTCTGTTCTGCTAAGCTCCTTTCTATCATTGTTACTGTACTTGTAATTAGTAAATATACATATATGTGTATTTGTTTGTTTGCAGGATTCACCATGGTATATTTGTACCCGGACATAGCACAGTTTAGTAGATCTCATTCCCCATGTCCTCGCAACCTCCTTCCAATTTTATTCTTCGTATGAAACATCGACATTTCTGGACACCAAGTCATGGAGTCCAGTCCATGTGTTTCTCTACTAACCCATTAGATTCCACCTTTGACGATGTTCAGAACATTCAGTTCTATTTCAGTCCTCTACGAGCAAAATGTCTATTTTTTTTCCTGCAAGTCCAAGCAGATTGGCATCATTTTGCCCACCATGGAGTGACTATTGCAATGTGAGATACCCTCACTCTTCACCCAACAATGAAGGCAGTTCAACCAGCAGGTCCATCTCTCTTTCTTAGGAGCCAAAATTAAAAAAACAAGTAAGCATTGCATGTTCTTTGGCTGTAAACTCTGTAAGTTGTCTTTTTTGGGAAAGGAGCACAAGATCTTAGAAGGACTCACGTAAGAACTCCTGTGATGATAGGGACAACATGTGACAATGGTCACAGCTTCTCAATTTCTTTTGGTTCCCATAAGAGAGAAGAAAAGTATATATTGACGGCGAAGGGAGCTCTCGCTTATCAGGGGGTACATAAGTAACTGTGCTTACAGAGACCGAAGAAGATGGCGCTGGAGCATCTCTGCTAGGAGCCCTCCATTCTACACACACCCTAGTCTACAGTTCTGCCTCCCCCTGAAATTTTCCCTTGCTTCAAGAAGGGCACTGCTGCTGACTCTGGACATTTAAATAGCAGCATGTTCCAGAATCACAAGGACTTTGGCAGGACACTCACCACCTCACCCTGCCACTTGCTTACTTAATGCCTGGCAAGTGAGTCTCAAAATGAAGAACAACAATGCTAACTTTTTGTTCCCATTATTTAGTTACTTTATTAGAGTTTTTCTAACTCCTCTGCACAAAGGGAAGGGTAAGCTATAGAAAACTAAGTGGCTCTGTCATCAAAAGCCTTCACCACACTGGCACACAAACACCTGTCAGGGCAAGATGCCTCTTTATCAAGTCTTCAGACCTACCAGGAGCCAAGCACACTCTGAGCTCTCAGACTATTTTCTTCCAATGTTTTGAAGTCCCTTTCAGTTCACATGAAGGCTAACGATTTCAAAAAGGTGGAGAAAGAAAAAGTTCTTTTTTTTAAAAAAAAGAAAAAGGAAAAGATACTGAACCGTGATTATGAAGTCCTAAAAGCCTTTTAGCTGACAGCACAGGCTTTGTTGAATAGCCTCTAAGAACCTCCACTGAGAGACAAGATTCAGCAATAAAATAGAGGCAGAGCATACACAGTTTAGCATCCTTGGCCTCCCAAATTCAGGTATCCTATTTGATGCCAGGTTTCTCCCCCAATAGCTCTTTGGAACATTCAAGGTCCAGAGAGGCATCAGACCAACTGACACATAGGCTCAACTATGCCATACATCATGTGCTGCCAGCAGAGAAATTAGTTTGTATCAAACTCAGCACAATCCTGTAGTTCGAGCCAGAATTTCAAAAATAGCAGAAGTGGCTTAAACCCTCCGAGTGCCCCCATAGCCCATCTCCACCAGAATGCTCTACCCTCCGAGCCTGAGTGAGGACCACCCAGCTAATAAAAGCTGCTTTCCCAAGAGCCTGCCCCACTCAGCAGAGCTCAGACCACTCATGGGCACTTAGAGCACTCAGAGGGGATAGCGCTGGCTTATGGAGAGCCATGGTCACAGCTGCATAAACCTGCCTGCTATAATTCCAGTAGCTATTGAACTTCCTGCCTTCTGCCCTGAACACTGGGTTCCAGCTGTAAGAGAAGAGGAGTGAAGGGTGGGAGAAGAAAGCACAACCAAGATTATACTAAAGAACTTCACAATCTCCTATGCATCAGAAACACGAAACTGGCCTGGGCAGTACGTGAAGCCTTTGGCTTGCGTGTGTGAAACATCAGCTTTTGAGCGAAGGAACACTCACCCCTCCTTCAGACGCACCTTTTCTCTGAAACTATTACACTCAGTGAGCTTCAAGCTCTGGCTCCAGACCCATCCATCTCGCAACAGAAAGCACCTCTCAAGCTCCTTTCTGACACGAGCCCATCATTCACCATTTGCTGGTACGCACAGTTTTTGCTGACAAAGCTCCATTACTAGAAAAAGCTCAGTAAGTAAAGCTGATTTGAAATAACTATATATTATATGGAGGCTGGATGAGGAAAACTGATTTGAAGTCTAGAAAATCATCATATAAAGAGGCTCTAGAAAGAACTGCTTAATTATTTAAATACCTTCACTTCCTACAGACTGCACATCATTTGATTTATCATCAGTGTTAAATATTCGGTAATTTACAGGGGTCATCTGACAAAACAACTCCATATAGCCAGTACATATCAGACACTGTAATTCTTCCATGGAAATGTCTCTGTCTCTCTGATTAATGTGCAAATACTGAGCTCATGCTAACAAATTGAGGCGTGGGCCAATTTTGGCTCTCCAGTAAAAGTGTGAAGCTGAGAACCTGCCAGCAGGGTGGCCCAAAGAGCAAACCACTGTGTATTGTCCTCCACCACTGCTAGGTAGGCTGATGGCATGGCTGGAGTGGTCTCAACAAAGATCCTAATGCAGAGTCAAGTGAATGGAGATGACTGGCTCAATGGGCACAGCATGTTTTGCAGATCAAGACCTGAAGAGGAGGGTGCATGCCTCCCCACCGCATGCCAGGTATTGTCAAGGCCCAACTTTCCCCTGTTGCCCCTTACCAACTCTCAACCTCTGAACACCTACTTGTTCTATCATCTCCTGCATAATGCTTTCCTTCATTGTCTAAGCTCAAAATGTTCTCATCAGAAGATCTGATAGATTTTTCAGTGCTATAAATTGAAAATAGATACAACTTTTAAAGTGCTTATTGATAAAAACTGACCACATAAAGAGGACCTAAAAATCCAAGAAGTAGAAAAAGTATAGATCATATTCTCTGATCACACCTCTTCAATAACTTTCATGCCAAGAGAAAATTAAAATCAAAATCCCCAAATATCTAGAAATAAATATGCAAACATTATGTATTAGAACTTATAAGAAACAATTAAAGTAGTGCTCAGAGAGAGATTAACAGCTTTAAATATGAATAGTTCTAAACAAGAAGGAATGAAAAAGTTTAAATTAGATGTGCAGCTTAGAAACAAAACAAGGGAATGTAATAAACATAAGGAAAGTAAAAGAATTGGTAGAGATAAAACACTAATTAATAAGAGAAACAGTCGTGCTAATAAATCCAAGAGTTATTAAAAAATACTCAACTACTAAACCAATAATCCAGGGGAAAAAGTATTGTTAAAGTAAGAATACAAATGTATATATAACCACAAATACAGAATAAATTAAAAGACATAGAATATACAATTTTACTCAACCTTATTTTAATACTTTTGAAAACCTGGATAAACTAGCTATTTTCTGGTACAATCAAAACTAAGTCTAGAAAATATAAGGAAACCATGTACTACAAAAAATATAAAATTATCAAAGATAATGAGCAAAACAGACCACATATTCTACAGAAAAATGTTACCTGTGTCTTCAAATAATAAGTAACCAAAATGCTATCTGAACTGTTTGTTCCAGAACATAGAGAAATATTCTACTTTTACAAATAAGTACAGATGTTCTTCAACCTATGATGGGCTTACGTCCTGATGAATCCATCTTTAGTTGAAAGTATCATAAATCAAAAATGCATTCAATACACTGAACTTACAGAACATCTTAGCTTGGCAACACAGCACACCGCAGAATACTGGTACCCTCTTGATTGTGTGGCTGCCTGAGGGATGCAGCACATGGCCACAGCCCAGCACAGAGACTATCCCAGTACATATCACTAACCCGGAAAAAGAGCAAAATTCAAAGTATGGTTTCTACTGAATACACATCATTTTTGCACCATGGTAAAGTTGAAAAATTATAAGTAGGCTATTATAAATTCAGAGACCAGCTATATAGCACTGTAGTAGTCTGCTCAGGCTATCTTAATAAAATATTACAGACCATAAGATCACTTAAGCTAGAAGTTCAAGATTACAGTGCCTTTAGAGTTGGTTTCTGGTAAGGCCTCTTCTTGGCTTATAGATGGCTGCCTTCTTGTTGTGTCTCACATAGCTTCCTCTCTGCACAAGAAATAGCTCCCTGGTGCCTCTTCCTTGTCTTACTTATCAGACCAAGGACTACATTTAAATGAGGTCTTATCCTCAAACGACAGTCACATTGGGGGGTTAGAGCCTCACTGTATGGACTTTGTGGAGGATACAATTCAGTCCGTAAACTCAGAACAAACTCTCACAAGTACAACACATTAAAACTCCAGCCAATTACTCTCATGAAAGGCAATGCAAAAACCCTAAACAAAACATTAGCAAAAAAGAACCCAAAAATTTGCTCCCAAAATGTAGGCTCTCTCTTCACCTCATTGATTGTTTCTTTTGCTGGAAGAAGCTTTTTAGTTTGAGTCCATCCCATTTAATTAATTCTTCATTTTATTTCTGGTGCTTTAGGAGTCTCGTTAAGGAAGTCAGGGCCTCATCCGACATGATGAAGATTTGGGCCTACTTTTTCCTCTATTAGGTGCAGGGTCTCTGGACTAATTCCTAGGTCTTTGACCCACTTTGAGTTGAGGTTTGTGCATGGTGAGAGAGAGGGGTTTATTTTCATTTTGCTGCATATGGATTTCTAGTTTTGCCACACAAACATCAGATAGAGCACTAATCTCCAGGATATATGAAGAACTCAAAAAACTTAACACCAAAAAAACAAATAACCCAATCAATAAATGGGCTGAGGAGTTGAAGAGACATTTCTCAGAAGAAGACATACATTTGATCAACAAATATATGAAAAAATTCAACATCTCTAGAAATTACAGAAATGTAAATCAAAACTACTCTAAGATTTTATCTCACTCCAGTCAGAATGGCAATTATCAAGAAGACAGACAACAATAAGTGTTGGCAAGGACACACAGACTTCCTGGTGGGACTGCAAATTGGTGCAACCTCTCTGGAAAGCAGTATGGAAAATCCTTAGAAAACTTGGAATGGAACCACCATTTGACCTAGCTATCCCACTCCTTGGTCATACCCAAAGGATTTAAAATCAACATACTATAGTAATGTAGCCACACAATGTTCATAGCAGCTCAATTCACAATAGCTAAACTGTGGAAGCAACCTAGATGTCTTTAAATAGATGAATGGATAAAGAAACTGTGATGTGATATATATATATATATATATTATATATTATATATACACACACACACACACACACACACAATGGAATATTTCTCAGCATTAAAAGATAATAAAATTATGGCATTTGCAGGTAAATGAATGAAGTTGGAGAATATCATGCTAAGCAAAGTAAGCCAATCCCAAAAAACAAAGCCCAAATGTTCTCTCTGATAAGTGAATGCTGACCCATAACAGAGAGGGGGGAGACATGGGAAAATATGGAGGAACTTTGATTGGGCAAATGGGAGGAAGGGTAGGGAGGGACCCTGGGGGCAGGAAAAATGGTGGAATGAGATGGACATCATTACCCTATGTACATGTGTGACTGCACATATGGTGTGACGCTACATCATGTGTAACCATAGAAATGTAAAGTTGTGCTGCAATTGTGTACAATGAATCAAAATGCATTCTGCTGTCATATATACCTAATTAAAATAAATTAATTTTTAATTTAAAAAGAAAAACCCAGACAACACACTAGGTGAGGATGAAATCACACAAAAATTTTAAAACCTTCTCTTCACAACTAAGTAATGATATTATATCACTACTAATGTAGGGTTTTTAATAGGATTTATAAGTGTCTCAATATTGAGAAATATAGTTTATCATATTAGTAGGTAAGAAATGTGGGAAATCATATCATATGTTCATCTGCATAAATACCAGAAGTTCAACATCAGTTCCTAACCTGGAAAGTGAATAAAGTAATACTGCCTTTAAAAATTACCAAAAATAGAATCCTCTCACTACTAGCCAATGCAATGAGACAAGGTAAAGAAATAAGAAGCAAAAAATTTAAAAAGGAGAAAAAAATCATTTTTTTCAGAAAACAATTATATGCCCCCCCAAAAAAATACAATTAGGAAAGAGACATTAGTAAGATACCTGGGTATAAGATTAACATTTAAAAATCAAGTGTTTTACTCTTTGCTATTTTTCTTGTTTATTCTTTCTGTTTCAGTAACTACAATTTGTAAGCCCCTTTATTTTTACAAAGCATTTCTCATAATCCTGAATAGTAAATATTAATTTCATTTTATTATGCAGAAAGTAAAATTCAAGAAGGGTAATCATTTTTCATGGTTACAGAGCTAGTAAAGAGCAATGAATGTGTGTCCTCTGGTTCCAATCCCAATATTCATTCCCTAAAACGAGATAGCGTTTTCCCCCATGAGAGAGAGAGAGATTAAGTTCTATGAGTGATTCTGTCAACTCAGTTAACTCTTAAGTCAACAGCAAATATTTTTTGAGGAAATATTTTCATTTAGGAGAATAGAAACATATTTAAGGGAGAATGGAGGCAATCTCGAGAGAGAGAGGCCTTTGGGGGTAATGAATACACATTCAAGGGAGAATGCAGGCTACCTCTAAAGGTAGAGACAGTACAACAGTAGATTTTAAAGGCTTGATTTGTTTCTAATGTAGAAATTATCTATGAAAATGCACCTATTTGTTAATGGGGAACATGATGAATGTCATACACAGCAATCTAGATAAGGAAATCATTAACGAAGCTCATGTGTGCTTTAAGATTGCAGATGAACTGTATTCTCCCACAATTCATGCCACTCTGTAACCTCTTAGCACAAACCAACATTTTATCAAATGTCCTTTTTGAAGTACAGTAAAGTTGCATTTCGAAAACCTGTCATTTTGTTTCACATTAGTGAAGTATTATAATTGAATGCACAATGTATCCTTTGACAGTGGGCCAATTTGGCCAGAACCAGTAAACTCCTAAGATTATAAGGGAAGATTAGGGATTTATACTACATAGTTGAGTTGAAACACAGAATTGACTCTGTCGCTTAACAATTATGATTGCACACCTGCCATGTATTACACATTGTGCACAATGCTAGAAAACATGGTACACAGTAACAGACTCAAACTTATACTCACAGGACTTAGAATATGTAGTTGAGACAACAGACATAAATAAATAAATAAATAAATAAATAAATAAATAAATAAAATTGCAATTGTGGTGGCTATTGTATCAGTCATCTCTTGTCAAGATAATTCTGCCTAACAAATTACTCTGAAATTCAGAAGTTTAAAATAAACATTTATTCTTATATATCTGCAAATCAGCTACAACCTAACTGGGCTAGGTGGACTCCAGGTTGCAAACCACAGAGCTGACTCAAGTCTGTTCTATTTTATTTCATGGTGAGGTCCAGTCTCAGAACAGGCAATGGCAGAAGCTTAAGAGGCAAACAAAATGTGCAATGCCTCTTAAGGTCTAGCCTCAGAACAGGCACATTCAAACTTCCAACTAGGTTTCACTGACCTGAGCAATTTATGTGGCCATGCCCAACATCAGTAGGTCAACGGAACATACTCTGGCATAGAAATTACAAAGCCACATGGCAAAAGGCATAGATCTATGGAGGGAGAAAAGCTAGAACATAATGTAACTAGCCACAGCCATAAAAGACAGAGAGGTGATGTCACATAAACAGCAACAGAGAGAGGCCTAGTCTCGTGAGGGAGGACAGAGAAGACTTCCCTGATCAAGTGCAACTGGAACTGAAATATTAAAGACAAGTAGGAATGACAAAGGTGGAAAGTGAAGTAAGAGACCTCTAAGTAGCATGCGCAAAGTCCAAAGGAGACCTGGCTTGTTCAATGCATTTAGGGAAGAAGATTGTGGTTGGGCAGAGAGAAACACAATGTGGTACAAGAGGAGGAGGCAGAGACCCAAATCCCACTAAGGAGTTTGCCTTCGTTCTATAGCAGAAAACCATTAAAAGACTCCGAGCAAGGAAGCAGTATAATGAGAATCGCCTCTCACAAGATCACACTCTGCCAAAGGTGATCCAATTAGGAGGCTACTGCAAAAGTCTAGGTGAGAGATGATGATGATGCCTTGGACTTGGACAGCTGTTGGTGGGGACAGACGGAAGTGAAAGTGTTCAAGTGTTCAGTGGCTAGTCCAAAAAGTCATCTTGTTTTTCCTCTCTGCACCATTTAATCCCTCAAAATGTTCTCTCTTCTTTACACTGTTCTTTCCTCAGCTTTTGGCAAACTACAGATCTCCTGGTTTCCCTCCACCTTCTCTGGCTATTCATTCTCAGCTCATCCCTTAATTCCTCAGATCTGACCTATAATCTCTTCTTACCCTACACTGACCCCCAAGCCCAAGTAATCATCTACTCCCCATTCCCATTAATGAAGTTCTAAATACATTATGCTGATGCTTCCCACTGGGAAATTTCCCTCCAACCCAGACTTGGTTCTCAACCGCACAACTGTGTGTTCAGCTGCCTCCTAGACATTCCCATATGGATGCCCCAAAGGCACCTCAAATTCAGTGTCCCAAATTCATTGGTCCCTCTTCCCCTAAACCCTGAAATCCCTGAAACTTCCTGGTTTCCCTATCTCTGAGATTGCTACCACCATCCATCCAGTTGTTCCAACAAAAAAACTCAGCTGTGATTCCTCCCATGCTCCCCCCTTCACATCCACTCAACATAAATAACATCAAAACCGCCCCTAAAATATTGCCTAAAATCATCTACTTTACTGTCACACTACCACTGTTCCAGTGCAGCCCCTTCTGGAGGACTCAGAAGCCTCATGACTCACCTAATAACCCGCTCCCCTACTCTTTAGGAAGATCAAGAGATCTTACTAAAATACAAATATGACCACATCAGTCTCCTGACTAAAACCCTTGAGTGGCAAGCCTACCCTCAGGATAAAATCCAAAGAGTTCACGAGCCCTCTTGTGATCTGGCCTCTACCTTTCTTTTCTTCTGTGACTTGAATATCCTCATTCTGTTCCCTCTGCCTGGAACAGTCTTCAACTCCCAACACCACTTCACTTGGCTGACCCATCTTGTTAAAAAATAGGTTCCGTGAAGGCAGGCACCCTGCCTGCTTAGTCCACTGCTGTTTCCCACTGGACAGTGACTGCTCCCTGAAAGCATTAACAGCTCTGTACGTAAATGAAAATGAATGGACCCTTCAGGATGCCTTTCCTGATGCTCTTCACTTCTCCTGAGGTTGGGTGGACCTTTTAGATGTTCTCAGAGCAGCCTCAGCTTTCCCCAGGTGAGTGGAACCTCGCTATTCGCTTGGCTGCACCCTCTTACCCACCTTCTCTAAATAAAACGTAAGCTCCACGAACACAGGAACTCTTTCTATTGCAGGAAGGAGCCCCGAGAGCTCAAATGAATCAGAAATGGCCCGGCCTTGAAGGGGGTCCCTGAAGGCATGGAGCCAAAGAGATGAAATAACGCCAGGGAAGGAAGGCCCCCGGGGGGTGGGGGGAGGAGGGTAGGTCCAAACTGAATGAACCATGTCCAGGTGACCAGGGTTCACAGAGGACATTCATGGTGAGAGAAGGAAGGAGAAGTAGGCCAGCAGTCAAGGAGGAGTGCAAAGGTCAAAAACCAATGTCAGGGACTGGGGTTGTGGCTCAGCGGTAGAGCACCCACCTAGCACGTGTGAGGCACTGGGTTCAATCCTCAGCACCAATATAAATAAATAAAATAAAGGTATTGTGTCCACCTACAACTAAATATATATATATATATATATATATATATATATATATATATACACACACACACACACACACACACACATATAAAATTAAAAATAATGTTAGTCACAGAGGCCACACAATACCACATCTGTCCCATCCCTCACTGGCTACATAGAGATGTCCTCTTTTTATACAGAGATGCATATAAATCGGACAATAGCTCCATATCTTGTAAAAATGCACCAATTCACTCTAAAATCCTTTATACATTGTTTTAGAAATGACCTTGTGGGGACTTTTACCCATCACCATTTTGTTCCAAGGGGACAGACTACATTCACATGAAACCTGAGGTGTATGTTAATATTTTTTATAGTGGATGAAATTTCATTTAGTCGGTCAACTTCTTCCAAAGTTATTAAAGAACAATCTTTTAAATGTGAAATGCAAAATACTTACGTTGAAACAGAAACCTTCCTTAATTCAGTCAATCAAATATAGTAACATGATCAGGGACAAGACAAAGCAACTCTAGAGGTGAGCCCAAGCAAAATCAAATATTGAAACTAAAGAAGTTAAAGGAATGGAGAATCCCAGTTGACAGGCAAAAATATAGCCTTGTTGGACCTTCAATCTCTTGGTTATTAACAGCAGACAATGCCACATCCGTCACCAAGCCTGAACCAAGGACCTTTGCCTGAGGTTAGCTTCCAAAGTATCCACTCAGCACATTCAGACTCTTAAATATGATGTTCCCGTCGCTATTTTTCTCCACCTGACTTGAAGCAGGTTGTAATGTTGGGAGACAGCTGCATCCTTCCAAGGTGAAAGCAGGCAGCTCAGAGTGGGTATCCAGTGACACACCAGCTTAAAGACCTTCTCCCATGTCCTGTGATCCTTCAGAGCAATGGTCTAAAAATCAAAGGGATGACAAACCATTTCTTTAATGGAGCATGGTTCTGAAGAATGAGGAAAGGGAGGAGAAAATAGGAAATGAAGGAAAGAAGGCCAACGCCTTGGGGGCCACGGCAGCAGCAATGACCCAAGTTGCCTGTGCATGAAAGGACCAGGGTGTCATTTGCCACAGCTGAAAGGGCCATGTGCATAAAGAATTAGAAAAGGAATAGTAACTACTACAGAACTGAGGAGGAGGCCTGCAGGACAGGGAGATTCATCAAAGCCTGGGTGCCCGGGCGTGGTGCACTCTGAGTGATGCTGAAGCAGGAGAGACTGCTTGTAGTAGGAACAGCAAGGCCCCAGGAGTTGTACAAGCCTCGGGTCCCCAAAAGTGGAAGCAGAAATCCAGCCTTCGTGCCAGCAATTTTACTCAGGGGTTTGGCCAAAGTGGGAGGCTCCCTGGGTGCAGAGCGCAGCAGGGCAATCCCACACAGAGTGAGGAGGACTGGATGGAAATGTTGGGAGGAGCCTTGAACATTGTTTGTGAGATGGAGATAGAAGGGCTTTCCAGGGGAGAGGTGTTATGGGCTAAATGAGGCCCCTCCAAACCCTTATGTCAAAGTGCTAACCCCAAGACCTCAGAATGGGACTGTATTTGAAGACAGGTCTTGAAAGAGGTAATTAAGCTAAAATGAGGTCATTAGGGTAGCCCCAATCCAATATGACTGGTGTGCTCCTAAGAGGAGCAGGTTAGGAAACGGATACACAGAGGGAAGGCCATGTGAAAACACAAGGAAGATAGCCACCTGCAAGCCAGGGAGAGAGTCTTCAGGAGAACCAACTCTGACAACACCTTGATCTTAGATTTTAAGCCTACAGGATTGCAAGAAAGAATTTTTCTGTTGTTTAAGCCACTGGATCTATAGTATTTTGTTATAGCAGCCCTGGCAAACTAATACAAGAGAAGACCAAGAACTAGGAAAACATAAGACAAAATGAGTCCATTCACTTGGCCTTAGGAAAAGAGTAGCTACGCTAGAAAAGTCACTGGAAGACCCGGAGGTTGACGTAGTTTCTACAGACACTAGTTTCAAGTAAGGGAGTAACTTGGATCTGACCGTGACTCTCCACATGGCTCTGCTGACAAGGTGTGGAGGAGCAAAAAGAAGGGGGCAGGAAGAACAAACCTTAAGGGTATGAGAACGTGAACTTAGATTTGAACTTGGGATGTTGGGAGGATGGTGATACCATTAACCGAGATAAAGGAGACAAGAACAAATTTGAGGAGGAACTGGATGAGCTGAGTTTGCACATAATTTGGGTAGGAAGGCAGGGCAGAATCCACCCCCACCTCCCTGATTCCTGAGAGCTGCTATTATCCCTTGGCAGCTTGGTCCACACTTGTGCAAATACATCTATTTCTATTTGGAGCCCTAAATTCATAAGCAGTGAGATGGATGGATGGATGGATGGATAGATAGATAGATAGATAGATAGATAGATAGATAGATAGATAGATAGATAGAAAGAAAGAAAGAAAGAAAGAAAGAAAGAAAGAAGGAAGGAAGGAATTTTCCCCCCAGTACTTGGAACTGAACCTAGAGCATCTTTACCACTGTGCTACTTCTCCAACTTCTCCAGCCATTTTTACTTTAGTATTTTGAGACAGGATCTCACTAAGTTGCCCAGGCAGGCCTCGAACTTGCAAATCTCCTGCCTCACCCTCCTCAGTTGCTGGGGATTAGAAGCGTGCGCCACCATGCCAGGCTCACAAGCAGTGATTTTTTCAATGGCACTACAACCAACTTAGCCCAAATGTAACAGACTTCAAGTAGCAATCCAATAAATATGAATAAGACTTGAATCACACCACTTTCAGTTCAGGTCCCCGCATCTCCTGAATCTCTCAAGACTCCTATTTCCATTCTGATGGGCCAGAATACAGAAGCTGCCAGAACATTCTGGTGTTTGCAAACTGTGAAAGTTCAAATAAGAATCTACCTTGTGGGAAAGCAGGGAGGTGGGAGGCGACTCTTTGAATGTTGTGGTCTTGGACCACTTAAGAAAAGCATAATCAAAAATCACTTTCAACACCCACACCTTCTTTCAGAAAAAAGAAAAACATTTAAAAGCAGTGCCTATTTGGGGGGGGGGTATATAAATCATTTTATTTCATGCTCCATCATTTACTCAGTACAGGGTTCCAGTGACACCTCTTGATTAGGTTTAATTTTAAGCCAGCAAGAACACCACATACCGTATTGTCAGAGAAAGTTCCATTTCTCTCCAAGCCTGATGGGTGACTATTGTAATGTAAAACCCGGGGATTTAAATAACACAAGGAGATTCTATTATGAGGAGAAAGGTTTATATTTTGGAGTCTTTTTACTTCAAAGGAGCCCAGATACCAAACCATGAATTACCTGAAACAATGGGCTTCAATGATCAGCCCTTCCAGGGTTTCTTTAGGAAAAAGACTACTTTACTCAACTAACAGAGAAACTCAGTGATCCAATTATCTTTCAGAAACAGTCCCAGGTTCTCAAAATTAACACTGGTTAGGAAAACTGGAAGAGGAATGAGAGGTGGCTTCCCTGAACTGCCCAGATTCCTTCACTACTCCACTTACACCCAGGCCCTGGTTCTCCCTTCCCCAGGGCGTTGGCTCCCAACCGCTCAAACTAACCTACTCCCACGCTAATCTCCAGGGAGAGCTTCTCAAGATGCCTTCAAGCTAAAGAGGACCATCTCCCCAGGAAACACAGAAAGGAAGCAATTATAACCCGGGGGAGAAAACTAAGAGCTATGATAGCTTCTTGGGTCTTCAGAACTCCCTCCTGCACCCAGCCAGGACCTGCCCACATCTACTCCTTTAGTTCCCAGTGCCAGGTACTCTCCAAAGATCCCATTGGGCACATGGGACTCTTACTCTGATGTCTCAGAGGACATGTAGAATCTCTCAAGAGATATTTTTATATGAGACTCTGTGCCAGGTGCTAGGCTAGTGATAAAAGAACTACCAACTAGTCTCCACCCCCAATGAGCAGAAACACAATGAGTGTGTGTTAGAGACAACATATAGCAATGCTGGCCCTGGAGTGTGTTCCACACCCTTCAGAGACTGGCACCACCAATCATTAGGGCAGGACAGAGGATCAGGAACAACTTCCTACAGGTGAGGATCTTCCTGGAGACCATGTTTATTAAATCAATCAAGTACTGACACATCACACACACAGAGTCTTACCATTCCACTGAAGAGTGAAGGGATCAGTCCTCAGGAAAAAGGACAAGATAAAAAGGGAAATGGTGTTACAACAAGGGGCCCAGAGTACATCTCACTCTGATCACCTCCAAGAAGATCCAAAACACTCAGAAGGTCATCTGACAGATGGTCTCCGCTGTAACCACAAGTCTGACCTGCACTGCTATGGTCTGAATGCTTTCGTCTCCACCCCTCAAATACAAATGCTGAAATCCTCACTCCCAAAGTCTCCCCACTGGGAAGTATAGATTAATTAATGCATTGGGGCCCTTATAAAAGAGGGCCAAGGGAGACCCATTGCCCCTTCTACCATGTGAGAATGAGAAGACAGCCTCCTAAGGGGAAGTGGGACCTTACCAGACACCCCATGTACTATCACCTTGATCTTGGAGTTCCCAGCCTCCTTGAGAAACAAATTTCTTCTCTTCTCACCTGATCTATGGTGTTTTGTCATAGCAGCCCAGACAGACTAAGACACACACCCAAGCAAGGCTGGCTTAAAGAGCAGGAATCACTCATGCCTTACTTCCTCTTTATGACATCTCATCATGCCAACAAGCTGTCCTGCACCACCCATAGGAATCCTTGATTTCAAAGGGATTGTGGGTAACAAATCATCAAAGAATGAGGAGAGATGGCACTACAGTGGGAAGAACAGAACCTGCAACAGCATGCTCTAAATTATATTACAGGAAACACATAGATCGGATGCATCAGCATCACCTGGGAAGTCATGGGAACTGCAAACTCTTGGACCTGACCTCAGACCTACTGAATCTAAAATTCCATTTCCAAAAAAACTACTAGGTGACACTGACGATGATGGGATGCAGTGTGAGAACCAGTGCACCAGGAGAGCATTACCTTGGTCACTGGAGAGATGATGATCATGTTCATGATGACACAAAGAGCTGCAGGTGGCAGTACCTACTGAGTGCTTACCACAAGCCAGACATTACCGTAGTAAGTAATCTGCTAGCATCATGTCATATGTCCTCTGAACCAGCACTCCACAGGTAAGGAAACTGAGCCACAGAAATGTTAAGCAGGTTACACAACATTGCAGCAACCCCTGTCTGTGGAGCTGAGACTTGAACCCATGGAGTCTGCTTGGAGCCCAAGCTCCCAGGTGCACCCTCTCTGCAGGTGCACTCATAACCCCACCTCCAAACACAACCACTGAGCCACTGTGTGGTGATTTCAATGGGAGACTGGCATGAGAGGCTCCCAGAAATCCTCGTGTTGAGGAAGCACTGAACTTGGGAATCCCAACATTTCAAACATGGTTATTTTGAGGAACATGATCATCTCGATCCCTAGAGATCCCATCTCTCTCATACCTTTAGCTCACCG
The DNA here is from genome assembly GCF_001458135.2 of Marmota marmota marmota. NCBI lineage: Eukaryota > Metazoa > Chordata > Mammalia > Rodentia > Sciuridae > Marmota > Marmota marmota. Next base: position 3,873,244 of record NW_025999946.1, read on the forward strand.
GCACTTGCTTCTGCAGGTGCACATCACACACAGGGCCTCCGCAGCTCTCACCCTTACCTCTACCACAAATGATGCTGGCCCCTGCAGGAAAGCTCTAGGTTTGAGCTGAAGATGTAGCTCTGTGGTTGAGGACTTGCCTAGCACACACAAGGCCCTGGGTTTGATCCCCAACACAAGAAAAGAAAGAAAGACAGGGAGGGAGACGAAAGAAAGAAAAAGAGAAGTTCCAGCTCTCCTCACCCTTTGATCTACACCTCTTGATTAAGCCTCACTCTCTTTTACACCAGGCTCACATCTCCAGCCAAGAACTAGGAAGCAGCAATAGGAGAGATCTCCAGAGCTTTCCAGTATTTACCAAGCAGTCTGATAGCAAAACAGCTCTATCTTGGTCCATCATAGAGGAACCTGACCTGACCCCCAAAGCTAAAGGTGACTAAATCATGCCAACCTCCCTCCTGCCTATGCCAAGGTCATTCTGTTCTCAGACTGGCCACACCCACCTTCCCTCTAGCTGTTAGGACCTCCGAGAGAGAGGGAAACTGAAGGAGGAAGACAAAGAACAGATGTGGGGCTTTGCTCTAGCTCAGAGCAGAAGGCTGTTTCAAGATGTTTTTCCTCCTACCCACCTCGTGTCAATGCCTGACCCTTGCTAAACTACAGAGATCAGGGTTTGAAATGAAAAGCACACACCACATGCAGGGCTGACTAAATTTTTCCTTTCTGATTCAGCACTGCACTGGAGGAATTTTCAACCCCACAAAGGAAACTGCCCAACAATTCAATTTGACACACATTTAATGAGCACCTACTACGTGTCTTCCAGTGCACACGGACGGTTAAGGGGCATTAAGAAGTTAAAGAAATGATCTCTGTACCTGCCATTTGAGAGTGCTGCCAATGTCATGGCTTTCATTTTCTCGTGCCTGGGCTTGGGTAACTGGGACAACTACTTAAGCCTTCTTCACTATAAGGTGGGGATAAAATTCCACTGCAAAAGGTCAATATGAAAATCAAACAAGACGAGAGTAGAAGAGAGCCTGGGACACAATGAGGACAGGAGTGCTTACCACAAGCCAGACATTACCGTAGTAAGTAATCTGCTAGCATCATGTCATATGTCCTCTGAACCAGCACTCCACAGGTAAGGAAACTGAGCCACAGAAATGTTAAGCAGGTTACACAACATTGCAGCAACCCCTGTCTGTGGAGCTGAGACTTGNGGGTAAGGCCCCCCCCCCACCCCGCCTCTTTCCTTACTCAATTTTGGGAAGACAAGAATTCATATGACAACATATAATTTGGTGTCAAGTTGAACAAGGCAGAGTTTCAGGGAGTTTGGTGCAAGGAGAACCTGACATTGGCAGCAGGGCCTGGAAGCTATCTATGTTGAGCTGAGATTTAACGCCTGAGCTGAGGTTTAAAGCCTGGACAGTTGGATAGAGAAGATGTGGGAGGAAAGGCAGAGAGCATTCTGCATAAAGAGAATGGATTGGGACTAGGGTATAAGATGAACAAATGAGTAGGACAGAAAGGACCAGCCTGGCAGATACTTTTGGTTCTCCCTGAGGAAAAGAGCAGATGAGGGGATCTCTGAAGGCCCAGAAGAGAAATTTGGCTTGAGCAAGTAGACAGGGGATCAAGGACAAGGGCCGAGCTCTCGTCCCATGAACCTTCCCTGACACAGGAATTCCTCCAACCTGAAGACCCCCACAAGGCTACATCTGTGTCAGGCTAATTGCTCCTTTTGGGGGGACACAGGGGATCTTGGAACTCTCCACTCGATTTTCAACATCAAAGAAATTAGAAATAAACATTCAATATTTCAGGGACTGGTTTACATTAGAGTACATCAGCATGGGGAGAAAAATCATGTAGTCATTTAAAAAGATTATCATGAATACTATAGAAACACAGAAAAATGCTTTTGACATGTTAAGTGAAAAACAGCAGAACTCAAAACAATGTGGGTTAGCAAGAGACTGGTTTGGTAGAGGGAGAGCAGGCTCAGGACAGAGTAAAATCCTGACACTGACTCTGCAACTTAGGCACTGTGAGTACTTAGGCAGGTTTACCTTGACAGTAAAAGGAGGTAATAAAAAATGCCCTTACTGGGTTGCCTGGCTTACAGGTGAAGTTCAACTCCCTCAACTCCCACAGATGAGGGAGTTGAACATAACTTGCTAGATGAAATTATGGTGTGGTTGTTGTTTTTTTTCCAACAGAATAAAAGGTGATCTTTCAAACACAGGAGGTGAGTTTTTGAAGGCAGGAAAAGTGTCTTGCTTACTGCTGTGTGCCCAGAACTCAATAAAAGCAGAACTAAGGTGATGGGATTGCAAGTGGCTTCTTACTACCACTACCTACGGTTGTTAAAAAACAAAGAGGGTGTGCCTGTGTCTATCAGACACTAAGAGGACCATAATCAGACCATTTCTCCTCTCTGGAAGCCAACTACTAAAGAGGGTGTAGGGGCCAACCTCTAAACTCATGAACCTACTAGCCCATGTGGGAGACCAGTGGCAGCTCTGAACCACTGATGTGCTGGGCCAGGGCAGTAACTCACTAAGGAAGGCCCAAAGCTTTAAAGACCAGGGTATGGAAATGGATCCTTCCAGACTATAGAAAAACAAGTCAAGGCCTGTCATGGATCACCAGTGCCAACACCTGAAGATGTCCTATCCACGGCCCAGGAAATGACTGGCCCTTTTCCTGAGGGAAGACTCCCAACTTTATGCACTCTGGGGGGCATGATTGTTCCCGTGGACCATCACTGGGCCTCTCGGGCCAAGGGCACTTGCAAGGAAGGACCTCAGGCAAGCTCTGAGCCACACAAGCCATCCAGGGATCATCCACACCATAGCTGGCACAACCACCTACATGTGCTCCATACACACCCCCGATCTCTAAAGGACACCCTAGATCCCTCTTCCTAATGGCTGAAACTTTTCCAAATGCAACTCTCCTTCAGCTTTGTTTTTACTTTCACAGTTATGGAAGCACATGCAAGGTAGTCAGAATCCATTCCAACAACTTGACCTTCACATGAAAGGGTTTCAGACCTGATCCTCAGCCCTCCTTGACCGTGGCACAGGAAAGGGGGGAAAATGAAAGAGAGAGGTGAACCCAAGGACCAGGAGTGTAGGGATACTGAAGATAAGCCCCTTGGATCCTTCCCTATTGCTCAGATTTAGCCTTGGTGCTCTGCAGGGGACAAGCCACAGCACACAACACATGACCTAGAGCAGACAAGTCCCTGAAGCCCAATACCAAGCTTTGAATCTTGTTGGAAGATCAAAGGACAGTTAGTTACACTGGTTTCTGGGCCCAGAAGGCTGCCCATCCTCTTTGGCGTTATCCTAGGTCCCCCAGCCCACATCAACCTTACCTTGAACAAGCATGGAGACAACTCCCCATCCCTCTGCAAGAGTCCAGCACTGTTCCAAGAAAAACAAAGAAGTTGCTAGCTCCCCTCACCCCACCATCTTCTATTGCCCACCCCTTGTCCACACAGACAGCCAGTACAACACCTGCACATGACCAGAACTAAAAATACCGCCAGATGTCATCACAGTCATCAGAAAAAAAGTTGAGGGGAAAGGAGCTGAGAAAGCAGCACACATTCCGGGTTCAGGCTGGGCTCAGACCCCTCAAACCTCTATACAGCAAGACCCTGGAAGTTGCTATGCCTCTGACAGGTGGGGGAACGGGCAGTTAAGGCAAATAACTAAAGGCATCTCAATTGATGATGTGCCCCCAGTGACTCACTGTTCCTTTATTGCAACATGCTCTCTATAAAAGCCATTTTCCTCTCACAGGATCTGCTTGGGCAACATGTGATGTCATCATAAATCATTTCTCTCTCTCTCTCTCTTTTTTTTTTTTTTCCCTTTAAAATGTCAGCAGATTTCTTGGAGTTTCTAAAAAGCCAAGAGAGCCAGCACCATCTCCCAGTTTTGGCAGGGAAACCCGTTTTCTTTCCCAAGACGTCTGTCTTCACTTTTTCCCCTTGCTCTCCCATAGGAGCACGGCAGAGATAAAGCCTTGAGGAGGACAGAGAGTCACAGAAAGCATGCATGGAAAAAGCCCTCCTTTCTACCCTTTCCAAATGCAGGCTCTTTCTCTCGCTCCCTTTTTTCCTCTCGTCCTATTTTGGTGCACTTCCAGGGTAAGTGAATGTATAGCGAGCACTTTTTAAACAAGGTCTAATACAATCCATGCCTCCAAGACACGGATGCCATTAATCAGAACGAAGGCTTTGTGTGAGAGAGGCCACGAGCTGGATGGGTGCCACGCACCAATAATGCAAGCAGACCCCTACCTATCCACCCACCTCACCCCGCCTCACCCCTGTTGGGGCTTGGCATTCATTCTTCCCACTCTACCCGCTCCAAACCCTGTGCCCTCCATTTTCCCCAAAGACCTCCTGTGAAAACCTTCTACCACAGGAGGAAAAAAAAGTTTCCTTTCATTCCAAATTCACTGGCCCAAAAAGAAATCATTATCATCACTTTAGCTGCAGAATCTCAAAAGGAACAGGAAAAACTCAAATCAACTCTAATCCACAAGAACTTGTAGGGCCATGGTAGAAGTGAATCGACTGCTGGCTGAGGTGTGTGTCCCATCATGCTGAGCATCTCTCTTGAGGCAAATCTAACTTCTGGAAGGGATCCTTTCAGAAAGAGCTCTGTGGTTAGACTGTGTCCACCCTGTCCCTAACATACAATGGCCATACAACGATGTAGACATGAAGATGATGCTGGATACCTAATGGCCCTGCTTTGCACATTCTTGACCCCAACTGACAGTCTTCCCCACTTCTTAACCCATCCCCCCAAAAAATAATCCAATTAACTAAGAACAACTTGGAGCAAAGGAATATATCCATGAAGAAGAGTGACAACCACCTACATGAAGCCTTGGGTGCTATTCTGAATCCTCTAAGCCCCCTTCTACCTCTCTCCTTAAAACGAATTCTTTTGCCTGGTCTAAGATGCCTGATGTTTCACCTTAGTCTAAGGATATATCATTGGAAACATGTAGCTATTTCTTGGAGATTTTTATACCCCTATCAGCCATTCATACCTAATATGAATAAGCAATAAGAACCTTAGTAAGGACAGAATAAAGAGAATGGGGGTAACACACAGCAATATGGAACTGGGGCAGGTAAAGATTTTGCAATCTTGATGTTGGCCATAGGGCTGGTATCAGCCTCCACAATTTGCCCACACACAAGTAGGCCTCCCAGGAACCACATTATGCACCCAATGGGGAGGCCACGTCCTTTGTTTGCCCCTCCTCCATCTCATCACCCTGATAGATCCCAGTTCCTTATCCTGAAGAAAGATCAAAGGTGGGAGAAACTCAGGAGGGGAAAAGAAGAAGAAGATCTGGGAGAAAAAAAGAGGCACAGAAGACAGAGGTCTTTGCTCTGTGCCATCTCCAGCCCTGGAAACAGCAACTGATTCAACTCAGACACTCTGCGTGCATTGACTGGGTAAGCCAGAGATTGCCAGAGCCAATCCACCCTGGTCAAGAAAAGGCAAGAGGGGAAGTCACCCCTGGGGCAAGCAAAGTCTTGGCTCCAACTTGTCTGGCCCTTCCCTGCCATTGCTCATGCCTTGCCCTTCTGCCTGAAAAGTCTTCCTCGTGTTCCCCACTGGTTCAAACTGCTTCTCTTTTCAGATTCAACTCAGACATGCACCCACTCCAGGGCCTGCCTGCCCACCCCAGGATGAGTTGAGATTTCATCCCTTCACTGGGTCCTATTTACCTGTTTCTACATGGCTCCTCTCCTGGGACTTGTGTCATTTTTGCATCTTTTATACCTAACACCCCACCTGGTGCACAGCAAGTACTGGTAGCTGTTGATAAATCCATTGAGTCACTGAAAGAAAAAAAATTTTGAATCAAATATATGATATGTCAAGATCACTGTATTGTCTTGAACAACTAATAAAAAAAAAATCACCAACTCGCTGGAATTATTTCAGTGTTGGTTTTTGTTGATTTTCCGACCTTCCTTTTCTTTTCGGAGATTTATGTCAGGGTTTCTGAAAAGCTCAAAAAGGAGAATCAAGAGAGGAAGGAATGGTTTGGAAGTGGTAGAGATCCATGACAAATAGAAGGGTTAACTCAGTGGAAAGTGTTTCCTTCCTGTGATGAAGGAGATTTCTGGAATCTCTCCACAGAGTTAGGTCACACCATCTGAGATGGAAAATAACATCGAGTGGGGTTGGGGGGGGGGAGTGGGTATAGCTTCATTTAGCCAAGGCAATCCCAGCCCCCACCTGCAGGGGGGAATAAACCCCAAACTTTCATCAAACCCTTACGGCTGTACAGCTGCCCGAGGTACTTCGAGGTGGCTTCAGTGGATGGAAAGAGGTTGTTGATAAAGGCCTGTTAATGCTTACATCCCTGAAGCAAAGCCACCAACTCCCAGGGCACCCAGAGACAGCAGGAAGCAATTGAAGGAACTCACCAAGACAAAGAAAAAAGGTATCCTCAAGGTCCCCCCCACAGACCCACCCACACCCCTGCAACTAAGGGTTCCGTCACTCCTGACCCAGAGTAAACTGAAGATGGGAGAGAAATAAAAACCTCTCCCCAAATATAGCAACGGCCCTCCAAATCATCTCCCACCCAAGGCCTTATTACTACCTCTTGCAATCTCCCAGGCTCGCTTCTGGAAAGTTTCAAAGTCACCACCAACCAACCCTTCCTGACGCACAATGGCATTTAATAATTGCTTACGGTTCTCACCTGGGAAGCCAGGCAAGCACCCACAATTCATTACATGTGTGACCTTTCAAGCCCTCAGCCCCCAAATGATTTTCACTCACTTTAATCTGAGTCCGATTCAAAACAGATCTGCTGTCAGCAGCCTGAATTCTGTAGCCCCATAGATGGGCAGTGCCTATGGCTAATCTTTTAGTGCCTTAATCATAAAATGCAGCACTTCCCCAGCTGTTTTCACCCAAATAGCTAGAAAAACGGGGTGAGCAGGGTGTGAAAAATGATGAATTATGAACTCCAAAGTAGTATTTCATTAAGCCAGATTGGACGCTAAAACTTTAACTGTGCTCTCTGCAATTGAAAGGTCATTTTATAAAAATCCAAACTGAGAGAATCTTGAGGTCTGTGCATTTCACGGGGGAGCCCACCACCATGTGCCAGACTGGGGGAGGGGACCAAAGATCTCAGTCAACCTAAACTGGTTTTTAAACCACGGCCACTTCAGGTTTTTTTTTTTTTTTTTTTTTTTTTGCAACGTGATGCCAAGCGCGTTCAACAGGTCTACAAATGCACTGCATTAGGCCAAATTTAGTGGGTGTTAATTGAAATCAGAGCTGCAGTCGTTACCACCGACATGTTTCTAAATACTACCCAATAAATTTTTGTCTGTTTCAGATTCTCTATGACAGCTGGCAATGAAAACCAAGAGAGGGCACGTAAAATGGTCTTCTTATGTTCTGAGTCCCACCGTGTGCATACAGAAGGACATCTGCACGTGGGTCTGGCCTATGTCTGCACACACAGATGTGTGTGTGTGGATAAACATGAGATAGATGTGCATGCCTTGCCCGTTTTTAGAAGGTGAGCAGGGGACATGTGCGAGGAGGCACTTGTATACTCTGTTTTCCGGCCACTTCTTTTACTAATGCACGCTCCTCCAAAGAAAGCAAAACAGCCCCCTCTCCATGTGACAAAAACGGCCTAGTTTACAGTAAAAGGGATTTCTGGTACAACTTACGTGCCTCTTTCAGATGGGCTGTTTCCCGTCCCTTCTCTCTGGCTCGCCTCACCCATGTCAGGTAAGCCTTGTTTTAATTTAAGAAACAAAATTAAAATTTCCTCCAGGACAGAGCATTTAAGGGTCAGCCAGCAAAAGGGCTTCAGTGCACGGGATCTGAAAGGAAGGAGGTGGCGACCCAGGGGAAGGAGGGAAAAGTCTAGAAAAAGAATCAACTGCCCGGAGTCCTTCAGAAAAAATACAGCTTCATCCTCCCAAGTACTCATTAGTTCATTATTAGTCTGCATGAAAAGAAAAGAGGGGTCTTTGTACTCTCTGAGTCATGACTAGCTGAAATAAAAAGGAAAGGGGAGGAGAGAGCCTGGCCTGGGGGCTCCACACAGACTGCCCTTCCTTGGTCCCCCAGTGATGAGTTGAGGACTTCCCCAGATCCCAGCTGCATTGTCTAACTTTGCCGGGGGTCTATTCCAACTGAAAATAAATACTGCAGTCAGCTTCCACAGCACTGTGCCAGGAGGAACCTTGGAGGCATTTATGTTTACCAAAGACTAACGGCACCGAAGGACTCCATTTTAGCCCCAGCAGTAGAATCTCATGTAGTTTCTTTTTCTTCAACGTCTACCCCATCGATCTGATTATTCAAATGAGTTATCGGTCAAGGAGCCCTATTGCTCCTGTTGGCAAACTTGCTCCCTTCCCCTCCCTCCACCCAGGCTTGGTACATGCCTGCCCTAAACACAGGTAACAGGTGTGATCACTATTACATAAAAACCACTGCACATGCAGGCTTGCTTCGTGACAGACCTATTCCCAGACACACCACTTGTGTGTACACAAAAACACACTCTGTCAACACATACACACACATCAGTGAGTGCCACTCTCACATAGGACAATGGACACATGTGCACAGCACATATGAGCGCACACACCAACACCCACCCACCCCTTCAGAGAAGGCAAGAGGTTACCTTGAACTTAGGAGAAGGGCCTGTCTCCCTAGACACATAAAGCTGGAAGAAAATCGATAGATCCTGGCCTCCTCCAAAGTGATTAGAAACATTTCTGCAGAAGAAATAACTTCTTCATGTAGAAATCGTCCAAAGCAGCCCAGGCCATCCCAGCATCCTGAGACTTTCATAACTCCACACTAAGGGAGCCCCTCACATGGTCTATGGGAAGAATGAATCAAAATCCCTGATGCACAAGTCTGTTCTGCGAAGCAGCAGGTCAGTATCACCTGGGAACTTATTAGAAATGCAGAGTATCAGGCCCAATCCCAGACCTACTGGCATTTGAACAAGCTCCCTGGGGGACTGTGGACACACTCAAGTTTGGGCAGCCCTCCTTAGAGTCTGCCCATCCTATAACAAGGACATACCCAGCTGAAGTCACCCAGTCCTCACCAACCCTAAACACCCCGGCTATCTGGCTCTCACTGAAACAGCGAGAAGAGGGTAAAGAGCCAGGCTTGGTGGTGCATGCCTGTAATCCCAGCGGCTCTAGAGGCTGAGGCAAGAGGATGGAGAGCTCAAAGCCACCTTCAGCAATGGTGAGGTGCTAAGCAACTCAGTGAGACCCTGTCTCAAAATACAAAATAGGGCTGGGTATGTGACTCAATGCCTGAGTGCCCCTGAGTTCAATCCCTGGTACCCCCCAGAAAAAAAGGGTAAGGGAGCAGCCTCCACCCTCAGATCCACAACCTCCTAACTCACCAGCAGGAACTTGAATTATCAACAGAGCCTCAGGTGTCCAGACCTCGCCTGCATCTCTAAACCCACCAGAAGCTCTGTGACACTAACAGTTTTCTCCCCACTAATTGTCTCATCACCTCACAACTGCTGCTTTTTTATTTCATTACGCTTCTCATCAGTCTCAGATAGGAATATAACCGAAAAAGAAATTGGAGAAGAACAATTTCAATATCTCAAAACACATGCAAATCAATACCCAGAATCCTACCTGGAGTGTTTTTATTGAGACAATTCTGAGCTTGTCGGAAAGATGACCTTATAATAAATAAATTCATATCTTGCAAAGGTAGATTTTCTCCCCACCTTATAAAGCTAATTACATCGGCACAACATAACATTTTCCTAAATGCCTGATAACCTCATCCTGTTACTCAGGAAATATTATTTTTAAATAGGTGTGATAGATACAAACTGAAACACTCGGATTTCAATTCAGCCCCAATTCCCGGATCCCCTCTCTGAGTAATTTAAGGACTTCCTCCAGATAGTTTTTCATATTCTTTTAACTGACATTTTATCTTTATACAGTATCTCACAGAATGAGCACGCACTAAGACAATGACAGCCAAGAAGGCCTGTCATTTCTCATTCCGACAAAGACAGATGTCTTACACTGGCTTATGCCAATAATAGATCCAACAAAAAACAAAAGAGACTACACCTGCCGCTGATGTAAAGGCACCAATTCACATTTGTGACACTCATTTGTCAATTAACAGATTTCTTCCATTGTTGACACACGAGACTTAAAAGATGTGGGCTCGAATGTGATGAATTAAAAAAGACAGATGAGTAAGCTATGCGCTGCAAAGTAATGCTATAATGTGCTTTAGATATGAATATCAACTGACACCCCTGACAGGCCATACAAGGTTTTATTTCATTTTGCACTGTATCCAGGCTTCATACTTTGTCTTCTTTGTTCGCTTTTCATCAAGCTCCTAACATCTCATTCTGACAGCCAGAGACATTTAAGGCACTTTCGTTTCAAATGCAAGTTAGCGTACTTGATTTGTCATTAAAATGCAAAACGATTGCCTTTGCAGGTAAATGTAGGTATGCTTAAAAGGTTGGATCTGCAAAGGAAAAGCTGAAAATGGCTTGGATCTCTTGCTTTCCCTCCTTTGCTAGCCTGGCTGCCTGGCACAGCCCTATCCAACATGCCCTGGGGCAAAGGTCTGCCCAGAGAGTGCCTCAGGAGTTCCCTGCCCCAGCAGTGGCCAGGGACCTGCACACTCAAGTGAGCCAGGCCTGAGTGGAGAACAGTGTTCTCCCCATGAAGTGTCCCACAGATCTACGTGTTTACCTGTATTTGAACCATTGTAAGCGCACACCAGCACTCAGTTTGTGAAGAGGACACATGTCAGGATGCTCAGAATGGTTTTTCCCCTGAGCCCCAACCTGACCCTTCTTCCTCCTCCTATAGGGAAGGAGAAAACTCCAAACCCTTGGACACTCCACAGCTAAGACAAATGGTCAGATGGGGTGATGGGGTAAAGGACACGCCACCCCAAAATATGACATCAAAGTATTTGAAAAGGCAGCAGAAGCAGGAAAGCCAATCTTATCTTTCCCTGCCCTTAAAGCAGGCCTTAAGAATGTCATTTAAGAGGTACCCTCTTTACCTCAAGAAAAGGAACAACCTTATCTTTAAGACGCACAACTCAGAGAAGAATCTGAACGTGCCCTGCTAAGCTGCCCCAGTTCATCACCACTAGATCACACTTTGCATCTGGTCATGCCTCTCTACACTTATCTATTTTTCCACCAAACCTAGTGTTAATAACACACACACAGCTTTCCCTGTTTGGGGGGTCTTCCTTTCTAAATGTCCCATGTCATATGAAACTTATATTAAATAAATTTGCATGCTTTCCTCTTATTAATCCATGGTTTGCTACGGGGCCTCAGCCATGAGCCTAGTGATAGGAGCTTAGTGGAAATGTCTCTTTACTGACCCTTCATGCATTCAATATTTTCACTCTTTGGGAAATTATCTTAGCAAAACAGTGAAAATTATAAAACAACAATTTATAGACAAATATGTTCATCCCAGCATTTCTTATTAAACCAAAGAGTACAAAATAAGCCAGGTGTGATGGCACATGCCTGTAATCCCAGCAGCTCAGGAGGCTGAGACAGGAGGATCACAAGTTCAAAGCCTGCCTCAGCAACAATGGGGTGCTAAGCAATTCAGTGAGACCTTGTCTCTAAATAAAATATAAAAAGAGGTTGTAGATGTGGCTCAGTGGTTGAGTGCCCCTAAGTTCAATATCTACTACCCACCTACTTCCCCCCACAAAAAAGAGTAAAAAATAATATATAAATTTGCTGAACAATAAGAGAACAGCTAAAGTATGTCATATCTATGAAAAACATTATGTAATCACCGTAAAAACCTTATCACCCAAGAAAATTGAACCTCATAACATTAAAGGAATGAAATAGAACATAAGCCCATATATGCACCCTAATCCTAATTCTGAAAAAAATATTACACTCAATGTTAGAAGAAAGTTTATTGTTCACTGATAAGGTTATGGATTATGTTCTACTTCTTTCTGTATATTTTTCTGTATTTTTAGTTTTTTAATAAAATGAATATGAACTACTTTTATATTTACAAGAAATTTTTAAAAGCTTGAAAAACTAATCTTAAAATGTAAAAAGTTTTTTGACCGAACTTCCTGTTCCCTAGTACCAAGCAACCATTTGTGCTTTCTAGGCCTCGGTTTCCTTTGTTAAAAGAAAGCGTTAGACCAGTGTTTTTCAAAGTGTGTTCTGTAGAACCCTAAGGTTCCATGAGGGGTTTCTGAATTGCTCCAAATGGCTAATTTAAATTTAATTTTTAGATTACGTTAACTGTTTCCTAAAACTATAATTTAAAAGCAGCGTGCAACTTAGCAGGACCCTGTCTCAAAATTAAAAAGGCTGGGGATGTAGCTCAGTGATTAAACACTCTTGGGTTCAATCCCTGGTTTAAAAAAAAAAAAAAATCAAGGAAGAGTTTTTCTGAGCGAAGTGGTATATTGTTTTGCTGATTTGCTTTTTATTCACTTTTTTAAAGTAAATATTAAAACATTTTTATTCTGTATTAGGCCTATATAAAAATTCATTTGACAGGGATTCTGCTATGGGGAAAGAAATTTTGAAAACCACTGGATTAAACCAACCTAACCATAAGGCTCCTTCTGCCCAGCATAGGGTCCACAGAAGGAATCAAACAATGTGATAAAGGGGGACAGCGGAGTTCCCCCTTTCACATTTGTATGTGATGTTGGCAAGTTACTTGATGAATCTAAGCCTCGTTTTTTTTTTTTTGTAAAAAGGGAATACAAACCTCTCAAAGTTGGAAGAATTCAATAAAATAGCACAGTAAGCACCAAATACCTGTTAGTCAGTGTTTTATCAGTATTGCTACTTGGTAGATAGGTGAGAGAAAATAAAGACTGAAGAGAAGAAGTCTTTACACAGCCTCAACAGTTCTCAGAAGCATCAAACTAAAACACTTTCATAAGGTCAATAGCAGACTTTTCTTTACTAAATTGATTAACAGAATTCAGAGCAGGCTTTCTCTAGACCACCTGGCCCACATTTAGTTCCTCATTTATTTCCTCACTTTCTCTATCATCTCACTAGTTTAAACTCTGGGTGTACAGTCTTCTTTTAATATTAAATCAATTTCAAATCTCCATACTGCATCTTGCTATGCACTGCCTAAATGTGATTTTTATAATTATCTTCTGGGAAGAGACTCTAAGGAGCCCTTAAAAAAAAAAAAAAGAAAACCCTAAGAGAACCTGTTCATTACAACTGAGCCATTCAATTCAAAGTAGACCAGAAATCACATAAGATGCAAACTTTTAGTAAAGATAAAAAAAATCAGATGGGAGAAGCTATAATTGCAGAAATAATCAAAAAAAAAAAAAAACCTCAGTAAGTCTATAATCTTCCTTTTGATTTGTATATTAGACACAAGGCAACTGTTTCTCAAACTCAAAGCAGGAAGGTAGAAGTAGTTCAGAGTTGGGGACAGTGGTACATATATGTAGTCCCAGTTATGCAGGAGACTGCAGCAGGAGGATCACTTGAGCCCAGGAACTTGAGGCTCTGTATTGAGGCAATACAGAGAGACCCCGTTTAAAAAAAAAAAAAAAAAAGTAGCTCTTTCTGCCTGAATGAGAATATATACATAAATTCTCAGTTATAGTCCATGATCGAACAAACTGAGAGGAGGAAAAGGGAGAGTTGAATGAGAAAATTCCTCTCCAGTCTGATGTCAGCAGTATAACTGGATATGTTTTTTTAAACTGAAGTCACTCAAAATTATTTAAAAAGATAGAATTTTTCTCTGGCATCTGATTGTTTTAAAATCTTGCAGTGATTGCAGAGCCTATTTAATATTCTATCCACAGTATTAATAATTATGCTTATTTTATTCTAATGAAGATTCTGCTTCTTCACCTACTTTTAGTTAATTTGGGAAGCATCCTACTCTCCCTTGTTCTTGCCCAAGGGAAACCTGCCATTCAGACCCAATACCATAACCTTGAGATTTGTGGTCTGGCAAGAGCTAGACCCCTCCAGAGCCTCAACTTTGAAAAACCAAACCTTTAACACACCAATGGCATAGGACCTCAAGGAAAATAATCCCAAAGATAATTCTGCTCAAAAGCAAACAAAAGAATCAAAAATGACATAAACTACTTTGGGGATGTCGGTTCTTCTGCAACAACATCTTCTACAGGAAGAACAAAACTCTTTCACATTTCATATTTCATTTCATTTGATATTCACAACCCTCTCAAGTGAGTACCATTATCCCCCATTTGGAAAGTGGCAATGAAGATGATATTACTTGCTTGACGTTTCATAAATCATCTGTGATGGAATGAAGGTGGCTACTCAGTACTCAGGTGTCCTCTTTCATGATATCCTTGCTCTTCTACCATCCTCCAGCCAGAACTCCGGTGGCTTCTTGAAGTTCTTCCAGAACTCCAACAATGACTCTGAGCTTCAAACTAGTAAGTACTTAGTTTCTCACTTAAAAGCAAAAACACAATCAATAATAGAGTTATGTAGTTCTTAGTGATTTATAATAACCTACCTCCTTTGCAACCTATAGGCAGCCCTGAAGAGTGAAAAAATTACACAATATTCTTTGCCTATAACTGATGAGAAAATTGAGACAGGCTCCTAAGGGTTGTCCAGATAAACAAAAGCAGCAACAGGACCAAAACATACCCAAGGTGGAACCAGTGTCACAGAGGTCCATAAAGGAACATAACAATAAAATTTAACCCAATCTAATCTTTCACAAACTTTTAAAACTCATCTTATTGCACTTCACTTTATAATACTTCATAGATATGGCATTTTTTCCAAACTGAAGGTCTGTGGCAACCATGTGTCATGAAAGCCTACAGGCATCATTTTTCCAACAGCTCAGATGATCCTTAGCATTTCTTCGCAATAATTTTTAAATTAAAGTATGTGCTTTTTTAAACACAATTTTATTACATGCTTAATAGAGTACAGTATAGCGTAAATATAAATTTTATGTCCACAGAAACAAAAGAATTCCTGTGACTCATTTTATTGTGATACTTGCTTTATTGCAACCGTCTGGAACCAAACCCTCTGTATCTCCAAGTTACGCATGTACTCAATTTTTATCACCTTTTGACAAAATGATGACGTCAAATATAAGTTGAAGAAGAAAATCAAACAGCAACATCCTTGAAGGCAGAGGGTGGAAGACCCATTTTCAGGATCCTGAAAAATAAAATTTTCTTCTCCTCCACCATGCAGTTACCAACCTGCACTAGGTTGCCAGATAAAGATCTTGAAGACAACAAGGAATTCAAACTGGCGGGGAAACAGACAATCTAATGGGGTACATATAGGAGCTAAGAAGGGGGGCTTGAGAGTCACACAAAGATGCATTTAAATCTTGGCTCCCCACTGACCACTGCGCATCCTTAGGAAAGTCACTCAACCACAGTACCCTTTCATTCTTGCCTTTAAACCTCGAAGAATGCCTGGCTTGCCATAAGATCTAAGAAGGTAATCAGGGAAAGCTGATGGATGAATGGGAGTCACCCGTGTATCACCTTTGACAATAAAGGCTATTTCCATCTTTTTAAAAATCCACTTTAGCAAATGAAAAATTCTCAGATTGAATTGCATCTTCCACCAGAGAGGTGCCACTACACACTCTGCCCGGGATACTCCTGAAGAGAAGCTGATTCCTGTCCTGGAAAAGCCTACATTTCAACTGGAGACAAAGTACCTTCAAAGGCTCCAAGGTGTCTGCACAACGGATGAGGCACAATTTTCCCGGGGGAGGATGCACCCTAAGTGCCCGCCTTGCAGAAACAAGACATTGTGGGAGAGTGATAATAAACAGGATTTCTGAAAGACAAAGTTTCAAGTTTGAGTTCCTCACCTTCTGAGCAAGAGCAGGGCCAGTGTGCAGAAGGCACCGCATACTGTGGCATGAGTCATGGGAGAACTGCATTAGCTGTGACCCTTCTAACAGCATAATTGTCATGTATGTGTGTCAGGGCCAATGCTCAAGCCCCACTCAGCCAGCTGGAGATGGCTTCTCTCCTCCACATGCCTGTCACTCCATGGTGAAGGTTTAAGAGAGAGAACCCATACCCTCAAGTCCTTCCTTGGCCAGCCCTCCCTAAAACACTCTGCCCTTCATGTCCCAGCTCTGCACCGGCATCTGGGGGGTATATCTTCATGTTGAGAAGACACTCTGCTCTTCAAGTTCCTCCAGGACTCCAACCAACCCCTGAGGGCACAGAAATCAGGGTCTCTCCATCCCACTGACGACAAACCTAATCCCAAAGCTCTGCCATCATGCAAGCTGTCTACTCAGTCCAGAAACCTTGACCCACTGGACAAATCCTGCCTTCCCTCCAGGGTGGGGCCCAGGTTTCCATCTCTTCATAAAGTTTACTTTGAAAATTTGCTCCCTCCTCAGAATGTCTTAGACACATGATCTACCTGATGCCCCTGGCACGTTATTAGACTGTGCTTTATCAGACTTGTGTATAACTCAGAAGACTCATCTGGGAGCCATCGGGGGCTCACCTGGGTCAATACATTCATTCTGCCTGGCCAGCTTGGACCTCTCCCCTCCACACGTGGTTCCCAATGCTGTTAAGTCATTGAGAACAAGCTTTCCAGAGATGCAGTCACTCTGTTCCCCAACAGGAGACAAATGCAAGGTTCCCAAAGCCCACTGGAAGAATGTGACCAAGGCCCTGAATTGTCTTCAGTAATCCCACCTTCTCTCCACATTGAGTGTGTGAACTTTTGAAGGAGGAAGTGTCACATTTGTAAGTTCCAAGAGCTAGGGAGCTTTGGAGCCTTCACAGGAACTCTGTCTCCCATCACCTGAGGCATTGTATACAATAATATCTATGGATCTATAAAGTAGAGGAGGGGACCTGCAAAGAACAATGGTCCAAGTCCTGGGCCTTTGAGGTCAAAGCTCTGGGGAAGCCCTGCTCCCTTTAGCAGGTCCCACCCACCCTTGCTATTTGAATGACTAGTCCATTGTCATGGCTGCATGAGCCATTACCAGACCTTGAAGAAAGACCACTTGGCCCAGAGCTCATTGATAGAGGGACCCAATTGTTCATGGCAACTAGAACAATCATTTTAATAATCCCTCTGACTTCCACCCATCAGATAAAGAGGAAAAAGATAAGAAACACTTTAAAGTATATAGTTAAATTCTCCCTCTAGTCTCTCTTCCTGGGCCTCTTGTCATGGACCAGAAAAAAGAAAAAAAAAATCAGTATTCCTCAGAGGCAGGGCACTAGACAAAAGGGCCTTCGGGAGCCATTGCAAGGCTCCTTTTTTCTACAGCCCACATCAGCCTCATCTTTCTTACTAAAGTCCAGCTGCCAAGTACGGAATTTAGGGTCTTCATTCGCCCCATCCAACAGCAACTGGAGGGCTGGTTAGCTTTCTGTGAGGATAGTCTGGCTCAGGTGTCTGGGAAGAATTTCACAAGGGCTAACCAGGGCAGACCCGCCAATCAACTGTTAGCATGGGTGAAAATGGCTGCCTCCCCAGGCTCCTTCCTAGGGTCCTGGACCACCCGCTTGCTTGCCCAATCCTGAGAGAGCAAGCTGATGCACTTAGAAAAAACAGGGAACATATTCTGAAAAGTCGCTGAAATCAAACTAACACCCCACTAAGCAATTCCAACCTACCCTCTCAAAGACCAGCCTGTGAGTGGGCAAGTGCCCACCCACCCAACTTCTCAGAAAGTGACAACCAAAGTTCTTAACTCACCCAGCCCCTCTCATCCTGCTCCATCAACCCTGTAAATGTATTCTGATAGGTTCAATCTACAGAGCTGGTGCAGAAAAAAATGGCAAAAGAAAAATCATTAAATTAATATCTGCATTTTACAAATGGGAAATCTGAGACTCAAGAGTTACTGGTCCAAGGTCATACAGAGACTGATTCACTGGCATTTGAACCCTATACCATGTAATCTGACAAACTAAATACTAATACAGAGATAAATTGTTTTAAAAAATCATTAGAATTTGGGGGAAGCAAAGCCCCTCAAAACTCACATATTAAGGCCTCTAGAGGTATGTATGTAGAAGTGAAACAGAAGAGGGTCTTGAAGAAACAGGCACCTTTACAAATGGCATTTTAATTTAAAATATATGGAAATGATCCCCAGGAGTGTTATTTCTTTAGCAATAGGGGAACAGAACAAGGCTAGCTTGAATTAACACAACTTTAATTTTAAGATAATAACAATGACATGTCTTCCTTTGTCATCCTGTTTTCCTGTTATACAACTGAGTGCTACTTAAGAGAAACTATGAAAACCAGTAGCTAGTTTGAGACCACAAGCAGAGACAAAAGTACTCCAAGCAGCACATTTTGGCAATGCTCAAAGCCAGTTTTCCTTCACATACTCACTCATTCATGCTCCACCTGCCCCCGACCCACAATGCCTCTCAGAGGTGTCCACAAGGCTACCCTCTCTGGAAATATACAACAATACCTAGAAAGTGTCTTTTCTGAGTAAACAATGCTCTACATATGAATCCTCTGATTTCTCTTGGATCCCTAGAAAATTTAATCAGACTGAATTTCCAGGTATTATTTTCTCTCCTCCAAAATACAAAAGCCTTTTTCCCTCAGAAAAGTCTCCTACACTTATTAAAATAATTTGAAGCTTCATCAGAAAGACCATTTTGCCTGTAAACTGTAAATAATTTAAGTGACTCCTTGTATATAAATATTTTATTTCTAAAATTGATTTCCAAATGAAATGCACATGAAGAATGACCACAGTAAGCAGTGTCCAGTGCATCCTGGTCCTGGTGTTCTCACAGATATCCAGCATTTTAATGCAGTTGAAAAAGCAAATTCCACACAAGGTCACACATGATTATACGCGCTATGTAGAATTAAAACTGCTGCCTCCAAATCCCTTTGTGTCAGAGGAGAAAGCTACCGGGTAGAATCTTCAGAAAGAAAAGCTAAACAAATTTTTGCTTGGCTAAACTGCTGACTTTTCAGAGGAATAACCTGGGGTATAGATAAGGTTGAGAACAAATGCTGAATACTTTTTTAAAAAAAAGAAAAAGAAAAATGAAAAGAAAACTGCCATACCTTGAAAGCATTGAATTTTACCCTAGGCTAAGACCAGAGTAAAAATTTAAGCACCCAATCCTAAAAGGGCTCTGGTCACTAACCCCATCTTATGTCAAGAGGCAAAGAAAAAAAAAAATCCTATGTCTAAAACTTGTGAGAGAAAAACAGGGCTATGATGCGACCCCAAGTCTCAAAACATGTACAGTTTCTCCCTGAATGGCTTGAACAGCAGTCACATTGAAAAGGGTGAACAAAGAACAGAGACGCGCGATAAACACCATTAACCAGGGCTCCAGGCAGCGCAGAATCAACTAGCTCGAAATAAATGGGCAGTGAGACCCCAGTACGTACTTCCCAGGCAGCCTCAGGAGTGAGACAGCCCAGGACCCCGGGCACCTGAAATGTGGCAAAGAACAGAAAGTGGGCTGGGAACAGGGTATGCCCCTCCCCTGCCCTCTCCAACAACACTGGCCACTTCCTCCATCTCTTCCTTGGGTATGGAGGGATACAGGTGTAACAAGATCAGGTGGGACTGATGCAAGTCCA
The DNA here is from genome assembly GCF_001458135.2 of Marmota marmota marmota. NCBI lineage: Eukaryota > Metazoa > Chordata > Mammalia > Rodentia > Sciuridae > Marmota > Marmota marmota. The sequence continues at coordinate 3,892,945 of NW_025999946.1, forward strand.
ACACGCCCACTTCTCATGCCAAGCCCAGAGCCCAGAGCCCAGAACTAAGCAAAGTCGCACGCACACATAACCCCCAAATGTACCATCAGGCAAAGCATCACCTTGCTGATGGAGACTAAGGACACACACACACACACACACACACACAAATATACACCAAAAAAATACTTCTTTACCAGAGCAATACCTGAGAAGAAAAAATTATAACCCTCAAGCCGAAAAGAAAGCTAAATCCTGTCTCGCCTTCACTGCCGCAATCGGCTTGATGTAGCTAAATTAACAAAATGTTCCCTTGGCATTTAAATTCCCTCTTTTTCTTTTCTTTTTTCCCCCTTACAAGCAGAGTAGGGGGTGAAGTGTAATAAGTCAAAAGACAAAGCAACTTCAAAACAAAATCAGTTATTTGTAAACAATCCTTGTGGGGATTTTTTTCTCCTCCTCTCCCCCACCCCAAGAAAAACAGCCCTGCCAGTTATAATAGAAAGCCAAGTAAAGATAAATCAATTAGCTTGCTAATTTCTCCCCTCTCATTTATTTAGCTCTGCACTGTATTTGTCGTAATTGACTACAATTATGTTAATTACTAACTCCAGTATAATTACTATATTTATTGTCATTGAGCACGCGATGTACCCACAGCAAAGCTGGCATTTGTCGGGCATCAAGAAAGCAAACTGTCGAGAGGTGATTCTCGGCAAACTGGCGGATGTGGCTTCAGCAAATGAAAGGGCAAAAGAGATTTCATGCAATGTTAGTTTGAAAGCACCGGTTCATTAAGGATATTAATTTTCTGATAACTACACGTTTAAGCATGACACACTAGCGCAGTATCTACAGGATTTCGCAATTATTAATGCGTGACAGTTTCAAATGCTAAGTGAATCAATTAAACAGCAGCATTCACAATTTGAGAAGAGATAACTGCTTCATAACTACCTAAGACTACAATTTTCACATGACAAAAAAGAGCCATTGAGGCGCCTTCAAAACCTGACAGGTCAAGAAAGAAGTTTGAAACAAAAGCACCTTACAACCATCATCTCCCCTCTTTACTTGTCAGATCAACTTTGCTAGTGTCTCCCCAGAAACGGCATCACATGCCAGCTGCCACAAGGTGATTTTTCATGTCTTGTCAAAGAAATCTTTTATTCTATTTGCTCTGCATTAACATGTTACATTTATTGATCAAGGGCCTGTTCGGCAGCCACAGCAGGGCACTGAGCTCTCCATGCCTACGGGGCTTTGATGTCCCGGTGACATTCGAGCCCGAATAATGCACATACTAAATGGATTTAATGCAGAAATGTGTTTGGGCCTGACAGTTACATTAATAACAGCCCCTCACACTGATAAATATGCAATTGCTACTATTAAGAGTTACCCAATTATGGGGAAAATATTTCTCTACCTTATAAATAAATCCATCAAGGAAAAAAAAAAGTTTTAACAATGGTGCATTTTCTTAAAACACTTCTGCGGCAGGAGACAGGCCGTGTGGGGGTTAACACCCTCTCTTTTGCTCTCCCCTCCAATTGTTTTTAATAAGTCTTGCTTTATCTCAAGAATGGTTTGGGGATTTTTTTTTCTTTTAAACCTCTTTTGTCGGTCTTCCCTGTTGTACCCGTCTCTTATTTCTTCAGAACCAGAGAAAAAGCAGACACCCAGGAGACTGAAAAAATTGGGTTCTGGGTAAAGTCAGAGAGGCACTTAGGGGAGGTGGTGCAGAGGTGGGGGGCATGTGGCTGATCTCAGTAATGATGGGTCTGGGGGGAGGAGCCTTTCTATTTAAACTCTAAACAAAACCTGAACATGTGTGTATGTCTCTCTCATTTAAAACCCTAAGTGACCTTGTCTTATGGCAATGATTGGAGTGGGGGTGCACAGGGAAAGAAAGCAGCTGGGATGGGAGAGACCTTTTATGGGAAAAGTCTTGGCCAGGGAGAACTTGCAGTTATTATATTCCTGCAATTAAGTACAGACACCCAGCATAAAGCATAATCACTCCCTTTTCATCATCAAGGAATGGGGAACAGCTAAAATCACCAACACCACAGTCCCTGAGGAGAAGAAAGGGTCTTTTCAAATATCGAGTGTGTGCACATGAGTCCAAGTGCATGAATGCACTCCCACCCCACCTCTTCTTTTCCCTTTAGACTCAAAACCCTAGCATGCAGTTCTCCCTCAAGGTCTACCCGTTTCAAGGCTGGAACAACAAACGGTCCAGCCAGAGCAATTGCTAAGCCTTTTCTCCCATGACCATGACCTTGGATCTGAGCCAAGCTTCCCAGTTCAAGAGGAGAAGGAAGAAGCAAATGCATTCTCTTGAATGCTTGCCCTCACCTCCAGGCCTCTGAGGTCCTACCTGGCCAAACTTCCAAACCAGAAAGGTCTTAGAGAATCAGGAGAGAGGAGGGGAGGCAATGTGTAAGACTCAGGGGCCTCAAACGTGGATGAGCAAGACCTACTCCAACCTTCGACAGTGACTTCCAACAGCTTTGAGTGATTTAACAAGAAAAAAGAAACTTCCCACACACAACAAAATATAGGTTTGGAAGTCACTGCCCAGCTCCTTAAGCAAAGAAAGTAATAATCTGTACCATGGAAAGCAGTTTCAAATAGCCATGCAGCTAGTCAGACCATGGGGCCATTTAGTCCTAACTGTCCCATTTTAATCATTGGTTGAGAACCTGGAGGTCCAGTGAGGAGAAAGTCTGAAAAGGTTAAGGTCCCCAGCCACTCTTCCTACCCTCCACACCCCAGAACTCCACAGCAACCTTGACAATATGGAGGGCAGCATTACTCACATGCACAATTGTATCTACAGGGCAGAGGAAAAGGTAGAGCAGTGAGGCCCAAGGTCCAAACAGTTCAGGGAGAGAGAAAAGAATACAAACCCCAGGATTCTGGGGGAGTAAAATGGGTGAGATGGGAAATAAAAGACAGTATTTAAAAGTTCAGGAATTTCTCATCCTAAGCAGCAAATAATGGCAGAAATATGGAGACGATGTTTGTGAAAGCACTTTCTAAATTATACTGTAAATTATAAGGATCCTCATCATGAACTTCAGGAAAGTCCAGCGACCTCTGAGCAGTCCTCTCCAACTGCCCACCACTTCCCAGCCCAGACTCACCCACTGTGGCTCAACACCCCACATTCTGTGCCCAAAGGGTAGAAATCCAGGAAGTCAGGAGGACATGGGAGTGGAGGAAATGCCGTGGAAACCACCTCACAGTACCTGATACCTGTCCCTTAATGCCCTTCCCTCCCTAGCTTAGTCAACTGTTTCCTGTGCTTCTATAGTCATGGTGGTCACCCCAGAAAGTGTTAGAAATAAAGAGAATTAAGGTCTTGCTACTGAGACCTTAACTTTTACCTGTCAAGTCATTTTCCATGTCACCTTTTGGTCATATGTTCTGCTGGTTGGTAGATACATTAGAATGGCCAGTGACAGTCTTGGAACGACCACGGGGAAAAAAAAAAAAAAGTGTGTATGTGTTTTAAACCACTTTACTCAGCAGAGAAAGCACATGGATTTCAACTACACAGAACCTTGTGCCTCATCAGAATCATGCAAGATTTATTAATGCCCTAGAAATATACCGAAATTTCAAGAACAGTTTATCTTTCTAAAGTCTCTCTTTGCTACCAAAGCTCTTATCAAAGATTATTGGCATGAGTTCTGTTGCCTCCCCACCGAATGTCAATCAATATGCTTCCCAGGAAAGACCACTAAATTTGGAGTTTGGAAAAAAAAGAAGTGTGAACAAGGTCATTGACTGCAAAGACACAGGTTAGTAAAGACCACTGCCAACAGAACATGTTCTGTGAACTGCTCTCCTAAGAGTTAAGATGGGGAATTTTCTCTCCTATTCCACTACTAGAATATGACCAAGTGTACCCTCCTAGCTGATGTGGATTAAAAATAAACAAGATGAATGAAGTTAGCCTATGGAATATTGGGATTAGCTGTAAAACTAAAGTATTTGTATAAGTTAGGATAGGCTGGGTTGTGCTGAATTAACAAATAACTTCCAAAATTTATAACAGATTTATTTCTCAAAGTCTATATCCAAAATAGATTAGCAAAGGGATCTGCTTGTCTACAGTTAAAATCCCAGACTGATGTATCATGATAGCAGGGGAAGTGAAAGTAGCAAGCTGTGCATTGGTTCTTAAAAGTTTCTGCTAAGCAGTCCTACCACAGAGTACAGAGATATGCAAATACATATATGAAATCTTTAATATCTGTAAAGAAACCCAATGATTATTAGAGAGTGAAGTGGGTCAAACCTGGACTCTCAGCCTTACTCGCATCATGTTCTACTAACAATAGCTATGCTTACTGAAGACCTACTATGTCCCAGGTAACTTATAGGAATATTACATATAGCACTTAACACCTCAGCAACTAGACCAAGATGAGTAAAACACCAAAGTGACATAAGCAAGATTTCAAGCCAGGGTGGTCTAAAGTCAAAGTCTTGGTTCTTCCCATGGGAAAGGGTGGAGCAGTGAGGCCCCAGGTCCAAACAGGTCCATCTTCCCAACTGAGCAACAATTTAACAGGCCCACAAAGAAAGTGTAGTTGTCAATATATACATGCAAAAACGTTCAATATCTCTAACAATCAGGGAAATGCCAGTCAAAACTACATTAAGATTTCATCTCACTCCAGTCAGAATGGCAATTATCAAGAATATAAATAATAATAAATGCTGGCGAGGATGTAGGGAAAAGTCTACACTCTTCCATTGTTGGTAGAACTGCAAATTAGTACAACCACTCTGGAAATCAATATGGAAATTTCTCATAAAACTAGAAATGGAACCATCATCTGACCCAGCAATCCTACTCCTCAGTATTTATCCAAAAGAACTAAAATCAGCATACAATTGTGTTATGGTCTTATCGATGTTTATAGCAGCACAATTCACAATAGCCAAGTTATGGTACTGGCCCAGATGCCTGTCAACAGATGAATAGATAAAGAAAATGTGGTATATATACACAATGGAGTTTTACTCAGTCATAAAGAAAAATGAAAATATGGCATTTGCTGGTAAATAGAACTAGAGAATATCATATAAAATAAGCCAGACTCCGAAAGTCAAGGGTCAGATATTTTCTCTCATATGCAGAAGTTGGACCAAAATAAGAGGGGAAAAGAGGGGAAGGGAGATCAGTGGAGCAGAAGAAGGTGATTGAGGGGAAAGGAGGAGGGACAAGAAAAAGAAGGAACGGTAGAATTAATTTGACCAAACTACGCTATGTACATATATGAATATTCCATAGTGAATTTCACCTTTATACATTTCTATAAAGCACTAATTTTAAAAAGATATAAATAAATAGAAAGAAGACCAAAAGAGTAGAGGAAAGGAAACAGGGGGAGGAGGGAGGGAAGGGAAAGGAAAGTGAAAATACTACAGACTGAACTGAAGCAAATTATATTCCATGCTTGTATGATTAGGTCGAAATGAACCCCTATATTATGTATAACTAAAATGCACTAATAAAAATAGTAATAGAAAACAAAAAGAAAGTGTGGTTGTGTGTCCTTAAAGAAGCTGTGATGGTATGCCAGGTGTCCCCTTCTGCATGCAGGCGCAGGGAGAAGGTAGACCCTCTGATCTTCACTGGAACTGCACAAATCTCCCAGTCCTTTCCCCTCATCCTGGTCAAAGCCAGGGAAGCAACAAGCAAGCTCCCACCTAAGAAATTTTCTCCTAAGCAATTCCCTATCCAGTGCATTTATCAGAGTGATGCTAAATAAGATGCGACTGCAAATAATTTAATTTTTAAAACGTAAGCTTCCTGTTGCCATAGATCAATTAAACCCTCTCACTTTTATTGCCAGATTGACATGGGCATATTTATCACTGCCACAGGAGCTCTGCTCTGCCCATGTGTTCAACAAGCTAAGCAGACAACCCACTCAAAGCATTCGGGGTCCTTGAGGGACAGGAATGGGACCACCAGAGAGGATTTTTTCCCTGCCCCAAACAGGGAGAGGAAAAACTGAAATTAGAACAACTCATTGAAAAGCTCTCTTTGGGCTGAACATGGAGGTGTACTCCTGTAATCCCAGCAACTTGGAAGGCTGAGGCAAGAAGAATGCAAGTTCAAGGACAACCCAGGCAATTTAGTGAGATCCTGCCTCAAAATGTAATTTAAAAGCGGATGGAGATGTGGCTTAGTGGTTGAGTGCCTCTGCGTTCACTCCCCAGCAGTGGGTGGAGAGGATTCTCTTTGCCTTGAGCAAATCAAAGGATTCTGTTTGCTCATCTGCAAAGTAAAGGCAAAATATGAAGAAGCTCAAGCAAGAATTCAACCAATGGACTTCATATACTCTTGGTAGCAGAAACTGGCATAATCTCTCTAGAGGGAAATTTGATACATGTAGGAAAGCCCCCCTGACAATTTTGTCTCTAAAGCAACCAAGACATACTCATCAATGAGTACTCCAAAGTTATTTACAATAGAGTCATTTATAACAGTAAAAATCTAGAAACAACCACATGTCCAATACTAAGAAATAACTTAGACACCATTAAAAATTGTGAGCAGTATGAGCAGTATTTATCAAGATGGAAAAATGCTTCCAACAGTGTGAACAAGAGCATTGATTTTTTTTTTTTAAGGCAGTAAAAAAGACTAAGAAGGCATCACGATTTTAACAATGGTGATTTCTGGCTGGTAAAATTATCAGTGATTTCAAAACACAACTGTTTCCTTTATAACTTTCTATATTTTCAAATATTTCTATATTTATTATTGCCGCTTTTACATAAGAAAAATTATCTTCCAAAATAAAGATCTTAAATGTAATTTCATGAAGATAAAGACATTAGATCATGGACATTCATGCATTCAGATTCAAGGGGCAAAAGGTCACTCCTTCTGGATGTAACCTGATTAACTTCCTAAATCCTCTGTCCTCATTTCAGGATGGATGGCAGGATCCCAAATCTGCGAATTTTTGTACAAAATTTTGTACAAAGAGATTGTCCCAGTCATTGTAGCTAAACTTGTTCCTACCTAATCACAACAGGAAGAATCAGATTCAGGCTGAAATAGCAGAGGAGAGGGATGTTCAGACTTCAAAAGGGAGACTGAGTTTTTATTTGGGCCTGTTTTCTTACTTCCCTTTCCAACTTCCAACCTGACATTGATTCCAGTGACTTTAATTTCCCCAAGACAGAGTCATCTAAACAATAAAACTTGAAAGTTCTGACCTTCTGCATGGGGAGGTAAACAGTTTATTATTGGACAATCCAACTGAGACAGAGGTGGATTCATCAACGTTAATGCAGAATACCCTGAGATGTAATAGGAAGGAAGAAAAAATCAGATGGTAATTTTAAACAAAAGTTCTGAGCTTATAAATTCATAACTACCCTTCCTGTCAGCATGAGCAGGTAGCCACAGAAGAATCAGCAGAACCAACACTTTTACAGATGAGATCAACATTAAGGATGGTGTATGGCTAAGAATGAATGATAAGACAACAAAGAAGGATGGGTTTTGGGGCCTGGTAGTAAAGTAAATACACATGTGGGCATATGAGATGAAATTCATCGAACAGAGCAATAATAATCAGGGCCATTAAGTAAGTCATTAAAAACCACCCAATAAAGAAAAGCCCTAGACCTAATTCTTCATTAGTGAATACTACCAAACATTGAAAGAATTAACATCAACTCTTCTTGGACTTCTTCAAAATAATAGTAGAGGAGGGAACACTTCCAAACTCATTTTACAAGCTGAGCATTAATTACCCTGACACCAAAGCCAGACAAAGACACAACAAGAAAATAAAATTAAAGGCCAATATCCCTGATGCACACAGATGCAAAATTTTCAACAATTCTAGCAAACTGAATTCAATATCACATTAAAGCTGGGCCCAGAAGCTCGTGCCTATAATCTCAGATACTTGGGAGGCTGAAGCAGGAGGATCACAAGTTCAAATCCAGACTGGAAAACTAAGTGAGACTCTATCTCAAAAATAGAAAATTAAAAAAGGGTCATGGATATAGCTCGGGGCAGAGTACTCCTGGATTCAATCCCCAGCACCACAAAAAATAAATAAATAAAAATAAAAAACCCAACACACTAAAAGGATACTATACCATGGGACACAAGGATGAGTTCAATATACACAAATCAATAAATGCGGCACACCACATAAACAGAATAAAGATAAAAATTATATGATAATCTCAATAGAGGCAGGAAAAGCATTCAACAAAATTCAACATGCTTTCATGATTAAAAAAAAAAAAAAACTCTCAACAAATTAGGTACAGAGGAATGTACTTCAACAGAATAAAGGCCACAGCAAACATCACACATTCAATGGTGATAAAGTGAAAGTTTTTCCTCTAAGACCAGGAATAAAACAAGGATGCCCATTATTATTATTTTCTTTCAGTATAGTACTAGAAATCCCAACCAGAACAATAGGCAAGAAATAAAAAGCATCCAAATCAGAAAAGAAAAAGTAAAATTGTCTCTGTTTGCAGATGTCATGATGATACACATAGAAAACCACAGAGATTCTACCAAAAAATTAAAACTAGGAGCTGGGGATGTGGCTCAAGCAGTAGCGCACTCGCCTGGCATGCGTGCGGCCCGGGTTTGATCCTCAGCACCACATACAAACAAAAATGTTGTGTCCGCCGATAACTAAAAAATAAATATTAAAATTCTCTCTCTCTCTCTCTCTCTCTCTCTCTCTCTCTCACTCTCTCTTTGAAAAAAAAATTAAATCTAAAAAATTGAGTAAAATTACAGGATAACAAATCAAGATACAAAAACCCAGTTACATTCCTGCTAACAATAAATAAATATCCAAAAGAGAGATTGAGAAAACAATCCCATTTACAACAGAATCAACAATAAAATACTTAGAAATAAATTTAACCAAGGAAATGAAAATATATATATTGAAAATTATGAAACATTGAGGAAAGAAATTTTAAAAGGCACAAATAAATGAAAAGCAATCCTGTGTTTATGGATTGGAAGACTTAATATTGTTGAAAGGTCCTCACTACCTCATGTGATCAACAGATTCAATGTCATCCCTATCAAAATTCCAATGGCATTTTTTTTTCACAAAAACTAGTATGACCACAAAAGACTCATATAGCCAAAGCAATCTTAAGCAAAAAGAACACAGCTGAAGACATCATACTACCTAATTTCAAAACATACTACAAAGAAAAACAATATAGTACTGGCACAAAACAGACACATGTACAAGACATCCACATGTACAAGAATGAAATTAGATCCTTATCTTTCATTATATAAAGAAAAAACAAGTCAAAGTGAATTAAAGACTTAAATGTAAGACTTAAAACTATAAAATCACTAGAAGAGAAATAGTGCCTTGATATTGGTTTGGGCAATGATTTTTTCGATATGGCACCAATAGCACAGGGAACAAAGGCAAAAATAAATAAAGGGGATTACAGAAGCTAAATAGCTTCTGCACGACAAAGGAAATAATGATCAGACAACCTATGAAATGGGAAAAATATTGGTAAACCATATGTGTTAGTCAGTTTTGCATTACTATAACAAAAAACCTGAGATGATCAACTTAAAAATAGGAAAAGTTTATCCTGGCTCACAGTTTTGGAGGTTTCAGTCCATGGTCATTTGGCCCTGTTGCTTTTGGGCCTGTGGGGAGGCAGTGCCTCATGGCAGGAGCATATGACCAAAAAGGCCTATTCACCTCAAAAAAGAGAGAGAGAAATACCTCATAATCCCCTTCAAGGGTACACCCCCAATGACTTAAGACCTCCCACTAGGTCCCACCTCTAAGGGTTTCACCACCTCCCAATAGCACCATAGAGCTAGCAACCAAGCCTCTTAACACCTAGGCCTTTGGAGGACACTTCTACAAACCGTATCATCATACATCTAAGAGGTTAATATCTAAAATATATAAGGAACTCAACTCAATGGCAAGAAAAGAAATAACCTCATTTTAAAATGAACAAAGATTCTCAATAGACACTTCTCAAAACAAGATGTATAATCGGATGTGATAGTGCACACCAGATGCGATAGTGCACAATAATCCCAGCAACTGAGGATGCTGAGGCAGGAAGATCACAAGTTCAAGGCCAGCCTCAGCAATTTAGTGAGATCCACAGCAACTTAGCAAGATTCTGTCTGAAAATAAAAAACAAAAAAAGCTGGGAATGTGACTCAGTGGAAAAGTACCCCTGGGTTCAATCCCCAGTACCAAAAAAAGAAGGATAAATGGCCAGTAGATATATGGTGAAAAAAATCACTATTCATCAGGTAAGTACCAACCTAAACAACAATGAGATATCATCTCTCACCTGTTAAATAGCTATTATCAAAAGACAACAAGTGCTGACCAAGATGTGGAGAAAAAGGAATCTTCACACACTAGGGGTGGAATGCAAATTGAGGTAGCCATTGTGGAAAACAGTATGGAGGTTCTTCAAAAAATTAAAAATAAAACAATCATATGACCCAGAAAGCCCACTCCTGAGAATAAATCAAATGAAATTAAAGCAGCATGCCAAAGAGCCATCTGCATTCCATGATCATTGCAGCACTATTGACAGTAGCCAAGATGTGGAATCAACCTAAGTGTCCACTGACAAGTGAATGGATTTTTTCGAAAAAGTGAAACTGATAAACACAATGGAATATTACTCACCGTAAAAAAGAAGGAAATCCTGTCATTTTCAACAATATGGATGAGCCTGGAGGACATTATGCTAAGTGAAACAAAACAGCCACAGAAAGACACTGTATCATCTCATTTACATATGGAATCTAAAAAGTCAAACTCACAGAAACAAAGAATAGAATGGTGGTTGGCAAAGGGCTGGTGGGTGGGGGAAATGAAGAGATGTTGTTCAAAAAGAAAAATATTCAGTTATGCAAGATGAATAAGTTCTAGAGAAGAGCGAAATTTGACTCTTTATCTCAAGCCATATATAAAAATACACTCATAAAAAATGATACCAAAAAATACACTCAAAATGGATTAAACACTTTCATACAACAGACAGCAGGCTGGCTATAGTTAATGATGCTGTAGTATACACTTGAAATTTTCTAAGACAGTGGATCTTTGATGTTTTCACCATTAGAAAAAGGTATCTAGGTGAAGTGACACATATGCAAATTAGCTTAAATATGGTAATCACCTAAGTATATATGACTATGAAAACATCTGACCACAAATATGTACACTTTTTAATTGTCAATTATGCCTTAATAAAGTTGGAAAAAAAGAAATTATCACATGTTAATATCTGTTTGGACCAACTCTGGAATACTACACAAAAATTAAGTAACAATAGTGAAGAGTTCAGAGCAGAAGTGGGAGGCTAAAGGACACAGGTGAGGAGGAGACTCTTGTCTCCCTCTTTGTATGTTTGATCTTTGGAAAGCCTCTGCCACGTGCAGGTTTGAACTATTCAAAAAATGAATAAATAGAACCCTTTGCCTAAAAATAAATTGTGACCTAATACACAAATAGACTGCAACTAATCTTGCAATCCAGGGAAGAATTTTATTGCTCTGTTTTAGGTTGTACCCTGACATGATTTGGGATGTCAAAAGGAAGGCTGCAGAGATGTTCTTAAAAGGAGGGGAGAGGGTTAATTTTTCTGTATATATAAAAGTGAAAAGAGTTTTGTGTTTCTCAGGGCAGCTCTGGAAATACAATAAATAACATGGGAGAGAAAAGCACTTGGTCATATGCAGAAGGCCTAACCCTAAATGAGCAGGGCCAGCAAGGAGTACCCAAAAGATTCCCAGGAACAGTGCTATCCCAAATGTGTCTCCTGCTATATGCTACAACGTCCACCACCAACCCCTTCACATACACACTACACCGTGAGCTGGCATAATACATAATAACATTGTGTCTGGCTTCAGAGAAGAGCAGGTATCCCTAGTGGAGCCAAGCAGGCTGCCAAAGGAGAACCATAGACAAGAAGTGAAGAGATAATCAGAACGGATGATATGGTAAATCTGGGTGCAGTTTAGATTGACTGGGAAATATGCTCCTTTTTAATCCCATAATCATGGAGGGGGGCAGGTCTAGGAGGAAACTTTCTACAGAATATGGGATGCAGATTTCTAGTATTTCATTTCCATATGATGATCCCTGAAGCCTACCAGGCTTGGGTCATTTATGACACACCCACTTACTTGGAAAGCTTGATGATCTCCTATCTCTTCGCTACTCTCTGTTCTCCCCTCTTCCTCACCCTTATTCTTTTTAAGGGGAACAGTTAAGCATCTAAAACATCTTAGATTCTCATCTAGATAAAGGCAAAGATGGACTGTAACCAGAGTACATTCACATCTTCCTCTGACACCATGAAGAATAGTGCCATCTCCCTTGCCCCATAGTTAGGTAAATAAAGAAGGGTAAAGATGATCCCAACCAAGCATATCCGAGTCAAGTCAGTGTGCTTCTCTCCACTCTGGTCTGTAACTCCCTCCTAAACAAACTCTTCCTGAACCTTGGGCCTCACCCCTCCACTGTGCAACCCTGTCCGAACCCAGGTACAGCCCAGTGCAGAGAAGACACCCCAAGAACAGCTCCTGAGCAGCCTCAAATTCAGCACTACAGAAAATTCTCTCCCCTCATCAAAGGAGAATATGTGTTTACTATTTTTCCACTGAATCCACTTTACAGACCTCCCCCTTGTAAATTTTCCTGCATACAGGATCCATCATTTCCTATAATAAGGACAGATCCAGCCCTGCACACACTTTTCAAAGTTCAGCCTCTTCTGTGCCAAAGGCAGGCAGGGCCCCAGGCACGACGAAGATATCTCCTCAGATCTGATAGCCCAGTCCCATGGCCTGTTTCCACTGACACTCCCTCACAGGGTCCAGCCTCCCCAGAAGCACATCCAGGCTTCCACCAGTCATTCCCAAGACAACCACAGCCCCAAGTCCTGATGTCTTGAGGCCCTGGAAGCCAGTCCCACAAAAGGCACTCCTGCACGAAAGGAACCTTTCGTCTGAACCCAGGCAGGGGAGCTATTCAGAGTGCACACACGCCAAGGTTCACACAAGTGTCAGACATATCCCACTCTGGGATGTGCACTCTGTCCCTTCTTTGGGTACTGGGACCAGAAAATATCCTGCATTTCTCTAGGATCTGCATTTCTTTGTTTGGCTCCCTCTGGTCACCACTTTCCACATCTCCCCACAGACATGCAAACCCTGGGAGTCAGGGAAAGAACACATGGTGGCCATGCTCTTCCCTCTACCATCCTTCCTAGAGACGACACTCAGTGGGTCTCAGTGCTCCAGGGCACCAGGTAGAACTCTGCTGGTGTGGCTCACATTCTCCTCTACCCACTGCTGCCTTAGTGCTCAATTTTTGTCCATTTCCCCCAAATTCTTAAGTCACAAGTATCTTGACTCCAAGTTTGAGAGTGAAAAGAACCCAAGGCTGAAAGCAGGATAGTGCCTGAGCTCCAGAGTGGGATTCAGGTTCCTCACCCCTCCTTCTACCCCAAGAGTTTGTCCTAGACAGAGGACAACACAGAACTCAATGATGGCACTTAGGGGAAAAGCTCTGAGTAGAACCAGCTTAATGGGAAAAGCCACCAGCCTGACCCTGCTCATTTATCCCACTGATACGTGCCTTTCAAGTACCTACTCCCCCAGCCCCCCAGGTCCCAGTCATAAGCCATAACCTTTTAGGACAAAATGAAATAACTGTGTTCTCCATTAAAATAACATACAAGATCACACTTACCTTTTGCCAAGATTGGAACAGTTGTTAGAGGATTTCCTTCCCTAAGAGTATTCTGACTCATCTACATAGGCAGCAGTGAGAAAGGGAAAGAACAAAGTGATAATGTGACGGCCTCCCGTGGAAACTCAGGTGACATAGATGATGCTCCAACACTTGATGCTCCTCCAACGACACAAAAAGACAAGCCAACAAATCATTTGAAGTGGAGTCAAACTTTTGGGTTTTGATTCCATGTGTCTCAGGACCCTGCACTAAATAAAAGAACACTCTGTACAGAGCTGGAACCTTTGACTTCCATCTGCTGGCCCATGAGTACCCAGGGGAACTGGGCCTCCCAGGCTGGGCCTGCATCCTGTGAAGGTTACATACCTCAGAAGGTTGAAGCTCAGATCCAGCCTTTTTGCAAAATGTCCACAGTCCCTGCCAAGGTGTTCTGGAATTTCTCTGCAGTCCTGGCCTATGTAGGATACCTGGAAATCAAATGGAACAGAAACAATGTGGCAAACGGAAATTACCCAGCTGCTCACAACCCTGAGTCATTGATCTGATGATTGCTTCCGCAACTTTAAACCTTTAAACGCATGCTCCTCACACACAAAAGGGCTACACTGTGACTGTTTTCCTGATCAAATAAGCTTCAGGGGCTTCAGGGATTCTGCCAACAGCTCCCCTTTCCCCTTTCCTGAAACAGCTAGTGTGATGGAGACTAATCCTGGCACAATGGAAATTAGACTAAAATTGGCCAGATTCAGGTGTCCAAAGAAACCCCAATGTCAGAGCACACTAATAGAATCCTAACAACCAGCCTCTCACTCCGGGGTCTTTCCAACAACTGCCCCTCTGGCTTTCCTTCTGTCTCTTCTACACTGTCCCCTCCCAATCACCCTGTAATGCACATGGCCTCAGAAAAGGACACAGCAGATAAACTCACTGGCCTTCAACCCTCAGGGTGCTAGAACAATAGAGTTAGTTAAGCAAACCTCCCCAGACTGCCAAATTCCATCCCATTACTATTGAGTATAAAATGCCCTCCAATCTCCAAATGATACTTAAAAGGTGACAGGGTAATGACATATGGCCAAGTCTCCAAGTCTCCCTCTTCCAGGGAGCCTCTTGCAATCAACCCCATTCAGCTGACAGAGCTGCCTCCTTAGTCATTTATTTTATTTTACTTTATTTATTTTAAATGCCTGGCAAGTGCTCACATATTACAAGACTGAACTAAAATTCAATCCCAGAACTTACAACTGTGAGAAGGTCTATGGACTTTGTCATTACCCTAAATGCCCACTTTGGGGAACCCATTTTAAAGATATCTTATAAATAGCATTCTGAAGATAGGACTGGCTGGCAATTCCAAAATTGGAAAAATGAGCCCATGCATCAGAGATGGCCAACGGGCCACAATACATGATACATGCCCAAAGTACACCACCTTCAACTTCCAGGTAGAAATTCAGGCCTGTCTTGTAGCTACAGCCTTGATCCTTTCTCCCTACAAACCTACATTCTGTGCTTATGGATGAACATGTCTCAGAATGAGTTGGGGGGGTACAAAAATATAGTGGCCATTTACATCCTCAGATACTAGATTAAACCACATTCATTACCAACATCCAACTATTAGCACTATAAAATAGAAACTTCACACAGTTCGACCTAATACAAACCACAGGACACCCTAGTACCTTCCATTTTTCAAGTTATCACTCACCCCTCTCCTAACCAATGGGGGTGAACCACTGACAATACAATAGCCTGTAGTCACTCTTTTTCCATTCATTCTCCTTCAGTAACTTCACTCCAGGAGGAAAGAAAAATGGGAGAATGCATAGAAAAATAGCTGACTGGGGCTGGGGATGTGGCTCAAGTGGTAGCGCACTCGCCTGGCATGCGTGCGGCCCGGGTTCGATCCTCAGCACCACATACAAAACAAGGATGTTGTGTCCGCCAATAACTAAAAAATAAATATTAAAAAAATTCTCTCTCTCTCTCTCTCTCTCTCCTCTCTCACTCTCTCTTTAAAAAAAAAAAAGAAAAGAAAAATAGCTGACTGAAATGAAATAATTTGACTCAGAAAGGTACAAACTGAAAAATAAAGGGATCTAGGTTCAATCTAGCAATCTCTCCCCTTATGAAGAAGGAGCCCTTCCTTCTTCATAGATCCTTGTATAATACATTAAGTTCTGAGATGAGAAATCATACACCAAGGAGATATCAAAGATATAAGGCCCAAATCAATCTAGGGACTCCCTCAAGAGATTCACTTAGTCAGCAGATTCTTGTGCATTACAAATTTGCATTTACCCCCAGACCTATGGGGCTCACCCAAAAACCAATCCCACTCACCCTGGCCTGCACCACAGCATGTATATGTCATCATCACTCAAGAACTCTGAGTCAGGAAAGCTGAGACTTGAATAGAGACACTGAACTCTTTCCTTATAGATTAGTCAAGGACTAAATCCAGTAGGGATCCAGCTTATCAAAACTTTTGTCATTTAAACCAGAAAAGTAAGACTCCAAAACCCTGATCAACCTGAGACAGCTTCTTAGTGACAAAGCCTAGAGCAGTTTCTGCACCATGAATAAGGACTTCGAACTTGGGGAATCCCTACAAATCCAATGTGGATGTAAGTGTTCTTGATCAACAAATACCAATGATGCCTCTATCATGATGTTTGGCTTCAAAATGAATCTTCCTGGTTGACAGGACCATCTGGAAGGCCCAAGGAGAATGCCAGAGCCTGGGAAAAGACAGGGATGTTTGCTCCCTTTTTCCTTCCCCTTCAGAAGAAACAGTAGTACCAAGGCCAGCTGTCATCAAGAAGCACTTGGATCACAAATCTAACAACTTGTTTTAGTATATGGTCTTAACAGCACAACATTCTCGGAAAACAAAACACAACACAACTTGCTCCCAATCCATAAAGATGTAAACCAAGTCTCTAAAATTTTGCATGAGAACCAACTTGATAAGCCATGCTTGGACCGCCCTGGTAATAAGCTGGCAGCTTTTAGAGATGTCAGCTAAGCCAACCAGGCTGAAGGGCTCAAATCAGCTGGAAAAAGACTTAAAAGCAGCAAGCAGTCATTGCCGAGCATTGCAACCAATGGCTAGAAGAGAGACTTGTTTAAGATGTGCTTCTGAGTGGAAGACCTCTCAGGACATAGGGAAACTTCCTAGTGAACAGGACCACCTGATGTAAGATACAAGGCCTGAAGAGGCAGACCAAAAATAATTTTCTTTTTCAGCAAGCAGGGATGAAGAAATTAGCAAGGTCTTTTTGTTTATATTGTTTTTGTTTGTTTGTAGGTACTAGGGATTGAACCCAGGGTTGCTTTACCACTGAAGCTTCATCCCCAGCCCTATTTAATTTTATAGTTTATTTTGAGACAGGGTCTCACTAAGTCACTTAGGGCCTAAGTTGCTGAGGCTGACCTTAAACTTGTGATCCTCCTGCCTCAGCCTCCTGAGTTGCTGGGACCATAGGCGTGTGCCACCACGCCCAGCAGAAATTAATAGCTCTTAAATGGCATAGAAGCAAGAGCATATTCAGGACAAAAAGTCATTGCATTTAGTCAATTACCTTGACTCAGACTGAACTAGAACAAAGTTTTGAACTTTTAACTTTCCTACTTTATATAATTTGTACCCCTTCTACCTTGTGTGGAATAAGAGGACAGATCATTAACCGGCATTAACATCATTTGCAGGCAAATGAAAATATGTCAAGTTAAAGATCCCTGCAAAAAGGAACATCAGAGGGAAATGAGAGTGTCTGGGCGGGATTCCCACCCATGCACAAACTCAGCCCCTCTGTGGAAGCTGCAGAAGACCAAACTGCAAAGACTGCAAGTTTCTCTTGGCCTTTAGGACAGTCACTCCCAAGGCCTTTCCGGACATGATAGGTTTGTGAGTAGTCAGGTGGGGGGCAAGGGGTGGTATTTTATGATGCCTATCCTTAGGCAAGGGTGGGGGATTTTCCATATTATATTTGAATTACCAGAGTCACTGTCACAGTAAAAACATCCCTAGGTATAAAATGTATAAGTCCCTGAGCTGCTACTTATTAGCTGTGTTATCTTGCATGAGTCACAACCTTGTGAAGTCTATTTCCTCTTTTGTAAATCATCCTAACCCTAACTGCCCCAAAAGTAGTAAGGATAACATAATAACTCATCTTTATTAAATACCAACTATGTGCCCAGCATCTATTCAGTCCTCAAGAAACACCCTCCCTCATGAAATGTGGAAAATAATAATTTTTAAAAAAAAAACAAAATGAAATGAAAATCAACTTAAGAAGAAACAGTCCCATAAATCACATATAATTCCCTATTTAAGACACATAGCATTTTCATTGGCACCTAGCAATCACTAGGTAAATAGAGCAGAATGAGACCACTGTCCCTATGGGAGAGATTGGTTATTTCCAATGTCTCTTGAGCACATGATTTCAGTGCCCAAATACCAAGTTAACATTTGTGTCCAAAACTGCATCAATTCTACAATTTTAATTGTCATGCATTAGTGAAAATAGAGGACTTAATGCTGAATATAAATGATGACTTCGAGTCAAGAGAAGCCAAATGAAGTCAGACCCATGTTTAAGAGAAAGATTTTACAAAGAAATGTGATGGAGGAAGAGGACATCCTCAAGTACATGCGGTGACAGGCCTGTATAAAAGTGACAGGAGCTCTATAAAAGCAGCTGAGCCACAGTCAGCCCACAGTGGCATTGAGAGCCATGATCTAACTTCAACCACACGTCATCATCCATCACATTAAATGGTTTGTTATTGAGTTTTTCTTTCTTTTCTTTATACTTAAACCATTGCTTTATTTTATTTGGGAGTTATGGGTCTCTAAATGTTGAGAAAGTTACATCTGGCTTTATGTTTGTATATTTCCATAACACTGCAATATACATGATACAGATACTATGGGCTCATGGGAAGTTTTGTGGTTTCATTGTTGTTTTGTTTTGTTTTGTTCACCCTTTAAGAAGGATCTACCTGAGAATAGAATAGTGGTTTATTGAGACTGGACAGGCGAGGAGGGGCAGGGTTAACAGGTACAGAGGTGCTGTGGGTAAGAGAAATAACTTCTAATGTTCTGTAGCACAGCAGGGTACTATAACTGAAAACAGCTGGTTGTGTGTTTCAAAACAGCTAGCTATTCTGAAAACTCTAAAATAAATAAATAATCTGTTTTAAGGTGATGAATATACCAATTACCTTCTTCTGGTCATTACACATTGTATACATGTATTGAAATACCACAAATAGATATGTGTCAAAAAAAATTTTTAAAGAAATATCTACGAAAGTTTGAAAAGTAATATGCTACACATCAAAGTTGCTACCTCTAGTTATAAACTGGCAGGAGCAGACTATTACCAAATACTAAATCCACTGACCTGGGCAGTTTAAGAAATAGGGTACTAAACCCCAGGGGTATTTTCCAGTCCTCCCCAGACAGCTCCATTTTCTTAAAGCAGTCTCCAAAACCCCAAAATATCTCAAGCACACTTCAGTGGATGCCCTTGAGCTGTTTGGAGTAGGCTAAAAACAGGGGGTGCAGGAAACATCAAGTTTGGCAAATGGGGGTAGAAAAAGGAAACAGAGGCACGGGAAAGCTCACAGCCCCACTGACAAGTCCTCCATAAACTTGGAAGGAGCTTCAAGCAGAGATTCTGGGTTTCAAAATGTAGAGAAACCTAGGGTTTGGGGACAGAGACCTCTCATTTCTGAACTCTGGACTTTCTCCAGCTCCCTAACAGACTATGAGCCTAACTAAGGACAGAGGCAGCAATCCCAGGCAACAACAAGGGGTAGGGGCAGTGCAAAGAGACCATGGAGAGGCTAATTTCCAACAACACCTGGTGGTGCACGGTGCATAGTAGACACTGAATAAATAATGTGCAGAAATTGAAGAAATGACAGGATTCTAAAAATAAAGAAGAAAAAATACAGGTAGCAACCAGTTTGGTGAAATGCACAACCAGCCTGTTGGAGCTGTAAAACCCCTTAGACCTCTAAAGAGAAATCGCTCCTTTTAGCCCAGAGTAATCTCAAAATCCAAAATGTGCCTGACATTGGCTGCCTTAGGCAGCCCAAGGGGAGTGCTTCAAAAACTCAGAACTGCTTCTTCAGGTTGTGTGGAGAAAGGCGGGAAGGGGGAGGGTTGGCTTAATCAGAAAGTAGAGAAGAGGTTAAAGACAGAGACCTGGCTTTACCACCAGATACAAAACACCTGGTCTCAGCCAGGCTGAGTTCCTCCCTCCAGCAATGAATTAAAAACACCTGAGGCTTTACTACAGGGCTGAAAACACGTGAGCCCAGGTGTCTATCATTCAGGGTTGAAATTGGGAGTGTTCTTTCCCCCAGGAACACCTGTTAAGAAATCAGGGGTGCCAATAAAACTGTAGCGAACCCTGAGCTTCCGCCAGACTTGGATAAGGAGCCTACCTTAATAACAGAACCTACTCAGCGACCCTCCCCCAGATACATTATGATTTTCATTGTGACTTTGGTGGCCCTAGATATTTTGACTCCATGCCCCCTCTTTCCTCCATTTAAAATATATCAGTTAACTTCTGCATTGGTATAAAGATGAATACACTATGATATGTTAAAACATTTTTTTTTTTTGACCAAAAGTTCTCTTTAAATCCGGATTATAAAGAAGAAAGTTAAACACTTTCAATGGGCCCCCAAAAGTACCGTGAGCCGCAGCACTGTGTGGAAAGTAGAATTTGGTCCTGGGGGCTGCTCAGTGGGACGCTAGGAACAGGGGGAAGTGGGAGGGTCTGGGCCCCTTCCCGCACTTCCAGGGAGCGTGCCAGGGCCGAAAGAGCGGCCTGTCCTCAGCAGACTAGGGCAGGCTTGGGCACTTGACACGCATCACTTGCACGCGCAGCCATCGCGGGCGGGGGCGCTGTGAAGCCTTGGGGTACCCCGGCCCCGCGGTCCCTCCCCACACCNCGGGGGTCGGCTTGCAGCGGGCCACCTGTCGCAGCGCGCCGGGGGCTGCGGAGGCTCACCTGCTAGGGGCCGGTCCGAGCGGAGGGCGGCGGCGCTCAGCTGAGCGGAGTTCCCCGCGCCCCCAACGAGACAGGACTCCTTGACTTCCCTGATCCGCCCCCGCCCAGGGTCCCTTCGCCCCAAGAGATGTCCTCCAAAATTCCATGCCCAAAACTTTATTTCATTAATCAGGACCCAGTTTGAGGGTGGGGGTCCCAAACAGGGACGCCCCAGTTGAGCCGTTAGTCTGGAGCGCAGAGTCGGGCCTTTCCTAAATTTCACAATGTAGGTTGCATAACTGCCCTCAACTGTCTCTGGAGGAGGGGCTTCTTATCCCTCTCTCGCCTGCTTTGGTATGGAGTAGAGGAATCAGTAGGTTGAAAGGACTCCTGATAGGATGGGGTTTCCATTTGTAGAGAGATAGAAGAGGGGGAGTTGAATTTCCCTATAAAGTCTTAGCTGGGCTCAGACCCCGCCCCAGCCCCTCCCACACACAGCCTCCAGCGCTTGTCAATAATAAACCTTAGGGAAAGAGAATTGAATGATGTCTCCAAATATCAGACTTCTCTTATTTACCCCCCTCAAGAGAGGCACTGTCAGCAGCGAGATCACTCACCCCCTCAACACACACACTTCTCCCACCCCACCTCCCCATCTGGAGGTGAGAGGTCGCTATTTCTGCCCCTTGTTTGGATGAAATCCAGCCTCAGGTAACTCATAAGTTCATGCCTGCCTGTCTCTGGAAGGATCCGAATTTTCTCCCTACCTATGTTTGCCTATCCACCTTCACCCTCAGAGTGATTCTGGATACCTATTCATCTTCACCCACTCCTTATTGGGCTAAAAGCCAGCCCGGCGCCAAATGGTGTAGGGGACATCACCAGCGTCATCCCCCACATTCCTAGCAAAAGACAAGTTTCCAAAGAAAACAAATTTGCTTAATCAAAGTTTTAGAGAATATGGGAGACTTCAGAAGTGAAGATGGAAGATCCAAGGGAAATTCTTTATGCTTAGGCTAGACAAAAAATGGACAGCTGTGTGGAAATGTGATTGGACAAAATGTGATGTAATAGACTGAAGGGAGAAACCCAGTAAGGCCTGTCCACATTCTTTTTGATCTCTGTGTTGTGTTCCATCCTCCCAGGTATGGGGTAGGAATCCTGGGGAATGAAGATCTTAGGATCTGCTATCAGACAAGGCAGGTCAGAGGATTTCATTATTGTCAGTTCCTACCCAGAAAGGTGGGTTAAAGTAATATTTCTAAGTTTTATGGCTGGCTTTGGCGAAAGGAGTTCTAGTTTCTATAACCTACCTTGGGGAAGAATAATTCTAGTTTCCATGCCTCAATTCGGGGGAGAAGATGGAGTGGAAGACAGGAGGGCAGTAGAAAGAGATTTTGCTTTTGAGATGCTTCTAAGGCCTTCTGGTCTCCTTCAGTTCAAAATACTCAGTACACCAAAGCACCAGACTTTGGAGTATCATTTTCAAATCTCCCACCCTGTTCCCTTAGAACAGATGGGTGTAGGCATCATTCAGCTGAGACGGGAGCACTGAGTCCAGATATGAAGACCTGGTCTCACACATGTTGCAAGCACCCCAACCCAGCCTTTGATTACCGTGGTTCCCCATCTCCAATGAGGGGATGATAACAGGGCTTTTATTTTGTTCCCTTTGTCTAAATAGCACTGAGAAGCTCCTGGTCACACAGCTATGATAACAGTTATGATTATGGTGAAGCATTCTGTGGTTGTCAGTTTTTTCTCAGACCTCCCTGGTCCTAATGCAGGGCTACATGGGCCTCAGTGTCAGCATTCTGGTGAGCAGCTTTGGTCTGCAAGAGCTGATGGGCTGCCCCTCTCTCTGCTGGAAGGAGTGGACATAGCCAAGTAGAGCTGTGAGAATGCAGACTTGCTTTCTCTCTTGGCTGTGTTTATTATGGGGGTTCCAGGAAATGCTGCAACTAAAGGTCCTGCAGGCCAAAGAAGAGAGCTTACCCTCCAGAGATAAGGGGATCAAAGGGAGCCTCCCAAGGCCTGCTGCCCCTTCCCTTCTCTGCTGGTCCATTGTCCACGTTCCTCTGCCTTTCCTACATGAAAAGGAGGAAGTGGCCCTGGGCCCTGACAGTTATGATACTCTGCCCTCCCCGCCACCTTTCACCCGTCTTCCTAGAAGGACTGTGACCAATAGATGAGGACTCAGGAAGCAAGGAAGCAGGGCCAAAGCTATGCAAAGATGAAATCAAAGAAGTGCCCTACCTGTCTCATCTGGAGGAGTTGCTGGAGGCCCCCTCTCCTGCCCCTGCCTTCATGTACCATGCTTCTGAGCATAGACTGTTATGCAGACACTATGTAGCAATGACACCAAGTAGACAGGGATCTTGTCCCCTTTTCTTGACCCCTCACTGCTATTCCCCTCTCACATAGCCCAGGTGACCATGCTGAAAGCCCAATCTAGCCCTACCTAAAATCTTGCAACAGTTCACACGCAACTATTCATTCGGTCCAAAAATTCTAGTGTGTTCCTCAGATCTCTTATAATCCCATTAAACCTTAACTCTGCAGCCTTGTATCTCACTTCTTCCACTTTCCCCATTGTCTGCTTGCCCCTTTCTTTCTCAGTGGACACCTCAGGTCAGTTAACTGTATGGGGAAATCACACAAAAATAAAGTTCAAGATAGCTCAGCCTGAGGTGACCTTTAGTGTTTGCAATGTAAACTGATAACAATAGGGAACTGTTCAAAATTCTTGAGGGGAGTACTTGTCTTTGACTGTTCCAGCTGCTATAACAAAATACCATAAACTGGATTGCTCATAAGCAACAGAAGTTTTCTTTTTCACAATTCTGGATGCTGGGAAGTCCAAGATCAGGGTGCCAGCAGATGTGTGTGGTGAGCCCACTTTCCGATTCATAGCTTGGCAGTGTCGAAGTGTCCTCACATCATGGGCGTCCTCACACCATGGAAGAGTGAGCTAGCTCTCTGGGGTCTGTTTCATAAGGACACCAATCCCATTCATGAGACTCCACTTTCATGACCTAGCTCCTCCCAAAGATACCATTTCCTAATATCACTGCCTTCAGGGTTAGGGTTTTAACATTATCAATGGGGGGGGGTGGGGTGGGCATTCAGACTATAGCAATAGTTTCCTGGATGTAGTTGAGGGAAGATTCCAACAGATAGGATCTAGATTCACCTCTGCTCACTCCCCTCAACTTCTGGAGGTTACTCTTCAGAACAGAACGAAGAAAAGGAGGAAGAAGAAGGGGGTGGAGGGAGAGCAGAAATGAGGAGGAGAAAAAGAATCTGTGTCCCTGGACCAAGGAAGACTGGAAGAGAAGAGGGGGCCATCATTCTACTTCCTCATCATTTTCTTCAATTAAATAGAAATAATAAAGGTCAAGTTCTTGGGAGACAATAGAGGAACGCTGCAGTACCGCTGACCCTGGAGGGGAACAAATGATTCCTTTGGAATTCAGGGATTTACAAGAGTGGACTGAGGTCCACTGGGGCTTCTGGGTGAACAGGTTAGGTTATTTCAGCCCCTACCCCAGGAGCACTGAGACACATAGAAACCTCATGTAGTCACCCCGGTTTCTCCCGGGTCCCCTCACCCCATTCTATGACTGATTATGAGCCGCAAGTTTCCCCTATCCTGCCTCATTTTACTCCACAGCCTGTCTGCCCCAGCTTCCAAGGACCAGGCCCTGTGCTAGACACTAGGGACATTTACGACTAACATATGGCCTTAGGGAGAGATGGTCAAATTTGCCCTCAGACATCCGCAATCCTGCGTCAACAAGAAATGCTGCAATTGTGATCCTATTTTCTGAACACCCAAAAGAGGTGTGCCTCTCAAATTGTGTAAGTGCTCTCCTGAGACCCACCATACAGGAAGTTCCAACCAGACCTGGGCTGGACCTCAAGGGCCTGTGGTTTCTGGAGCTGTAGCAGGGCACCTGGAGAGCGAGATGGTTAGACAACACAAGGGGACACTTCCTTATCGCCCTTGATGAAGAGGGCAGGATTCTATTCCTACTGTCATTGTTGTTGGTGTTATTTTTCTCTGGCAGAAGAGGCCCTTTCCCTTAGAGTCCTTCCTCCATCACATTCCTGAGGACAAAAAGGAAGATCCTGTTTATTTCCAATCAAGGGAGTTGATGCCAGGGTCAGCCAGAATCAGCAAAGCAGAAACTGACTCCTGAAATCTTCCAACTCTGTGCATTAGCAGCTGGGAGGACAGGACCAGCTGACAAAGTTTTCTTAGCATTCCTACCTGTCCTTAGCTGAGTCTTTCTTCAGCACAGCCTCGCTTCTTTTAGGCCCAGCGCCTGTTCAGGTTAGGATGGTTACTGTAATTAATCATGCCCCAGCCCCTGTTTCAGACTCAGCACATTTCGATTTCAATTTTATAAAGAGGCTGGATGTGTGTCTATGAAGTGTTCTTTGTTGCTGTCACAACCTCCTTTGAGCCTCTAGGAGGGAGGTGCAAGAAAAAGAAGAAGTTTGCAAAGCCCTTTCCCAAGTATTTGCGCATAAGTGAGAGGATCCTGGATTCTCTGTGCTTCAAAACACTTCCAGTATCTCCCACTTGGAACAAATTGAATTTTGAAAAATGTATATTGGATACTTTCATAATATCAAGCATGAGTATTCATTTCATGAATGTTAGTTTATTATTATTTACTATTGTAATTATTACTATTATTAATTCTTAGTGCTTCTAGTTTCCCTTCTATTTAGGTCTTAAAAGGTTGTGTTGTTCCCCTATTAAAATGCAAATAGCAAAGAGCAAGAAGGAAGTAGGTTCAGGGAAGCTGGGAGCAGGAACGAGGCTTCCGCTTTTCATTCCATTTCTTCTGTGGTTTTTGCAACATGCATCTAAGAATTTTGCAATTAAAAATCAAGAATGAGATTGGCATGGAAGGGAGAAAAAGGAGAACTGACCACTGAAATGACAATATGCTCATCTCTTAACATTATTTTAACAAATCGTGAGAACAGCAACAAGAAACAAATCATATTTCCCAATTTGCCTAAACTTGTCAAATACTCCAGGTCCTTGACTGGCCATAGGAGGCAGGTCAGCTCTGATTTAGAGAAGGGTTCATCCTGGACTTCAGAGAGGAAAGAGAACATGGACCAGAAAAGCATGTTTCCAACTATGTTATGGTGTAGATATGAGGTGTCCCCCAAAAGCTCATGTGTGAGACAATGCAACTAAGTTCTGAGGTGAAATGATTGGTCATGAAATTTTTAGCTTAATCAGTGCATTAATTCCCTGACAGGGATAAAACCAGTTGGTAACTGTAGGCAGGTAGGGTGTGGCCAGGGAAGGTGGCCTGGGGGCGTTCCTTTGGGGTATGTATACTTTGTGCCTACCAGTTCTCTCTCCCTCTCTCTCCCTCTCCTTTCTGGTGCCAGGTCCTGAGCTGTTTTCCCCTGTCACACCCTTTCATCTTGATGTTTTGTGAAAACCTGAGTCCCCAAATAAACTTTTCCTCCTCTAAATTGTTCTTGTCAGGTGTTTTGGCCACACACACACACACACACACACACACCCAAAAAAAAGAAGAAGAAGAAGAAGAAGAAGAAGAACCTGACTAAAACAGTATATTTCCAGTGGGAGCATTTTTCCAGAATTCCAGCTTGACTTGGGAAGTTCTGCCACTTGGAAGTTGGGGAAGGACTCCCCCACCCCCGTCAAACCCTCAGTTAAAATACATGGAACTTGACATAATTTCAGGGAGGTAGTTCCCTAGCATTTGTCTTTTGCCCAAGTATCCCCCATGTAATAATTCGGATTTGTGATTATCCCAAACCAGCTGCTTTTATATCATCTTCTCCTACTACCAAATGGGAAAACTGAGGTCCAGAGAGGAGAAGAGACTTGCCCAGTGTCACCAGCAAACAAGCAGCTGACCCCAGGCCAGGCAAGAAAGCAAGACTCTTCCTAAGTCCCACTAAAAACAGGATGAGGCGGCTACAGGATCCCCTGAAAGATACCATTTCACGTCTAATCGCTTCTTGTCACGTTGTAACCATTTTCCTCATATGGAGCCCCACGCTGATGGATCAGAAATAACATTTTCAAAGTTATATCTGCAAGGAAATGGCTATTAATGTTCTTCCTCTCCTTTTAGAGCACCGAGGAATACATATTAATTTTCTCCCTACTTATATTGCCTATTTGCAAATTGTATTCACTACCCAGCGTTCCAATTTGTCCTACCCCTGAAGAGATGATGATGAATCAATGTGTTCCTGGAAATAAAGTAAAATACAAAATTTGTCACTGAGATTTATTTTTATAATTATTTACAGGGATTATTTTAGAATATATGGGGGGCAATAATAATAATGCGCACATGAGAGTTCTACCATGATTTACCAACATTAATTCCAAGTCTCTTCCTACTTTTCTGAAAGGATGCTGTTTGCAACTATGAGCCAAAGACAAAGCAAGCATCAGTTGCACCTGGTACCACCAGGGCCGGAGGCTGAAGGCTGGATGCAGGGCTGCTCGGCCTTGTAGTAGTCCTGGTCCAGGAGTCCTCCCCTCCATTCGATACCTAATTTTGCCACTAACGAGATGGTGCCCATGTTTGATCCATTTGCAACTAAGCTTTTCTCAGATGCAAACTAGCTGATCTAAGGAGTTTTGATTACTATAATAATGCAATAGTTTGGATCTAGATTGTCCCCAAGGGCCCATATGTTAAAGGCTTGGTCACCAGTTTGGCACTATTGGAAGGTGGTAGAACCTGCGAGAGGTGGGAGCTAGTGGGAGGTCCTCAGGTCACTGGAGAAGAGCTTTGAGGGGAAAGTGGGGCCTTCCTTTCTCTCTCTCTCCTTCTCTAGCTTCTTGGCCTTGAAGGGGGAGTTTTCTTCCACCAAGCTTTTCTACCATGATGTGCTATTTCACCCTGGGCCCCAAGGCAACAGGGCCAACGGATCATGGACTGAAACCCCCGTAACTATGAACCAGGGCTGGGGATGTAGTTGAGTTGGAAAGTGTTTGCCTAGCATGTGTGAGGCCCTGGGTTCAATCCTTAATACCAAAAAATAAAATAAAATAAAATCACTATGAAGCAAAATAAAACTTTTTATAAGCCGGTTAACTTAGGGACTTGTTACAGTAATGGAAAGTTGACTGACACAAATAAAAATGCAAGTAAATATGCACATCCCCCCTCCCAAAAAAAAAACACTAGTGGTTATTTATTGAGCACCTGCTTTATTTCAGGCACTGGAGGAACAAACAGGAATAGAGTAGATATGGTCCTTCTCCTGCAAGGTGTACATTATGGTGGGAGGAGACAGGTAACCAGTAGATAAATAATATGAAATCAAGTATGTGAAATACACCATTTCAGAAGGCACTGATACATGCTAAAAAGACAAAAGCTAACAAGGGAGTAAGAGTGGGGAAGGTGGGGAATGCTGACTTAGCTACAGTGTCCAGGGCTCTGCTGGCCTCCCTCCTGTCAAATCCTTGATGAGCACAACATGGGCGGGACTTGGGCCCCACTCACCCCCTCTGCACAGTGCTCTTGTGATACACACACTGCCTGATTTCAGACAGCTGTGGTGTGTCCTGGGAAGGTTGCTCTCAGGGGAGGGATGTTTGAGCTGAAATCCAAATCATGAGATGGACTCAGCCCTGGGAAAACCTGAGTAAAGGGTTTTCCAAACAGAGGGGACTGCAAACACAAGAGCTATGCCTGTTCTCATGTTGTCACTCTGCTTGGCCTGAGTGATAAACTGGAACTCAAATGCGTACAAGGACACCCAAGCAAAGTGTCACCCAAGACAAAAAGAAGAGTATCTCAATGTGACTGCAATAGATGGACTATGGCTTCGAGACACAGCATCTGGAAACAGAGTCATGCATGAACACACAGAAGTTCTAGAGTCCTTTGAAGCAACTGTGGTTTACTTGGAGAGAGAAACACGGAAGGATCGGTAGCCCTTATCAATGACTGCATCCAAACACTCACAGACAAAATAGCACATGGACACACGTGTAAATGCGCAGACCCACAGGACACATGTCAGCCTTGGATCCAGCATTCCACCTGGTGGCTACAGTCTGAACCCTGAACCCTATTCCTAAGCACACCCCAATCTCCCATCTCATTGCAATGGGTACTAGTGGCCAATAAAGAATGCAGACATTGTAGATGGTCAGTAGTTCCTTAGAACTGAAAGGGTTTATAGCTTATACTCAAGTACTAAAAATTCAATCATCCAATTCATTCAATTCATTCATTCAAAAAATATTTATTAGCCAGGCTCACTAGAATGCACCTGCAGTCCCAGCAACTTGAGAGGCTGAGGATCCCTTGAACCAAGGACTTGGAGGCAAGCCTGGGAAACATAGCAAGATCCCATCTCAAAAAATAATAATAATAAATAAAATCTAATATGAAATTGAATATTTGAAACATATATTTATTTACTGAGTGCCTACTATTTGCCTGATACTGTTCTAACCTCGAAGGATGGAGCAGAAGAACAGTTTCTTCTTACCCTTTGCAGTTGGGGCGGGGGATGGATAATAAGCAAATGCAGCATCAGGTGGTAATGAGATCTGTACAACAGGAAAGGGAAAAAAAAGTGCCAGGACACATGGAGTGATCAGGAAAGGCCCCACTGAGAGAGTGATATTGAAGCTCAACACTTTGTAGGAAGTGGAGGAGAGCCAAGTGGACAGCTAGGGGGAGATTATTCCCAACAACAGGAAGAGTAAGTGCAAAGGCACTGAGGCAAGAGTCTGCTGGAAAATTTGGGAAATATCTGAGTAGCTGGAGTGAGTGAGGGGGAGAACAATAGTAAATGAAGTCACATGGAAGGACATGGGGGCACAGCTCACGGAGGGACAGATAGGCTGAAGTTAACACTTCAGTTGAAACTTTCAGTGAGAGAAAGAACCTTAAGCAGAGGATAGGCATGATCTGACTCCCATTTGTAAAGATTGCTTGGACTGCTCTGCTGCTATGCTATGGGCCATGGAGAGGAAAGCAGGAAGAATAGGCTACAGGCAGGTCATCAGGGAAATCCTGGAAATAAGGAAAAAATATGTGTGTGTATGTGTGTGTGTGTGTGTGTGTGTTTATTTATTTATTTATTTAGTGTGTGTGTATACACACACACACACACACACACACAGTGCCAGGGATTGAACCCAAGGGTGCTTAGCCACTGGGTCACATCCCCAGCCCTTTTTTATGTTTTATTTAGAGACAGGGTCTTTCTGAATTGCTAAATGCCTTGCTAAGTTGCTGAGGCTGGCTTTGAACTTTTGATCCTCCTGCCTCAGCCTCCCAAGTTGCTGGGATTACAGGTGTGCATCACGCATCATCATGCCCTGCCCACCTGAATATATTTTAAAGATGACATCAACAAAATTTTATGATGGCTTGGACAAAAAAAGTATGAAAAAACGGAGGTCAAAGGTAACCCCAAGATTATCTTTGATGGAGTTGTCATATAAAATGGATGAGAAAATTGGGGAATGGAAGGGTCCAGGGGTCTTTTTTGGACTTGATACTTTGAGAAGACTTTGAGACTTATAAGTACAGATGTGAAGCAGACAGATAGATGCAAGTGTGTGGAGTTCACAAGGCAGATCTGGACCACAATTAGAAATCTGATTTCTTAGATGACGTATAAAACCCTAAGACAGAAAGAAAAAAATCTGAAGGTTGAGCATTAGTGCACTCTGGCAGAGGTCAAAAGAATCACCATATGACATGTGAAGGGGTAGCTGGAGAAGTTAAGGAAGAACCAAAGACAAGTTAAGACCCAGAAGCCAAGAAAAGAAAGTTATCAAAAAAGATGGGGTTCCCAACATGCACATTGTCTCAAAGTATCACCCTACAGATAACCTACAAATTGCAAAAGGGGAACACACCTATACAGTGGAGAGGTCTAAAGGTCCCACTTCCCAACCAAGAGCTCAGATGCCGCATCTCCAAGGTGATACAACCTGACATTTTGGTCTTCTCATGTGATTCTTTGAGAAGTACACACCCCTTGCATGTTATTCTTGCCAAATATGCTTAACCTGAATCCACTTGGGAGGAAATAGACAAATCCAGAAGGTGGAAAATTTTACAAGACAACTAGGCCAGACTATCCAAAATGTCAATGTCATGGGGGCAAAAGGACTGTTCTAGATAAAACGACCTAAAGAGACAGCACAATGCATAATCCTATATTGGCTACTGGAACTGAAAACAGCTCAGAGGACATTTTAGGAGCAACCGGGAACATCTAAACATGAACTGTTTGATGATATTATTATGAAGTTATTGAATTCACATTACTCTGCTTAGTTGTTCTAATGGTATTGTAGTTTCATAAGAAAATATCATTTTCCAGCCAGGCACAGTGGTGCACACCTGTAATCCCAGCAACTCTGGAGGCTGAGGCAGGAAGATCACAGTTCAAAGCCAGCTTCCACAACTTAGCAAGACCCTGTCTCAAAATAAATAAATAAATTAAAAGGGTTGAGGAGGTAGCTCAGTGATAGAGCACCTCTGGGTTCAATCTCCAGTACTACAAAAAAAAAAAAAAAAAAAAAAAAAAAAAAANATCTGGGAGAAGGGTATTGGGTGTTCATTGTCCTATTTAAATTTTTTTCACAAGTTTAAAAAATTCTGGAATAAAAGGTCAAGAACTAAAAGAAAAAGGGATTGATCAACTATATCTGGTACTGCTTAAAGCCAAATAAAGGGAAGACTAAGAATCAACATCAGCTTTAACAACATCAGATCATTGGTGACCTGGACAAAGGGACAACACAGGAGGTACAAAGGAGCCACCTTGGAAGAGCTCTGTGGGCCTTGCCAGGAGGACTATGGGGGTAAAATGATCACATTTGTGTTTCAAAGTAATTGGTCAGACAGGTTGGGGAGGATATTTAGAAGGGGAAAGTAGGCCCTGAAATGCATCCTATCCCCATTCCCCTGTGGTGGAGACCTGAAGGGAGAGAGTAGCAATGGGGATATAAAGATTTGGGGCTAAGCAAAAGTGTAACAGCCCAATATCTTTGACTTAATATCGCCTGAGAGAAGTGGATGGAGGGGCCTAGGTGGTGACATTCGCTAAAATACTGGCTGGGGGTTGATGAGTCCTGCTTGATGCATTTTAAGCCTTCACGCATCGTGCCCACGTCTGGGGGGAGAAGCAGGTGGGACACCAAATCTTCCCCACCCCTCACTCCACTCCTCTGACATCTGAGCCAAGCTCAAGGTGTAGACTATGATTCAATGTGTCAGTGACCTGATGATGCCTTAGTTCATGAAGTCTACACGTCCTGGGAATCCCTCTGTCCAGAACCCCTCCAAGTCCTGTTCACCCTGTGGACAAGTTCTCCCCGGGGGCCCAGCTTTCAGTGACTGCTCCAGCATCTGAAATGCCACATTAATGCTTCTTTCACGTGCCTGGCCTTGATGCCTGCTGTAGTGGGGTCATGTACATTTATATCTGTTTCCAACTTACCAACAAGGTGGTCACCTCCTTGAATATAGGGAATCGGTTTGTATCTCAAAATATTCCCAGCCTTGTCCAGAATAGATGATCAATAAACAAGAAAGGAGAAGGGGAAAGAGGAAGAGGAGGGGGAGGCCATAGCCTAACCCTACAGATGCCCTGAAAGCCAACTGAGGGTTTCTGAGCCAGGGGGAACACTTCTCAATCCTATGGGTGGGTGGAGTTGCAAAGGCCCTGGCCACCAGCACCCCCCTAATTCCTGAGTTAGACCCCCTGGTAGGAAGCCTCCCTAAGCACAGCCCACACCGCTCTTTTCCAAAGCTGTTTGCAGTGACTCACCCAATTAAGAGCATCTACATAACAAAGCCTCACCGGGCCGCAGAGGTCACAGAGACTGTGAAGTGTGTCTTTAGTGTGTGTGGCAGAGAAGGTTCACTAATTACCAGTCATTTCCACCCCCCTCAAGAGCCTGTCAGCCTTTGAGATGCAGGGGATAAAAGAATCCCCAAATTCCCACCCCGCACCAATCACTTCTCTCTCTCCAGCCCACCCCTGCATTTCAAACCTGTGACTAATAAGTGCCAGGGATGGTTCCCTTCCCACCTGGATGAGAGTGGGGAGAGGAAAGAGGAAGCTTCAACTCAGGAGTATTTTTTAGCAATACACAACCGGGAGATCGCATCATCTGTTCAACAAGTAAGCCAACGAAATTAGTATTTTTTTTGGTTCTCCACTTATAAAAGGAAGCAATGTTCATAGTGGAAACTGCAGGTGAGAAAGAGGAGAGTCCTGAGATGATCACTGGTCCCACAGACATCCCTACAGCCTGATTTCTTAGTGACAGGTACTTACTGTGGGTGCGGGCATGTTTCTGATCTTTCATAATTGGCTTTTTAAATGTAATGATCTGTCTCCAATATCACTCCCTATGAGGACATGGAAAGAATGTGAGAGCCGGCAGGAAAGCTAAACTAGCAGACAAGGCTCATGTTGGGCGCTGGAGCAGGAGAAGGAGGCATTATGAGAACATCTGAAAGCTGAAGGAGGCTGTTTTGAGGCTATTAAGAGCCGTGATCTTTAGAACTAAATCAAGTGATTTCCTCTTTGGGAACCTCAGTTCCCTTATCTGTGAAATGGGTATTACAGTATATGCCTTAAGGATTATTATGAGGTATAAATACAGTTATCTCATGCTGACAAAGGCACCACAAACATACTTTGGAGAAAAAAAAATAGCCTCTTCAACAAATGGTGCTGGTAAAACTGGAAATCCATATGTAATAAAATGAAATTAGACCCCTCTCTCTCATCCTGCACAAAACTCAGCTCAAAGTGGATTAAGGACCTAGGCATTAGACCAGAGACCCTGCACCTAACAGAAGAAAAACAGGCCCAAATCTCCATCGTGTTGGCTTAGGAACCAAATTCCTCAACAAGATTCCTAAAGAGCAAGAAATAAAATCAAGAATCTATATATGGGGTGGAATCAAATTAAAAAGCTTCTTCACAGCAAAGAACTGAAGAGAGATCCTACAGAATGGGAGAAAATCTTTGCCTCCTGCACCTCAGATAGAGCATTAATCTCCAGGATACATAAAGAACTCAAAAAACTGAACACCAGAAAAACCAATAACCCAGTCAATAGATGGGCAAAGGACCTGAATAGACACTTCACAGAAGAAGAAATAGGTACAGTCAACAAATACATGAAAAATTTTAAAACTATACTGAGATTTCATCTCACTCCAGTCAGAATGGCAATTATCTAGAATACAAGTAACAATAAATGTTGTAGAGGGTTTGGATAAAAAGGCACACTCATACATTTCTGGTGGGGCTGCAAATTGGTGCAACCATTCTGGAAAGCAGTGTGGAGATTCCTCAAAAAACTTAAAATGGAACCACCATTTGACCCAGTTCGCCCACTCCTCAATATATACCTAAAGGACTTAAAATCAACAATATAGTGATACAGCCACATCAATGTCCATAGCAGCTCAATTCACAATAGCTATGCTATGGAACCAACTTAGGTGTCCTTCAACAGATGAATGGATAAAGAAAATGTGGTACATATATACAACGGAATATTACTCAGACTTAAAGAAGAATGAAATTATGGTATTTGCTGGTAAATGGGTGGAACTGGAGACTATCATATTAAGTGAAATAAGTCAATCCCCAAAAAACAAAGGCTGAATATTCTTTCTGATATGCAAATGCTGACTCACAATGAGAGGGGTGGAGGTTCACCAGATTGGATGGCGGGGAGAACAGGAGAATGAACTGGCCATAACATTCCTATGTTCATATATGAATACACAACCAGTGAAACTCCACATCATGTACAACCACAAGAATGGGAAGTTATACTCCATATATGTATGATACGTCAAAATACACTCTATTGTCATGTAAAACTACAAAGAACAAATTTTTTCAAAAAGGATTATTGTGAAGATTAAGGGAGATCCTGGTTGTGAGAGAACTATACAGACATTGGATGTTTTATTACTCACTTTAATAAGTGTTCATTAATTAGTGCCCTCTTTTTACTTAGCCTGCTGCTAGTCTGTGCTGAGAATATAAAGAAAGCATCTGGTTCAGGCCTGGAGGAGTTTAAGATCTAATTGGAAAGTTGAACACACACAAAAACACGAAGTTAAACATAAGAATTTAAATGGCTAATAAAAGATGTCATCAATTAGTAGATAATTAAGTGCCAGACAAATGGCACAGACAGCACTCCTGGGGTTCAAAGGTAAGAAGGAACACAGAGGGACAATAATAACAACCACTTTGAGCACTTCCTAGTACCAGGCACATGTATTATCTTGTTTCATTTCCCCATTGACCATATGAGGTAGAGTCCATTATTATATTCATTTTGCAGAGGAGGAAATGGAAACTTCAGAGAGGTTAAGAACTTTGCCCCAGGTCACACACCTAGTAAACAGAAGAGTGCTGTTCTTTAGAACCAGCAGCTGGGCCCTAGAGCCCACACAGGCTGAAGGGCCCATGTCCTGCTCTGATGGAGGCAGGGGTGGGGGTCCTGAGTCCTGAGGTGGATGGCACAGGAGGGAGCCCCCTGATGAAAGGCAGGCTGAGGCCAGTTGGTTGGTATTAAGGCAAAAATCCCAGGCTAGCTGGGTGACTGGTCTTGGGAAACAGCAAGCTTTGAGGTAAGAAGATTCAATGAGAACATCAAAGACAATGCAAACTTTGGGGTAGAAAATGAGTTGTCCCTGAGGGTTTGGGGCAATGTGGGGTCCAATGAGAGCAGTCGGGAAGAGGGGGCTGGGAAGAGAAACCTTCAGAGGATTTTGGGTGGAAGGTAAGAGCTGAGAGCTGAGGCTGGGGCAGAGTGTCCTGGGAAGGTAGAACAATGCCATCCTTTTAGAAACCCCTTCTTTCCTTACTTTTATCTTTGTGACATTTGGGGCTAATCTACATTTTGCTCCCATGACTTCCAGCCTTATTTAAGCATGTTTATTAACTCCTTTCACACTGGGCTTCTACAGGAAGTAACTTGTTCATTCATTCTGTTCATTCAGTAAGTGCTTATATAGCCTCCTTTAAAGGGGGCCAGGCACAGTGTCACATGCCTATAATTCCAGTGACTCAGGAAGCTGAGGGAGGTGGATCAAAAGTTTGAGGCCAGGCTGGGGTTGTGGCTCAGAGGTAGAGCGCTCGCCTAGCACGTGAGAGGCCCTGGGTTTGCTCCTCAGCACCACATAAATAAACAGAATAAAGCTATTATGTCCAACTACAACTAAAAAATAAATATTAAAAAAAAAGTTTGAGGCCCAGCCCAGGCAACTCAGTGAGACCCTTAGCAATTTAGTAATGTCCTGTCTCAAAAAAAAAAAAAAAAAAAAATTTAAAAGGTCTGGGGACATGGCTCAGTGGTAAAGCACCAATGGTTCAAACCCCAGAACCAAAGGGGAATCAGTTGACACCATCTGGGGACTGATCATCATTAAGGGAGACAGAGATGGAAGATGATTCTTGTCTTGACAGTTAACCCCCAGCAGACACCCCTCCAAACCCTGCCCTCTCAAGCCTGCAGACCTGCCCTCCCCATCTCAACCAGCTCAGGCCTTGAGCTTCAGCTGCCACCCCTTGCCTCCATAGCCCCTCGGCTCTGTTGAAGAAGTTGGTTCCCCACCAGTGAAAGGCCAAAAGACCCCCCTTTCCTTCTGAACAAGTTGGCAGGCAAGTCTTTTGACTCTTCAAGTGAAACTTGGTGAATTTGACCAAAGAACTGTGTGGTACAAGTAGTCCCTGAAGGACAGAATATTCAGAAGCAAAAGGGAGACCTGAGAAAAATATTTGAAAATGTATTCATATAAGTGATATTTACTGAGTATTGTTGATTTTCATGGTAGAATGGGGAGTAAAAGTAAGAATGACATCATTGGTGCCCTGAATGCTTTCCAAAATGTGGGAGGTGGGAGAAGAAGGGAAGTAAGGATAGAGATTGAAAAGAAAACAAAAGAATCAACTCTGATCCCAGAGACATGACGCATCTTGGCCAAGGTCAGAGGTTGAGAAAAGTGCAGAGCAGTGTGAAAGAAAACCGCCCCCTCCCTTCCCTGATGCTCAAGACCTCAAAAGCATCAGCCCATCACCTTCCCAAAGAACTGTAGCCTAGGTGTGTTCCCATGCCATTGATTGCTTTCAACAAACATTTTCTGAGCACTCCAAGGTACCAGGCACTTAAGCTCTTAAGCTCTACTGGGAAGAATCAGAGTTGATTGTCACCTAAGGTGGTCGATCTTGACAGTGTTCTTTGATGCCTTAGAAACCTTAATCAGACATATTGAGCGCCATCCAGCCTGTGGGAAGAGGGGCTAGAAGTCAAGGGGAGAAACTCTGTACATTCTCGAACCAGATGGGGATAATCAGTCCTTTCCCACTAGGCTTTGGTAAGAGCTGAATAAGGTAACATTGTGAGGCTACCTGAAATAGTGTTCAGGACCCAGTGGACATTCAATAAAACCATTAATATGATTGTCTCATTCAATTCTAGCATGACTGATTCTCTTTGCTGAACTTAACAATTTTTTGCTTGAAATCATTATCTGTTTGTGTTGGAGGCCTTCAGCCAGACTGAAGTTGGAGCCCCACACTTTACCCATCATAGGAGCCCCCAGGCACTACTGAGCAGCAATCACCATCAAGTGTTTAGAAACCACCCTGTGAACCAGGTTATGGCAAAATCAGTTGATATTGTTGGTTGTTCGTGAGTGACAGAAACTAGCTCTGGCATCTTAGCAGAAGGATATCAAGAAGTTCACAGGATCAGTGAGAAGGCTGGAGCTCCACACTTGGGAAATGGACAAGAACTGACAGTGGCTGGGAAATGGAGATACAGTTGATAATGCTACTGGAATAGTCTAGTTAGGTCGCTGCCTGCGTGGCTGCCATTATCACAAAACCAGACATGGTGGTGACTGTAATTTCCTCTCTGCCTCCCTGAGATAGTCAATGCCACTGCCTTAGGCTCAGTGCTGCTGCTGGGCTCTCAGAATCTCTGTTACAAATGAGAAGGTTTCTGTACTACTCCCAACTCTCTGCTCATCCCTGGAGAGTTAGAGAGCCAGGAAGGGCATCGTGTTGGCAGAGCCTCAACGGCCAGGCCAGGAGTAGCTTCTGTAGGTGGAAGCAGGCCCTGCTTTCCAACCAATGCGAAGGGGATTCAGATGCAAGGCAGCCAAAGGTGATAAAATATATATATATTTTTAAACCTTAAATGTACATTATATAAGTTTGCTGTTGCATTGAGGGTTCAAGGTATCACCAGGCTAGACTCCCAGTAACTTTTGGCTGTTCTAAAATGCCAAAGCCATCCCCCAAAGAATGTTTGCCTGCTCCTAAGGCTATTTTCTAAAACAATACTTGAATGAAAATCTTTCAAATAAGTTTCTAAGACCTTTCTGGACCACTGTGATGGTGTTTTCACGGTGTAATGCCATTGGAAATAACACTTGTTAAAGTATGTTTGGCTGCAAATGTACAAATAGGAAATTAATTTTTCTAACATAATAATATCCCCTTTGATCATGAAAACAAGGGTGTTTACCAATTCTTCCCACCTGCTTTATCACTCCTTTATTTCTTCTTGTTCCTCGTTTGCCTAAAGTGGGTTACAAGGTCAACCCTAGCTGCCAGGATGGTTGGGAAGAAGAAAACAGGATTGTCATGATTGGTCTATGCCAATCACAAATCACATACTGGACTGGGTACATTATTACAATGTGAAGATGAGGAAAAGGAGGGAGGTGGAAATTAGACAGTATATCCAAATTCTAATATCAGATTTGGTCATTGCAGGATTGGAAGTTGAACACACAAGCATTGGGGACAAGAGCTTTTCAGGAAGAGGAAACATAAGGAGCAGAAAGACACAGGAATATGGGGAAAACAAAGAAATTCTATTTGGTAGGTGTGTAGACAGCTGCACTTTAGGGGAACCTATTCTATGGAAATAAAATCACTGATTACAAGGATATGGACACAAGGAATTTTATAAGGAAAAACCAACTACTAACAACCTATATATCCATTAATAGGGGAATGGTTGAATAAGTGTAGTACAGACATTCTGTGGAATACTACGTAGTTAACAAGCGAATGAATTATCTCTATGTCTACAACCCATTATGTTATCAAGAAGGAAGGAGAGCTGGGATTGTGGCTCAGCAACAGAGCGCTCACCTAGCATGCGCGGGGCCCTGGGTTTGATCCTCAGCACCACATAAAAATAAATGAATAGAATAAAGGTATTGTGTCCAACTACAACTAAAAAAATAAAATTAAAAAAAATTAAGGAAGGAGCAAGGTGCAGAGACCCATAGTACCCTTTTTTCACAATACCTTTTTTGTACAAACCAGCAATAACATAATAGCCCCATAGTACCTGTGTGTAGCTTATAGGAAAATGATGACTATGGCAAAAGGAATGGAAGCTTACATTGGATGCCTCAGGAGACTGGGTGAGAAATGGAGAGGGTTGTGGAAGATCATTAACACTTTTCTTCGAATATCTTTGAGTATTTTCCTGATTGTGGGGAACATGTGTTTGTTTTATAATTCTGGAATGCAACTTGAAGAGTAGGGGCTGGAACTAGATTTTGGAGTCAAGTGTTATACACAGACAGTAGAGAACCTCTGAAGATTTTTAAACAAGGGAATTATGTGGTCAGGAAAATTAACCAGGAAGGAGTATGTCTGATGAGTTAGAAGAGAGAGAGGCTAAAGATGGGCAGAACAATTAGAAGGTTCTTGTAGCAGCATCTCATTTAGAAGCTAATAACTGAAGTGTGATTGCAATAACATGTGAAGACAGGCAGAGGAACAGGGGCCCAGGCTAGAGTCTTGGCAGAGGGTAGCGGGTGGGGTAGGATACATGCCTGAATGTTAGGAGGACTGGTAATGGGGAGAGGTATGTATTTTCTATTAAATTGTGTCAACCAGCACTTCTTTGAACTTTCAAAGCCTGAATAAGTGACCGTAAAACTACAGATAGTTCTCTTCTACCTCCTCCAACATCTATTTATTTGACATTTACAATATAAAGATTCAAAATAACCATTATCTGTTATCTCCCCCTTTAAAATTGAAAACATCTTGGGATATGAGACCATAAATAATGGTCTCACAAAGTACAGTGCACCCCTATATGTAATCATTCACTCATTCAGCATAGTTGATATATATACACATGTGTGTGTTCTTAATTTATTCCTTTGAGGAATGAATATATATATATATA
>NW_025999946.1:3933057-3992855 GCF_001458135.2 Marmota marmota marmota
ATATATATATATATATATATATATATATATATATTTTAATACACACTTTCTTCATTCATTCCTTGAAGGACCAGCCCAGTCCTGCTCCTTGGACTTTACCATCCAGAAGTGAAAGGGGCAGACTCTCAACAGGAAATTCTGTTTGGGCCAAGAATTACAGGAGGTGGGAGGGGGCAGAGAGGTTGTGCCTAAGCTAAGACCTGAAGGAAGAGGAGGAGTGAGCCAGGTGAAGAAAAAGACTAAAGATCATTCCTGATAAAATGGAAAACATCAGCAAAGCCCCTGAGATGGGAAATAGAAAGGCACATTTGAGTTAACCAAAAGAAAGCCATGGATAGCAGGAGCTGAGGGGTAGGGGTAGTAGAAGACAGACAAAGGCAGAAAGAAAAGATCCGCCAGCCAAAAGATGTTGCAGGCTCAACTTGATCCTAAGAGCAGTTTGTTGTTGTTGCTGTTGTTTGAGATAAGGTAAGTTGCTGAGGCTGGACTTGAACTTGAGATCCTCCTGCCTCAGCCTTCTGTGGTTCACTTTTTCCCCCCTTTAAGAAAGAATGCTCTGAACCCGGTCATGGTGGCACATGCCTGTAATCCCAGCAGCTCTGGAGGCTGAGACAGGAGGATCCCAAGTTCAAAGCCAACCTCAGCAAATTAGCCAGGCCCTGTCTCAAAATAAAAAATAAAAAGGGCTGGGGGTATAGCTCAGTGGTTAAGCATTCCTAGGTTCAATCCCTGGTACCAAAAAAAAAAGGGGTGTGGGGTGGAGAAAGCAAGCAAGCATGCTCTGGCTTTGGCTGGGACTGTAGGGAAACTAAGGGAGGCTCAATGGTCTGCTCTTCCCAGTAGGCTAGGAGCTAGCCAGGAGCTGAATTGTGCTCATCCCATTTATAACTGCCTAGTCTCTTCTCCTCTACTTGGATCCTCTTCTGCACAGCTCTGGCCTCAGCTGTAAGTGCTTGTGGTTAACAGGTCAATCTTTCCCTCATCAGAGAAGTAAAAGACCGGGAAGACTCATGAAGAGTAACAGGAGGGCTGCAGGGGACTTGAAGAAGAGAGACTGGGGTATGGATAGGAAGCCAGTAACACAAGGTCAATTTCTTCTCCCCGTGCCCCAACTTTTTAATCTAGAAAACAGGACATTCAGGGTACCTACCTAAAAGAGTTGCTTTAAGGGCTTAATTCATAACAAAGTCCTCAGATATTACCTGGAAAAAAATGGATAGTCACTAAGTATTAGGTTTATTCTTCCTGGAAGATAAGTGGAACCCTGTAGACATGGACTTTATTCCCACAGGTCTGAGAGGACATCTGAAAGTTTGAGAACCCCTTGGGCCCTTTGGGCCCTCAGGTCTCAGGATCACCAAATGATCCAAGTTTGAACAAATCTTAGGTATGAGTTTGAGCCTAGATTGCTAATGTGTGGGTGCTTCTGTTGTTATGATTTAAAAGAACCCCAGACGGGGGGAAAAGGAGCTATCTGTAGCACTCCCTCAAAACCCGAGTCCCGGGTCCGGTCTCCAGCCAGGGCCTGAGAGAGCTCCTTGTTTGGGCAGCAGGGGCGGAGCACCGGGAGTGGAGAGCTGGCTGGCGCGGCGGAGAGGCGGGGTCTGCGCGTCAGCTCGCAGCCCCACCCCCAGCGGAAGTGCTTCTAGGCCCGCCCCTCCCTGGAGACCGGTTCCCCCTCGCCCCACCCCCTTGCCTGTACTCCCCAGCGCAATTCCGCTCCCGGAGCTAGTCGGGCCAGGGCCCCAGCACCCGATCCAGGGAGCGGGTCCTGGGTCTGTGTATTGGCTGTCTCGGGCGGTGCTCTCGGTCCCTTCCACTATCCTGCCCTCTCTACCGTTTCTCTGTTATCTGCGCGGCCACAGACGGCGCTGGGGACCGCACAGGTAAAGTCTCGGCAAGTAAGGGCGCAGGTGTGGACGCCTCCCAGGCCGGACCCACTAGGGAGAGATCGACAGCACGTGGCCGGCTTCCCCCCCCCGCCCGAGGCGATCATACTGACCGTCTGGGATTGGGGAGGGCGGATGTGAACCCTGGGAACGCTGAAGTGCTTTGGGGAGAAATAAGGGGCGGGACTGAGCCCTAGAGCTTGGGGCCGAGCCATGTGTGTCCCCGGGTCTTGCGCAGTCTCCGTTGTGCCTGGGAGATGGTGAGCTAGTTAGGTGTGAGTAGACACCGAGTTACCGAGGATTGTACTCCCATCCACCCCCCGCGATGACTGGTTCTGACGGCTGCCCCGCCCGGGGTGTTCACAGTCCCAGGTTTGCAGAATGAAAAATCAATAAAATCGATGCAATGGCAAAGAACACGAAACATGTTGGGTTATTATTATTTGAGTTTGCTAAATTCTTTTTATGTTTTTTTTTTTTAACGTCATTCTTGGAAAAGGTGGCTTCAGGTTGGACCAGGGCCTCGGAGGAGGACACAAAATATCTCCTGGCCTCCGGGCAAGAGACAAGGGCTTGTCCTCCGCCCCAAGCCTCGCGAACTTGCCCCGGCGGCTGTGCGTGGTCTGGCAGCAGGAGGGAAGCCCCGGGGCGCTCTGGGGTTCCAGACACGGCTCCCCCCGCCCCCCGCACCTCTTCGTCTGCCCTTTAGGGAGATGGCCCCCTCCACCAACATTTCCCCGGTTCACCACCCCCACACCCTGGGGGCCGCGCCTCCTCCCCTCCCCCGCGTTCTCCCTCGCGCTTTAAATAATGATATTTGCATGCAGGGAGCGATTCATAAATATGTCAGGGCCGGTGAAATATAGGCAACATTTCAAACTTTCTATTTAAAAAACATGAATTATGGCCGCGGAAAATGTGTTCCCATTTAAAGGCGATACGAAGTATTTGGTGTCTCGTCCCCGGGCCCATCCATCACGCAGACAATAAAGAGAGTTTTTCGCCCTGACACCCGCGATTTATGGGCGCCCTTCTCTGCCCTCATCACTCACCCGCCGCGGCCGGCCCGGCGACAGGCCCCGCGGAGAGACAAGAGGCCGCCCCCGCGCCAATCCGCGCGCGCACTTTGCGCTCTAGCGCCCCGAAAATGCAACACCCAGGGGGAAGCGCCCACTGCCGGGAGTTGGGGGATCACCATGAGGGTCTGAGGAGACAAGTGGGAGTGGGAACCACATTCATCCTCCCACCTCCGC
This sequence comes from Marmota marmota marmota, assembly GCF_001458135.2. NCBI lineage: Eukaryota > Metazoa > Chordata > Mammalia > Rodentia > Sciuridae > Marmota > Marmota marmota. Next base: position 3,936,200 of record NW_025999946.1, read on the forward strand.
GCAAGCCTCTCTGCCCGCGGGGGCCGAGCCCTCCCAGAAGTGGCCTTGCGGATACCCGGTGCGTCCCGGCACCCTGTGCGTCCGGGCCTTGTCCGTGACCGTTGGGCGGAGCTGAGAACTTTTGCGGCTTCGGCGTTGGAAGGTTATTTAACCGCTGATTCCAGGTGAGGGCAGAGAGCTGGGCAAGGGGCTGTCCAGGCTGATTTGCCCCAAGGAAGGAAAGCTGTTCTAAAGTTTCTTGAGCCCCGCGGGATTGACGCTTCGGAGCAAAGATTTCTGCAACTTTTACAATGCGGTAGTCCCCTTAACCTCCCTAGTGCGATCTCAAAATCAAGCTGTTCGCCCTCTGCAGCTAGAAAATTCTTTACCACCAGGAGCCGAAGAGTAGTGTGAAGGATGGGACTTCCTTGACGTTTTGCCTCCAGCCAAGCTCAGACACCAGGTGGCCTCCTCGTCCCCGCCCCATCCCACACTCACTCGCACTGGCCCACTGTTCTCTCAAAACTGCCACTGAATCTGTTGCAAACTTGCCTCGAGGGAAGTTCGAACTACCTCTGCAGGGGTTTGCTTTCAGTTTTTGCCACGGCAGGACAGGTTTCTGAAGCCTGGGCAGAAGTGGGGTCTGTCAGGCACAGTTGGTCAGCAAGAGGCCGCTCGACCTGTGGGGGCCGTTTGTCCAGCCTACTTCGGAGAGTAGACCCATAGCAGCCCAGATACAAGGAGTCACCTCGAGTCCCGGCTGGGCCAAAGCATACGCGTTCACGCCAGCGGGAAGCCGTTTCCTGCTGGATGTCTGCGAGTCGGATTTATTCGGATAAACGCAGCACAAACGACAGCCAGAGAAATCCCGTCGATTCTAAAAATGACAAGGTTGAATTTATTAGATCGAGATTCATGTGTAAGTGCAGAGAGAGAGAAAAAAAATTGTACAAACAGCTCCATGTCCAGTACGGACACCACTGGTAGCTTCTGGCTTCAAGGGCATGTAACAAAACACATCTGAATACTTAGATCTACAGAAGGATACAAAATAGTCTTAAATTCTCAGTGTATACACATATATTAAGTTGGAAAAATCTAGAGTCAGTGTCTTTTTACAACTGCTTGGGTGTCATTTGGGTCCGAAATAGAACTTACGGCCAAATAACCGCCCAGTAAATATTTCCCATAGCCACAGTGGAGGGATGCCGTTATCTACAGCTTTTTAAATATCTGCAGTGTGGCAGATGTGAAATATATATATATATATATATATATATATATATTTTTTTTTTTTTTTTTTTAAGAAAAGCAGGCGGACAGATAACTGAGCCACTGCATCAACAGAATATTTCTGGGTATGGAAATAAAATAAACAGTTCTACAAAGTCAGCTGTGAAGAGTCAAGACATAGAGGGACTTTTGGGAACCCTGTGTGGGGGCCACCCTCTTGCAGCCCAGGGCACCAAGCAGGCTGAGATGGGCTCTATTGGATAAAGGCGACCTCGAACCCGGCGTGACTGCTGGGAGAGGCTCGGCCTGGACGCTCAGCATTGTAGATAGAGCCTTGGGGTTTCTGTTCTCCCAAATGCAGGCCCAGAAAGAAAGGCTTTCGAGGAGTACTGGACCTGGCATTTAAGGTTGCAGGGTCTGGGGTCGTGTGGGCAACCTTTCTTCCTCAGACACTTCAGCCAGTCCTCCATCCTGGCTCCATCAGGCTCTGGCTTGGACGATTGGCATTTGGAGCAAAAGTACAGAAAAGAGTGAGTCGCACTTGAAGCCAAGACGTCCCAAAGCTGGAAGCCAAAAGCCACCGAGAAGGCCACGATTAAAGCCAGACCCCACCCAGCCCTAGGACGCCAATTTGAAGCCATAGAAGCTGTTACCTGTATGAATTTACTTATGAAATACTAGGCACCCCTCACATATTCAGTGCTGTTCCCGGGCCCCCTAGGGCTCCGCCATCTATTAGCGAAGCCCAGACAACACAAATAGTAAGTTGCAACTGTGAAATTTCAAGACCAAATACTAATTCCAGAACAGGGCACTTGCAACCATCCACCCATCCAATTTGCCCTGTGGTCGCGTTCGCTCTCTCCTTCCTCCCCTCCGACCCCCTTCGAATGCACTCAGCCTCTAAACAAGCACACAGCTTCTAAGAGTCCCTGTTTGGTAAGAAATAAGGGAGGACTTTGTCATGAAATCTGGGAAATAGCACACACTCTTGAGGCAACCCTGCCGCGGAAGAAATAACCCGGGCCCTGAGAATGCCCTACTCCAGAAAGTGTGACTGTACATTAAGTGGTTTCTACGGGACGCTAAGAGAGGAGAGAGATAATAGGAAAATATTCCTGGCAAGTAGAAAAGGGGAAAAGGAAGAGGAAATGAAGAGAAAAGAAAGGATCAAGAAAGAAGCTGCAGTGAAAACAAAAAGAAGAAGGGCTGGGGGGAGAAACGGAGAGCAAGTAGAGGCGAGCTTAGAAGATGGCAGGCCAAGGCGAAGGCCCCAGGACTAAGACCGGTCGCCGCTCCGGCAAGTCTGGCGCCTTCCCGCCCCGAGAAGCTCTCAGGGTCGCGCGGGACCCCCTCCACCGGTCAGGTGAATTTGAGCCCCTCTCCCCGTGGGGTGGGGCTGGCCTGGATCCTGCGGCCTCGGTGTGCTCTTTCTCTTGTCCCTCCCCAAGGACTGCAAGGCGGAAGAGGACGAGGGTGGGGAGGCCCCTGGGGGCGCACGCCAGTCCGGGACTGTTTGGGCGCTCTGGGCCAGGCTTTGCAGCTCGCCGGGCCTGACCTGTCAGGCGGATTATCTTCGAGGGAGATTAATAGGGGAGGCGGGCTGCAATAATAATCGTTTTGTTTGATGTGACAACTCTGATAGGCGTTGATTTACTTACAAACTGATAGGCTTTTAATTGAGCGCCTCCGCCGAGCCCGAGATGAAAGGGAAGCGGCGGTGAAAGGCCTGCCCTCCGGCCTCAATACTGATTAGCCATCTCGACAGTGAACAGTTCAAGGCATTTTCAAACTTTTTTCCTCAGCTCTCTCCCCTTCCTTTTCCTCCTCCCACCCCGTCCTTAAATATCTGCCATGCCCTTTTTTTTTTTTTTTTTTTTTGAGAAAAACAAATCATTTCCATTGTGTGCAAATAAAACCTACAGGACATCCACGCCAACCGCTGCTAGTGGTTGAAGGCTTTAGGCTCAGCGCGGAGTAATTAATAACCACCCCCAAGCTCCGGCCTTCTGGGCCTTTGGGGATTTGGCCTCCGGCGTAGGTGCGCAGGCTCGGTCCGACGATGACGCCTACCAAAAGACCCGGGCGCGCAGGACCCCAGGCGCCCCCGTGCGCTCGGACCTTGGGAGCTGAGTTTTGAGCAGAATAAACGCTCAAGGCCCAGGACCCGCGCCCACAAAGCACAGCGCATACCTATGAGGGTCTGAAGCTATAGCCGAGGGCGTAGGAGCCACTCAAGGCTTCCCCGGCTTTGAGTGTTGGGGTGGCTCCCCCTGAGTTTCACTGTGTAATAAGAAAGCTGCTGGAATCCGAGAAGAGGAGAAAAAAATGCGCCTGGAGATGGATAGGAGGGTGGGGAAGGACCCCCCCCCCCCCCCCCGGGCGTGCGGTCATTCCTAGCTATGGCCGCTGCCCCATTCGGTGTCCAGGCCTGTTTGGGAGGCCTGGGCGACAAGCAGCCCGAGGCCGAGCTCGCGACATTGGGAGCACTGCAGTTGGCCCCAGCTGATACCTAGACTGCCGTGCAGTATCGCGGGCAGACACACCCGCAGAATAAGAGAGGCTTTACAGACACGCAGAGCCAGCTTAGAATCATTGGTCCTTAGAAACCAGCACCTGGGACTCGCACTCCAATGATCAAACAACCTTCACAACCTCACATGTGATCTCCCCCACGGTCTCACCGACTTACCTTCCTCAGTTTTCGAACAGAGACACTACAAAGCCCCTTGAGTGCAGGTGTGTTCTTACATGCACACAAACCCAGTCCCAAATGCACAAGACCGCATTCTCTTCTGTCCTCTCCAATCTAGCTTTAGTCAAGTTACCATCTCATAAAGTTGACCAATCTAAAGGATCAAGGGATAAAATTAAAACGCAGAAAAATAAACCCTGAGAGGAAATTCTAAAACTCACCCCAGAAAGTTCTCGGTACCCGTGCGGAGTGGGAGACAGAGACAGGAGGAAAGGGGGTAGGGTGGTGAGAGAGGAAAGGGCAAGCACGCCGAGGGCAGGTCCCAGATCTGACCCCCACGCGTACCCAGTTCAGCTCCGGGTGCTGCGCAGGTCTAAACCGGGTCTCCAGCCCCGGCCCCCGCCCCTTGTGCGGGCACAGACGGGCTCCAGGCTCCCAGCGCTCCCAGCCCGACCATTTATCAAAAGGACTTGACAACAAAAGAAGAGTCAGGCAGAAAAGTGGGGGAGGGGAGATTCAAAGTCTTCCAAGTCCTTCCGAGGAAGGGGTGTGTCTTCCTTTCACCCCCTTCTAGTTTCCGCGAGTTTCTGGAGGTGACCCTCGAACTCGCTCCACACGCTCCCAAAGCCCTGAGAACTCAGCGGTGCAGGCTTACATATACACAGTGCACCCAGATCCAGGTACACAGCGGCACGCACAGCGCCTCCCCTCTTCTTTCCAAACAGCCCGACTGACAGTGCAAATCGAGGGGAACGCCGCAGACCCGCTCCGCTTCCCTGGAAGAACCCGTGTTCCCACAGGCAGCCACCCCCTCCCTCTCTCGCTCCTTCCCTCTGCTCTCCAAGCTCAAGACAGTCCCGGCTCAGCGTTCCATCAAATTCGGGCAAGCGGCCTGACCGTAACCCCAGCTCCCAAGGCTGCGGGGATGGCGCGGGACGGATAATGGGGGAGGGTTTAGGGACTGGGAAAGAGTGAACCTTGAAACCTGTTTCCCCAAACACCCACGTTATGGTCTCTTTTCTGCAGCCTTTAATCCTAGCCGCGATCAAGATGGGCAAAGAATTGAGAATGTGTTGCCCCACTATTGACCTCCAGGACTCAAGGTTACGTTGGTGGGGTAGCTCTTGGAAAGAAGTCTCCAAGTTTAGGGTAGGGCACCATAGAACCAGGATCGCAGCCTGACAGCATGCTACACACCCCCGAGGGTATCCGGGGAAGCGGGAAATCTCCCGTGTTAGACGTCGCCGCTACAGGTCCGGACACCCAGAGCGGCCCCTAACTCCGCGACCCCAACGGGCGGAAGACCCCAAAGGTGGAGGCTATACGTGTCTCTCCAACACATAGAGGAAGGCGCACATCCCGGGCCTGTGCGCCCCTCAGCGCCCTAGGCGCACCTGCGCACTTTACTCTCACAATGCATTTTCCTGACACTGAGCGCCTGCCGCCCCCCTTTGCATTCTTTTTCTTACTCCCACCTCCCCCGCGCATCCCAGGAGGCCGCTCCTCTTTTCCCCTCCTCCGGTTCCTTCGGTCTCTTCCTTCCTCTGTCTCTCTCTCCCTCTCTCTTTTTCCCTTCAAGTCGCACCCGCCTTGTAATCAGCAACAAAAGCTGACATAAATCACGGGCGGATTGACAAGAGCTGACAAATAACTGATTGATTGCGGTCGAGGCACATTGACAATTGATGGAGGGGTGGAGATGCCCAAAGAACGGGGGTGGGGGGGGTAGAGGAAAAGAGAGGGTGGCTGGGGAGAGTAAGAATGTGGGGGGGGGGAACTGAAACAGAGGAAACATGTGACCCCCGCTCCTGCCCCAATCTGAGCGTCCTCAGGTGTCACGTGGCCAAGAAGGGCGGAGAGCCCAACGCACGTCGCCGGGATGAGCCACCACCGCCTCCGCTGCCCCTCTAGCTTCTGGTTTCTCTGCTGCGGAATCTCAGGAAATCAAAGCGGGCGGGCGGACTTCCTCCAGAACCCGCTCTCCACCTTTCCTTACTCTGGTGGCCGCGCCGCGCGGGATATCAATTACTAAAAAGAACATTTGTGTTCCGGCCCTCTGCACGCCCCTGGAGTTGACGGTCCGGCTGATCCACACTCTCGCCGGAGCTTCTTCTGGACGCCCCCGCGGTTTGCCAGCACACGCACCCCCACACACACACTCCAAAAGGTTTCAGTTTATTTTTTGAGCTGGGAAAAGAACGACCAGGATTGAAAAAAAAAAGAGGGAGGCGGCAGTGGCAAACGTAGAATAAATGTCCATCTCGTCCTCCGAGCGAAATCGAGGGAGGGGACTCGCTGGGGGGTGGCAAAGAAGGAGCTGCCCATTAAAACCAGCTCTGAGAGTCCTGGCGGCGGCGGCGGCGGTGGCGGCGGCGGCGGCGCGGGACGCGTCACATCCCCTTGACCCTCCAATCACCTCGGGCTCCCATTTGATTGGAAGGCGGCAAAGGCTTTAATCTCCCCCTCGGTGCAGCTGCTTTTGAGTGAGTTTCCTCGCCAGAGCCCCGGCTGGACAAGCAGCAGCTCACATCGTAGAGCGCAGCGCCGGCTCGGGGCCGCGAGAGCGCAGCGCAAGGGCGCAGCCCGAGGCGGACGCCGCTAACCGCTCCGCGCTCCCGCAGTCCCGCCGGCTGCTCCGGCCGGGCCACCGTTCCACTGCGGGCCACCCAGGATTATTCGCCCCTGGCTCCAGGCGCCAAGAAGGCGTACTGGGCGCCTGAGGCCGCCGCGCCAGCTCCTCCTCCTCCTCCTGCTGCTGCTGCTGCTGCTCCTGCTCCCCGGGCGAGCGCGCAGCCCCGAGCCCGCCCCGCGCCTCCGGGAGCCCTCCCCCCGCTGCTCCCATGCGTGCGGGTGGGTCATGAGCACAGCGCCCTCGCTTTCTGCCCTAAGAAGCAGTAAGCACAGCGGCGGCGGCGGAGGCGGCAGTGCGGACCCTGCCTGGACCAGCGCTCTCTCTGGAAATAGCTCCGGCCCCGGCCCAGGCTCGTCCCCGGCCGGCAGCACCAAGCCTTTTGTGCACGCCGTGCCTCCCTCTGACCCCCTGCGCAGGCCAACCGCCTGCCCATCAAGGTGCTGAAGATGCTGACGGCACGGACTGGCCACATTTTGCACCCCGAGTACCTGCAGCCCCTGCCTTCCACTCCCGTCAGCCCCATCGAGGTAAGGACTCTCTCCCAGGGTTGACCTAGGACCACTACCTTCGCTGCTCCCTACAGGATTTCTTTCTCTGGGGATCTGAGAGTGGGGGTGGGGTGTCGGAGTGATTCAGCTCTGGGATGAGGGAGAGGACAGCGCTTCAGCACCTCAAAACTAGGGCGCAAAGGAGGAAAGAGGCGGAACGGGGTGTGAATGCCAGGGAGCAAGGAGGCCCAAACTTGTTTCTCTCCTTTTAGTTAAAACCTCTATCCCAACCCACACACCTTCCTACTCGGTCCCGAAGTCGGGCGGGGACCTGAATACCGTTCGAAAGTCTGGTCCTCTCGCTGCCCATAAACTAGTGTATGTAAGCAGTCTCTGAGGCGCCGACTGCCCAAGCCCTTTGAAGAATTAAGAGATGTGTGTGGGGAGTGGTTACAGTTCTGGGTCTAGGAGCCGAAAACCAAAACATTTTGTAAGGTGCCCCCCCCCCAAATCAGTTAGCACTAAGAGACTGCGGGAAAGATCTTGACAGAGGTTTTGGAGTGGGTTCTTCCGCCTTTCCCAAGGGCGAGAATCTTTGCAGTGTCTGTGGAGGGAGTGTCTCCGGTCTGAAATGCTCTTAGCGGGCTGTTTCGGAGGGGCATTATAAACCAGGAATCTAAAGGGTTTCCCCCTTTTTTTCTATGACCCCTCTTCCACCTCCCCCGTCTGACCCCGCAGCTGGATGCCAAGAAGAGCCCGCTGGCACTGTTGGCGCAAACATGTTCACAGATCGGGAAGCCGGACCCCTCGCCCTCTTCCAAACTCTCTTCGGTTGCCTCCAATGGGGGCGGCGCGGGTGGTGCAGGCGGCGGCGCCGGGGGCGACAAGGACACCAAGTCGGGCCCCCTGAAGCTGAGCGACATCGGCGTGGAGGACAAATCGAGTTTCAAGCCGTACTCCAAACCTGGCTCGGATAAGAAGGAGCCAGGAGGCGGNCCTCGGCCTGTTCGCCCGGCGGCATGCTGCCCTCGGCCGGGGGCGGCCCAGAGGGCAAGGACGACAAGAAAGACGCTGACGCGGGCGGTGGCGGCAGCAGCAAGGGTGCCGGGGGCGCCTCGGCGGAAGGGGGACCCACCGGGCTGGCGCACGGCCGGATTAGCTGCAGCGGCGGCAATTAATGTGGACGTCAACCAACACCCGGATGGGGGGTCCCGGAGGCAAGCCCCTAGGCTCTGACTGCGGCGGCTCCTCGGGCTCCAGCTCTGGCTCGGGCCCCAGCGCACCCACCTCCTCCTCGGTGCTGGGCTCTGGGCTGGTGGCTCCAGTGTCTCCCTACAAGCCAGGCCAGACAGTGTTCCCTTTGCCTCCCGCGGGCATGACCTACCCAGGCAGCCTGGCCGGGGCCTACGCCGGCTACCCTCCCCAGTTCCTGCCACACGGCGTGGCACTGGATCCCACCAAGCCCGGCAGCCTGGTGGGGGCACAGCTGGCTGCGGCAGCGGCAGGCTCTCTGGGCTGCAGTAAACCGGCCGGCTCGAGCCCTTTGGCCGGGGCGTCGCCACCGTCTGTGATGACAGCCAGTTTGTGCCGGGACCCGTACTGCCTCAGTTACCACTGCGCCAGTCACCTGGCAGGGGCAGCAGCCGCCAGCGCCTCTTGCGCTCATGATCCCGCCGCTGCGGCCGCAGCGCTCAAATCTGGATACCCACTGGTGTACCCCACGCACCCACTGCACGGCGTGCATTCCTCGCTAACGGCCGCTGCCGCTGCGGGCGCCACACCGCCTTCCCTGGCTGGCCATCCCCTCTACCCTTATGGCTTCATGCTCCCTAACGACCCTCTCCCCCACATCTGCAACTGGGTGTCGGCCAACGGGCCGTGCGACAAGCGCTTTGCCACGTCCGAAGAGCTGCTGAGCCACTTGCGGACCCATACGGCCTTCCCTGGGACAGACAAACTGCTGTCGGGCTACCCCAGTTCGTCCTCTCTGGCCAGCGCCGCGGCGGCAGCCATGGCTTGCCACATGCACATCCCCACGTCCGGCGCCCCAGGCAGCCCAGGGACGCTGGCGCTGCGCAGCCCCCATCACGCGCTGGGACTCAGCAGCCGCTACCACCCCTATTCCAAGAGCCCGCTCCCCACACCCGGCGCCCCGGTGCCAGTACCCGCCGCCACCGGACCCTACTACTCTCCCTACGCCCTCTACGGACAGAGACTGACTACCGCCTCCGCACTGGGGTATCAGTGAGGGCTGCCGGGAGGGTTACCGAGCGAAAGGAACTGGGGGAGGGGAGGAGCCCAGGGAGGGGCGGGATCCCGGCGGAGGCTGTTGACACCCGCGAGTGGGGAAGACCCACGCTACCGAAGGAAAAATATATATATATACCGTATGTACCTATCTACCCATCAACAGCGAACGAGACCCGGTGGGAAACTTCCCTTTCCCCTACTTCTCACCTCCCCCACCCAAACTTTATAAAAGTTGAAAAAAATATCATTTGACTTTTTATAAAAAAAGGAAGGAAAAAATAATTGAGAAGGTGTTCATCTGAGGACTTCATCGGTGGACACTGGTATTTATTTATGTTAGCTCCAAGCGGACCCGTGGTTCAAAAGTGCATTATTTAGTTTGAGCTCCGTAGGTAAAAAGGAGGAGGGAAACTTTTTTTTTTTAACTTGAGGGTAAAAATGTGGAAAACAAACCCTCCCATCCCTTGTAGATTATAAATAAAAACAAAACCGCCACAGAACTAGAGGTCTTCTCTTTAATGTTACTTTAAAATTGCTATGATTGTATCGTACGTTCTTATTTAATGTCTGACTGAAACACAAAATTTACATGCATGTTTGTTACAAAAATGAAAAAGACGAAACAAGTAACAATTTGTCAGTTCTAATTTCAAATTGCAATTATTTTTAAGGTGTATACCATCAAAAGAGAATGGGTATTTTTTTGTATGTATTCTGGAAGAAAACAAAAAAAAAAAGGAAAATCAATTCTATTCCAAAACCTCATTTGCCTTATTTTGTTCTTTAAAAGGAACACTTAACTATTTTTAATTTTTAAGTCCACCCGCTGAGAAGGGGACAAGGTTTACGTCATGTACTAAAATAATAGACAATGTATCGCTTTAAAGATTAAATTCCGTATATTTGATGTATTAAAAGGTTTTACTTCTTCTTATCACTTTTTATTTTTTGGTTGAAGAGCAGAGCCGGGCAGTTTCGGCTGCTGTGGGTTCCCGGGGCCTCACCGCTACTCTTCCCAGGATCCGGGCCGAATTTCCTATTGCTTTGTTGTGATTTTCTGAAAGAGGCACAGGCTTCGGAAGGGCCAGCCAGCCGCGGGGTTGGCCTTCAGGAAAATGTTCTTAAAGGGGGAAGTTTGGTGACCTTCGCTATTGCTCATTTCGTTTTTATTTAAATCTTCTCTGAGCAGCTGGCTTGTTAAAAGTGAAAGGGTGGAGGGGGGGGAGGCCTTTTTGTTTTTGTTAAGTTCTCCTCTTGAGATTTTTGGGCATTTGGGTTTCGTTTTTTTTGCAGAGAGCGGAGCAGGCTGGGACACGCCGTCCGGGCCAGGGCTTCGAGGACCTGCGGCCACCGGCTGTCCCTCGCTTCACTTTCTAAGCATCCCCTGCCCCGGGCCAGCAGCCCGGATAAACTGGGAGACCGAGGGGCTCTTGGGGAACCAGTTGCCTGGGCCTAGAAAGAGCGCGCGGAACCCTCTTGTCCCTCGGGAGTAACGTGAGTTGGCTCTGCTTTTCTTCTGGCAGCCTAGGGTCAACCAGACACCACTGCCTGATCCCGATGACCACCCCCGGGCTCCTTCCTGCTGCGGGAGTACCGGCCCGCTGCAGGCCGGCGCCGCCGCTGCTTTTCCCTGTCTGCATTGCTCCACAGCCCTCACTCCATCCCGGTCCGCGCCGCAGGAGAGCGCGCTGGGGCAAGGGACCCGGAAGTCCCTTTAAATTCGGCGCTGTGAGGGCCTGAGTGTCTCTGCTCCGCCTCTCGGGGCGACCGAGTGGGCGCCGAGTGCGGTTCTGGACGGCGAGTTCCTCTGGGCTAAAGCGCGGCGGGAGCCTGGGTCCCCGCGCGGATCCCCGCTGTGCGGCCGCTCCCTTCTCCCCAACTTGGACCCCGGGACAGAGTTGCAGGAATGGCAGATGGAACCGCGTAATGACCCAATCGCTTCTGGGCGGGGGAGGGGTTCCGACGCTCTGTGCCGGCTCCCTACACCCCAGGCCTGGGCTCAAGCTCTGGTCTTCTGGCGGTTTGGGAGCGCTGGGCCCGAGGAGCCCTTTCTTGGGATCCTGGACCAAAGTTGCGGCGCTGAGCGAGCACCTCTAGTTCTTGAGTTTTCTCGGGTCTCAGGCTTCCCGCGGTGCCCAGCTCTCGCCGGTGCCTCTGGGGGCTGCGGAGAGTGCGCCTTCAACCTCGAGCCCGGGTGCGACAGTCGCCGGGCCCGGCAGCCGTTTGCGCGGGGGTTAGTGACTTTGAGATTTTCCACCCTCCTCCCATCGCCTGCAGCTAGGGACCTGAGAGCCGCTGCTCATCCTCTCACCAGCACTAGCCAGGCGACCCTGGCCACCGTGACCCGCAAGCTTTGTCCTTTGCCTTTGGCGGGATCTCTGGGCCGCAGACTCCTGGCTCGCCAGGACCTGCTCGGGCAGGGAAGTACCTAGAAATTCCACCGCCTTGAGATCCAGGCCTGGGACCGGCAGGGAGACGAATGGGACGTTCGTGCCTTTGTGCCCCCTCCTGGTATCTTATTAACAAAAACCAAAACCCTTAATTTTTTTTTATGAGACCTTCTTCCCGGAGAAGTTATGCAACGGCAGCAAAATCCCAGTGTTGCAGGACCGGGGACTGGGGACAAAAAGGATTCCCCGACGTGTTGGACGTAGCCAAGTCACCCCTGTCTCCAGTTAGTGAAGGGAGAGTGCCAGTATGTACTGCGTGTCCCAGGAGAGGTTCGAGCCTCCTCCTCGGGGGAATCAACGCCCTTCCCCACCGTCCTCCCCTCCAGTCGCCCCCTCCGGCGGACCTCTGCTCCTTTCTCCTGAAAGCCACAGGAGCCCCTGCGTGGCAAAACAGCGACTGGAGCCCGAGCGGAGAGCCGCGCGTCCGCCAGGCGGCGCTGCGGAGCCGGGCGGAGCGGGAAGGAGACGTGGAACCCCCGCCTGCTACTAGGTAGTCATCCCAGGACCCCGCGCTGCCTCCACCTTCGCGTGGCTTTCAGGGTGGTGTCCTCTCCCTGTCGCTCCTCGCTCCTTCTTGACTACTGCGAACCATCTGCCCTGTCCCTCTTCACCTCCTCCAGCTCTGCCATTGCTTTCTCTTGCTCTGCCCCTATCCCTAAAGGGTTGGCCCAGGCGAATGGGTTCCTCCTCACCTAGTGGAGCGCCCACCACCACCCTCAAGGCTCCCACAGGTTACATTGTCTGCCATACTGAAAAGGTCTCCACACACCTGTGCATCTATTCGGTCCTTCATTGACGGATTATTTCATAGCAGGATGGCACATTCCTTTACTGGCACTCCACACTGACAGAGAAACTGAGGCTAAGTCCTGGAAGCCAATGTCAAGCTCAGGCCTTTTTCTCCATTCAGCCCTATCCCTGCTTGTCTCTCTGGTGGCGACACCAAGTGACCCGGGTGTTCTGGTGCTGGATGACTCAGAATAAATATGGATGAGGAAAGTGTGCCTCAAAGATAGGGAAAGATCAGCTGCTGAAATCTGTCCCAAGGCTGGGCCCCCCACCCCCAGGTAAGCACTACCAACACAAATAGAGATGCCTTTAACACACTGTTCACTCCTGGCTGCCAGTGTGTTACGAATTCACCCACATTCACAGCAGTGGTCTACCTGCTCAGACAGAGGCACACCTGGGTCTGTGTGGCATACACTTAGGGTCTCAAGCAAATGGGAGGGGAAAGGAAGCAGGCATTGTGTTTGATCTGTGAGGAAAGGCAAATGAAATGCCCTTTCTAGGTGATGAACCTGTGCTTTGGAAAACTCATAAAAGTCACCCAGGAGGTGGACCTGTCCCCTGCTAGGCTCTGCACTGGCCTCTGCTACACACATTGGCTTAGGGTTGCTCACCCCTGAGGCTAGCAGTCTCATGATGCTTGGAATGACTGCCAAGCCCTGATGGCCTGCTCACCCCTGTTATGGACTACTTCCAGCCCGTATTATCCTGTGTTACCCCATTTAAACTTCACTACTGCACAAAAGTAGACACATCAATAAATAAAATAACAAACTTCACAATAATTCCATAAAGTCATTTGCCTTCATCCCATTTTTCAGAAGAGGAAACTGAGACTTGACAGGGGAAACACACCAGTGTAAGATCTCATAGCTAGTGTGGTAGAGTATAGAAGCTGGATTCTCACCTAGACTGTGGACCTGAGAAGATGTGAAAGTAGAACATTGCCTGGGAATCAGAGATCTGGTTCCACTAGGGAAGCGAGTGGTGGACATAGTTGGTGGTGGTTGTTGTTTTTCTTAAGTATTCTGTTATTATTTTTTGTTATGAAGATTTTCAAACACACAGAGGTAGAAGGAATAGTGTAATGGACCCCCATTAAGTCCATCACCCAACCTCAACCATTATCAACTCATGGGTAATCTTATTTCCTCTCTACCCCTCCAATTTGCCACCATTCCCATTATTTTGAAATGAAAACAGGCATTTTATCCTTTCACTTCAGGTGTTTGTCACTTCCAGCCTGGTCTGGTTTACCAGCCTAAGGCTTATACCCACTGCCCCACCTAAGTTGAGGCTAGGTGTGGTTGAGGATTTTGATCAAAGTCTCTGGCAAAACTGGAATTGGAGCTCGTTTCTACAGAGACCAAGCACTTACAGCTGTCCAGTGCCAGGGGTGTATAAAAGGCCCGGGGGGACTGAGCCCTCTCTGCCCAGTGTGACACCAGAGTGTGCCCTAGGGGCATCTGCCCTGTGAAAAGATTTCACAGTGCAGTGCCTGGTGGGGCCACTCAAACTGCAAGGGACATTCTAAGAGTGAGAACAGCTTAAAAGCATATGAAGCCGCACATTGGTGGTGCACGCCTGTAATCCCAGTGGCTAGGGAGGCTCAGGCAGGAGGATCCTGAGTTCAAAGCCAGCTTCAGAAACTTAGTGAGGCCCTGTCTCTAAGTAAAATATTTAAAAGGGCTGGGAATGTGGCTCAGTGGCTGAGTGCCCCTGAGTTCAATCCTCAGTTTTCTCTTCAATAAAATGGGAAACACTGATACCAACCAACTGGGGTTGTTGTGAGGCTCCAGTGAAATAATAAATTTGAGGCTGGCTGTGTATCTCAGTGGTAGAGCAATTGCCTAGCATCCAGTTGTCCTTGGCACTGAAAATAATAATAATAACAAATTGAAATGCACAACCTACTGCCTATCCCATACTATCTTTTAAATATAGGTATTTTCTTTCTTTTCTCCCCAATGTCTCATTTTGTTATGAACAACCCCCTTGCTCAAGAATTTTCTGTGACTCCCTGTGGCCCATTAGGGTGCCTGTAATCATGGTTCATCTTCTTATCTGATCCATCTTTGCCTGTTCTACCTTGTGCCTCACCTCACAGTTTAAGCCCTCTGCCAGCCAGCTAGCCCTGCAACCCACCCCTCAACACCCTGCTCAATCATGCCCATCATACACTCCTTCCCTGGAATATAATATCTCTCCTCTCCCTGCACAGCAAAAATCCCTCAATACTCACCTCTTCCAGGAAGCCCACCGGATCTTTCTCCTCCACACACTACTCTTTCCCTCACTTTGCACTCCCTCAGCACTTAAAGCAAAGGCAGAAGTAGAGGTGTAAAGACCACTGGGCCAGGGATAAGGACACTTGGTTTTGAGTGGTGCTTCTTCATAGTTATGTGGCCAGGGACAAGTCACTTATATCTTCTGTTGAGCTTGTCTTCAACCCCAAACTGACACAGGCCTGTGACTACATGGGCAAACCACACATCACCAACACCACTAAAACAGTAAGCAGCATGTGTTGCACACTTACTATTCTGTGCACTCATTTACTCATATCACTATTACTATCCCCATTTCACAAGTGAGGAATTAGAGGGTCACAGAGAAGTAATATGTCAGTATAACACTATGCTGGACCCTGTGCCTGAGATTTTGCCTTTCATTTTCTTTTTCAACTCACAGTTCCTAATTTAGATCTTGGGCCAAGTGTCAGCTCCCTCTGGATGCCCCCCAGGGACTTTTCCTTGGATTTAATGCTCTTCCCTTTGCTCCCATAGTTTCTGTCCCTTCCACCACCATACTCACTTTATATTGCCCAGAAAGTCTGGATGAGTTACCGGGGTAAAGGGACCATTTCCCGCACCTATGTCTAGTCCTGACAGTTAGCATGGCGCCTGGAACACAGTAGATGTTCAATAACTGTTAGAGGGAGGGAGGGAGGAGAAAACAGTGGGAATAAAATAAAAAACAACCAAAAGGAGGACAGATGCAAATGAATGTGGTCCTCTTGGGGGAGATTATGCTTCCACAGAAGGGAGGAAAAGAAGAATAGTAGTAGGGGCCTTAGAGAAACTTGGAATGTTGAGCTTCAATGCACTAGTTACATGTTGCATCTGCTGACGATAACAAAGACCCCTAAACAGTGGCTTAAGGAAAATAAATGTTCTCCTAGTCTGGAGGTGGGCAGTCCAGGTTGGGTAGCCCTTTGGCACCAGATACCCAGGGTCCTTCTGTCTTTGGCTCTGCCAACTCAACCCAGAAGCTTCATGCTCACCTCATCTGAGTCAAGATGGCTGCTCAAGCTCAGCTACTATCACCCAATGCCAGACAATAGGGAGGAGGAGCAAAAGGGGGTGAATGGACCCCTTCCCATTCTATGGGTCTTTCCAGAATCCACACAGAATCTTCCATTTGCCCCTCATTGGATAGAATTTTGTCACATGGCCACATCTTGTTATAAGAGAAGCTGGGAAATATAATGTTTAGTTGGACACACTGCTATCTCAAATAAATTCAAGGCTGCTATGGACAGAATTGTGTCCCCACCTCCCTGCAAAAACTCATTTGAAGTTCCATTCCCCAGTCTGACACTATTTGGAGATGGGGGCTTTAGGGGGGTAAATAAGGTTCAATGAGTCCATGAGGGTGGAACTCTAATCTGAGAGGATAGGTGGCCTCCTAAGAAGAGGAAGAATCCAAATCAGCCAGTTCCTTGATCTTGGATTTCCAACCCCCAGAACCGTGGGAGAAATTTGTTGTTTAAGCTGCCCAGTCTGTGCTATTTTGTATGGTGGCCCAAGCACACTAATAGGGACAGTGCTGTTTCTAAGGGGGTGAGAAGGGGGAGCTGGAAAGAACACTGGCCAACTCCCCTGCAATCCCAAACTGACACAGGGATTCTGGGTGAGGTCACCCAGAACCAAGTGAGGACAGGTGTTGGCCTCCCACAGGGCCACTGCACGACCACTTCTACCTCTAAACCGTAGTTTCCTGATAAAGCAGGCAGGGTGACTGGCAGGCCCTCAGGAGTTTTCATTCAGGGCTGGTGCAGCTCAACTGTAACTTTAGGAGCCTGTTGTTTTATAATGCAATGCTGCAGAGTGGGATTTATTAAAAGTAGTTTTTACTCTCATAAGAAACTTTGTAGAGACCTATTCATTTTGGCCCACACACAACACCAAGCCAGGGAGGAGGGATCTTCTTTTTAAAAAAAGGCTGTGTGAAAAGGGAGTAGCATGGTGAACCCACCTGCCAGCCCTTCCCTGTTATCACTAAAAAATTGAACACAGCCTCCAAGTCGAAACAGAGGCAGACCCATGTTCAGTCAACTTTGGACTGAGCTCACCTTAAATAACTGTAGTATAGCTACGGAAACCTAAAAGAAACCAAACCCAACTCAGGAGAAGACTAACGATACCATCGATCACAGCAACAATTGAGCGAGTTCTATCCCACCTGTAGAGAGAGGCGCAGGGGGACCGGTGGAGAAGAACAGAGGAGACTCCTGGGAACTGCAAGGGCTGAGGAGAAAGCCACCATCCCTTGAGAGGGCACTGATGAATATGGACTTTTTGGTTGCCCTGTTGCTCGAAGAATCTGCTAGCCTGGGGTTTCAGTAAGGGAGAGACATCTCCTGAGCCCTCAGTTGGCTTCTGCCTCCCTGGGTCTCTGCCATTTTCTTTCACACACTTTACAAACATCCCCTGTCCTCCAGAGTCCTTTGGGGGCAGTTCCCAAGGTGGGGATTCTATGCCCACCACATCAGTAGCTCATAGGCCTTGGGGCAGGGGAAAGGTTGAGGGAAGGGTGCAGAAACTGCAGGGGTTTTTTTAAGAGACTTCCACCTTAAAAGTTAGGACCTCCCCACTTCCTAACAATGAGGACACAGACACAATATAGGATGAATTATTTCAGATCATTCATGGGCCTTCTCCTTTCAGACCTTCAATCCTGAGAGGAAACCTGTGATGTAAATATGAACATGCTCTAGGGAAACGCCCTGAGGAATGCCAGGCTTTCCTTTCCAGATATTCTGAGCATCAGAGACTTGAAGTGATCAACTGTAATGAATAACTCACGCCACCATCACTGGACTCCATGAAGTGTGCACTGTCACTGGCCCAGCTTTATAGATGAGGCATAGAAGAGGTGAAATGACTTGTTCAAGGTCAATAACTGGCAGTGCTGGTTTTTTTCCTAGAGGATATTAGACTCCATAGCCAATTATTTCCAGCTTCTACTTCTCTGTACACTGAGGCCACACACATCTGCCTTTCTCTCCAAACACAGGTGTCATCCGCCATCCAGCAGTGTGCTGGAATCAGCTCACAGGAGCCACTGTGCACACCTCTTCCAAGCTCGTCATTATGGAGGTAGCTTGAGACCAAGCCAGGAGTATTTACACTATGGCAATTGGCAAAGGCTACAAAATGAAGGTTCCCCCTTCTCCCAAAGAGGGATTTGCTCAACTTTTCCTGGCTCACCTCTTCTAATCAGGATAGCAGCAATTTGCAGCTCCTATACAGGCCCTGAATTGGCAGGATCCTCCTCCTTGCCAGTGAGGAAGACCTGGTTGTTGTCTGCTGCTGCCCCCAGGTTTGATGGGATATTGAAGGACAGTATAACGTCCTCATTTGAGCCACTGTGTGGAGTCATCTTCTGTCTGCCCTCAGTACCTGCCATCTCCTGCGACCCAAGCTTGGTCATCTGGAAGCCTGGACCCCTTCTCCCCATGGACTCCTCACATTAGAGCAAACTGACCACTGTGGGATGATTCTGGCAGCCTACCTGATTGTGGACAGTCCTTGTCTTCCCAGAAGCCCCTGTAGCCTACCCAGTTCTGTGCTCCTGACCTTGGGCCCTTAGCTAT
Source organism: Marmota marmota marmota (assembly GCF_001458135.2). Classification (NCBI taxonomy): domain Eukaryota; kingdom Metazoa; phylum Chordata; class Mammalia; order Rodentia; family Sciuridae; genus Marmota; species Marmota marmota. Next base: position 3,954,594 of record NW_025999946.1, read on the forward strand.
TTATTGATGCCAGGCAGCCAGGTAAAGTTTAGCAGGTAGCCACCCCTCCCATCCACTCCTCCAGAAACAAGTCCTACTCCCCTATCCTCACCTTCCGGAGAGTACCCAGAAAAATGCTTAGTGAGGTCAATCAGTAGTGACCATGCACATTCTCTGACCTTTGTCCACAGGGAAACCCCCATCCAACAGTAAGGATCCCAGGGGACCAGGCCCAGAGTGGAGCTTTCCCTGTGTCCTCTCACCAGTCTCAGGCCACAGAAAAGAATTGGGGCTATGATTATTATTACTATTTAGTAAGCACTTTCCTTGTGCCAAGTACTATACAAAATGCTTTTATACATTATTTTTTAATCGCCACAAGATCTCTAGAAAATAAGCATTATATTAATCTTATGTTTTAAAAGAGAAACTGAGGCTCAGGAAGTTTAAGTGACATGACTGAAGTTACACAGCCTATAATTAATAGAGCTGAAATGCAAAGCCAGGTCTGTTTCATTCCAAAGACCTTGCCCATAAAACTGGTGAACTTCCACTTACAGATTCTGCACTCAAAGTCAATAGCGTGGTTACAGTTGCTGCCATCCAGACCTCAGGGAAGTTGTGTGAACAGTAGCCTCCCTTAGGAAGCCACCAAGTCAAGAAGGAAGACAACTTGTTCACCTGTGGCAAGACAGGTGCTCAGGTGGAATTATAAGCCTTCTACCCTGGAAAGTGAGTGTGCACTTGCCAGCATGTATTGGGCACCTGCTGCATACACAGCACTATCTTAGGCATGGAGGCAGTGGGGAGATGATGAAGTCATGGTCTCTGTCCTCAAATAACTTTCCAGTTAAGGCAGACTGTGGTGGCAAATAGAACCCATAGAGGCCCAAGACTCATTCCAATTACAAGATGTGGGAGTCGGCAGGGAGGAAGCAGCACTTGGCATGGGCTTGGAGGATGAGTTGGCATTTGATGTGTATAAAATGGGGAGTTTGGGGGTTCAGGAGGAGAAACCAGCAAGAACAAAGGTGTAGAGGCAGGACAGATGGTGTCCTGTTCTTTGTTAAGCAATAGGGAGCCATCAGAGGTCTTTGAGCAGGGGAATAACACGACAGGGTGGGACAATGAGAGACTTGAAATAAAGACCAGTTTGGAGGTCTGGTAGTTCAGAGAGGAACAGGACAGGGGAGAGCCTGCAGGAAAGACAAAGGGAGGATAAGTGTACTAGGAGAAGGGCAGGAGTGGAGTGGAGAGATGTGGGAACAAGTGCATGGAGTACTACATTCATGGCATATGCTAAGGGCGCCTGAGTGGCAAATCACTCCCCTCCTGCTAAGCATGTGAGCAGCAAACCGCTTACCGCGTAGGCACAGCCCCGGGCGTAAGATTGTGTTGCAGTCACAGCGCTTGCTCCGTGGCCTGCTCCTTGATTGGTTGCCACAAGGACAGTTGGCAAAAAATTGTATTGGTGGCTGCCTATAATCTGCTTAGCTACTGCAGGAGTTTATATAGGTGGTAACTCTGCAATAAAACCAGATCTGCTGCCAGCTTGGTCTCCATAGGTCTTAATTCATGACTCTGCAGCCACACTCTCCTCTACCCTGTTCTGTGGACCTCCTCGCTGGACGAGAGAGCCCATGCAGAGAGATGGAAGGCAAAGAGAATTTTAAGGTCTTTGGCCTCGGGTATGGGGCTATACTACTTAACAAAGATGCCCCCAGACACTGTGACATCAGGTAAGTGACTCTCTCAGGTAATTGCCATGCTGGTGAGACTGTTCTGCTCCAAGATGTCACTCAGGGACTCAAGCACCTCCCATCTTGATGTTCCCATCTTGATGTTCTCCTAGTATATCATGCCCATTCATGTGGTGAGTTATGGACAGAACCCAGCCCATGGGTGGTGAGGAAGCAATCCCAGGATAAGAAGCACCCTTTCAAACAAGTGAGGAGGAGTTGCTCAAAGTTGCATGACCATGCCCAGCTGCAAGGGAGGCAGTGAAATGTAGTTCCTGGCTGGGTGGCCATGTGCCAGGGAGAAGGGGAAAATGGATTTGGGGGTGGAGTAGAGTCTGCTGCATCTGTGTTTGTGAAAGAAACTCCAGAGGGGAGCAGGCCTTGGCAGGGGATGGAGTTGTGAACAGGTTGAGTTTTCAATGGCTGCCTTGGGTCAGAGTCAGAGATGTGAATTGGTGAGTTGTAAGCAGAGAAGAAAGAGCAGATACCTTGGGTCTAAATGATATGTTCCCCAAGTGGAGCAAAACAGAAGAAATTTGGACTGAGGTTGGAGCCTGAAATTCGTGAGAAGTCTTATGAGGAACAGTCATTTTGCTGGTTGCATTTGCTAATCCTCTGGTGGGGCCAATATATCCCATCCCATGTACTCTTCTCATCCTGTGAGGTTGACACTCCTTCCTAGACAGGTGGGATCTATGTCTCCTCCCCTGGAATCTGGTCAGGACTGTGATGAGCAGAAATGATGTCATATGACTTTCAAATCTAAGTCATAATAGGTGATACAGCCTCCTCTGGGGAAGCCAACCCGTGGGACCCCGTTGTCATGCTGTGATGAAGCCAAGGCCACATGAACAGGCCATGTGGGGGTGTTCCAACAGAAAGCCCCAGCTGAGGTCCTGGCCGACAGCAGCCTCAACTGCCAGCCACGTGAGTGAATGAGGCTCAGTAGATTCCTCCCCTGCATTGAGGCTGCCCCAGCTGAGCCCTCCCTACCAAGTTCTGCCCCAACAGCTGATTAAAAAAAATGTTGATGTTGTTTTTAAGCCACAAAATTTGGGATTCTTTTTCTTATAGCAATATATTAGTGATCTGGGCCAGAATCCCTTTTCTCGTCCAAACACAGAAAAAGGGTGACCAGGGTTAATTTTGTATTCCCTCACACCTCTCTTCCTGTTTCTCTCCTGCTTGTCCTTCATCCAGCTGTGGCATGACACTTTAGCTGGGTTCCTATCCCCTAGCTCTCTGCTTGAACCAGCCTCTGGGTCCCCAGGATGGGCTCAGGCCTTGGCTTGGTCCCTGAGTCCACATGGTCTGAAGGATGTTTCCAGACTCCAACCTGCCTATCTTCATCCCCAGAGAGCCAGGCTGGTGGCAGAGAGGTGAGAGGAGAGCCAGAGTCTCAGCACCAAGGAATGGGACGGTCTCCACATTCCCTCAGATACATTTGTGTCCCCTTTGAGGATCTGTGTGAGGGACGTATGTCAAACTGGAGAGAAAGGAATGAAGGCCTAGAGGAACTGGGATGGAGAGGTGGCCAGAGGCACCACATCCTGTGCTAACAAGAGGCCTCAGAGGGAAACTGGCTCAGATGATGTGGCTCTGGGGCTGGAACTTGGGGTTCTTCAAGCTCTGAACATGGCACCAACAAGGTGGGGCTCTGGCAAGGTGTACATGCTGCACAGCCAGTGTGTTATTGGGATGCTGGGTTACAGGGGCTGTGTCCCATCTGCGGGATGGCCAGGTTACCTGAGTGGAGGGTAGGAGTGAGGATGTGACAGGGAGCCATGTCCATATAGCATTGAGACTTTGTGTAATAGCATTACTCAGACACTTGTTTGAATGTGGCAGGGGAGCATCCTTCAGGGCCTGGCTGTGGTGGGAGGGCAGACCTACCTTTGAACAAGCCCGAATAACAATGTATATGTGTGTGTGGGTGTGTGCTTGTGCCTATGTGAATTGGCATGTGAGTGTGTACAAGTGTGTATTTCTTTTTTTTTTTTTAAGAGAGAGAGAGAGAATTTTTTTTAAATTTTATTTTTTAGTTTTTGGTGGACACAACATCTTTATTTTATTTTTTTTATGTGGTGCTAAGGATCAAACCCAGCACCTCGTGCATGCCAGGCAAGCGAGCTACCACTTGAGACACAACCCCAGCCCACAAGTGTGTATTTCTATGTGTGTGAATTTATTGTGAGTTTGTGAGTCTTTGTGAGTCTGTGTTCACACATGTGAAATTATCTGTGTAAGTGCATCCGTCTGTACCATCACCAGGAAGTGATAGAAAGGGGGCCTGGGAAACAAGATCTTCAGTGTCCTCAGACAGGAGGCCCACCATAAAGAGCAGACCATGTCCTCCACCCCACGCCTCCAAGGGCCTGACCTGAGGCCTCTCTGGAGAAGCCCCGTGGGTTCTCTAGCCCCCACAGGAACCAGGGTGATCCTGAACTGCCAGGTTTCCATTATAGCTCAAGGGCAGCTCCCCTGGACTGACAACCAGGCCCCTAGAGTTCAGCCCTTGTGCCTGCCATGGCAAGGGGCTGGCCATCAATCAAATAGCTGGCATGCGGATCCAGTGATAGACCAATAGATTGACAGATCAATGACTGACGGACACACCAGCAGCCCACGTGGCTGAGGACAGAGCTGGCAAGTTCCTTGTCCTTACTGCCGCCAACACTGTGCATAGGGCTGGTTCAGAGTAAATGCTCAACAAACAGCTGACAGGTGAGCAGAAGAGCCCATGAAATGGCAGGGTGATGATGTAGCTGAGCATCTGGCCAAGGACCCAAGCATGTGAGAGGCTGATTTAATGACCAAGGAGCTGACTGAGTGACCAAGTGACTGGGAAACTGAATGAGGGGCTAAGTGTGTCCTAGATTGCCTGGGAGAGGGCATGGCTAGGTGGTTTTCAGAGTTCAGAAAATGTTGGGGTCTGAGTTGCAGAGTCAGCAGCTCCTGCCCAGATCTGAATGGGCTGACCTTTGCCCTGGAAGACCCTGGAGACCTGACAATTCCAGAAACAGCAGAAGTCGGGCAACTGGGGCAGGGAGAAACTGGGGTCAGAGGGGAAGGAGACGGGGCCTTGGCCAACACTGGGAAGAGGGATGGAGCTGAGCACTCGAGAGAAGAGATTCCTGCAGAGTCTGTTCACAGAGTTCTCGTCTCACCCAGCCCGAGACAGGAGGGCTGCATCAGGGGGCTGCAAGGTCTGTGTTGGGCTGCGGAGGAATCTTTTGCAGAAAGATCACAGGGACCCAAGGGTAAAAACCCAGCTTTCTCCTGGGACACAGGACAAGAACCGTGGGCCCTGGATCTTCCAACCCACTATCCTGACATCAAGAGCAAGTTGAGCAAGTCACCGCTGACCCTTCTACTGCAGAACAGTGCATTCAGAAGCCCAGGGGAAGACAGATCCAGCAAGGAGTCAGGTAGAGGAGTACTTGTCCTAAACTTCCATGGGAGAGATGTCATGAAACCCTAGAACACAGGGTCAGAGGAAGGGTATCTTGGGTGGTACAGGACTCCTTCATACTTTCAGGGAGGATCCACCTGTCAACATTTTGGCCTATGGCTGAATGATGAGTTTGTCTGTTAGGATTGGGTTCTGTGGCAAGTGACAGACTCAACTAAAAAGCTAACTCTCTCCCTCCCCTCCCCTGCCGCCCAATTGAAATCTAGAGGCAGACAGTCCAGGACTGGCATGGGGAACCTGTTATCAGAGACTTCTGGTCCTTCTGGTTTGTTATTCCACTATACTTTTCACGTAGCCCACGATGCATGCTTGAGTGCCAGCTATCACATCTAGATTCCAGCCAATAGGAAGAAGAGAACCCATGATACATCAACTTATATCTTATTGATATAAGTAGTTGATATAAGTGGTTATACATCTGACCTAGCTAAAGGAGAGGGAAATACAGTCTTTATTTCATTTAGATCAATTACAAATCAGGATTCTGTGACAAGAAAAAGAGAGAGAGAGAAAGAACAGATTGGAGGGTATTAGTGGCCTCTGCTGTAAGGGGACAATGTTGGTTTTGTGTTCTAGTTGAGTGACATATGCACTCAAAACCAAGCCTCAAGTGCAGAGGTGAAACCGCACAGAGCTTTGGAATAATATCCCGCCTGCAGAATTTTCTGAGTTGCCATGTTTCCCCCCTTCGACTGCTCAGTGTCCTAAGAAGGTACTGAGCTGAGAAGCAGAGGGAGGCCACCTTCGCCCTTTGAAGTGGTTGCTTTCTATTTCCAAAGGCCCAGCCTTGAGGAAGCAAAGTCTTATGTCCTCCTTGATTCTGCTCATGGCAGAATCTTACTGAAGTTCCCACTGAGACCTGGTCCCTGTGCTCCTCCTCACTGTGGGTCCTAAATCCTTCCTAGACAGGGCCCATCCAGAGTCACAACTTTGATTCCAGAACAAGAAGCACAAATCCTGAAGATCTGCCTTCCTATGCCTGAGTCAAATGGCAGGTTCCGCATCAGCAGCAGGTGGGTGTTGTGTAGAACTCTGGGGCCTCAGGATTCATGTTCCAGCATGGAACCTCATACTCCCCACCCCACCCCACCCCACCCCCACACACAGCGTAATTCTCTCATCCATAACGTGGGATGAGAGCAGTGGTCTGACCTCACAGGGTTATGTAAGTGGTGAGAATAGGACCTGGCAGGTGGCAAGGGCTCAAACCCTCATAGTGCTCTGGAAACATCGACAGTCTGTGTTACCTGCCACCACAGCCTTCCAAGGGCAAAGGGCCCTACATTTTCCATCTCATAGGGTCCCTCTCTCGCCCCCATGCACAGTGGAGCATGCCCACACCTGGGTGGGTCTGGGCACAGGTTGGCATGGAGGGAGTGGGTCTGTGGTTCGGGTACTTCTCCAGCCCCTGCCAGGTGCTCCTCTTCTCCCTCCAAAGCAGCCACTTCCCACCCAGAAGAGCCAAGGGGGAGTGCTGTGGCCATGAGGCACACACACTTCCCACTCCTCGAGGACCCCCACACACTCACACCCCTTGCCTTCACATAGCCCCTCTCCCCGAACAAAGGATAACGGGCGAAAATGAAATTTGCTTCCCTCCTTCCCTCTGGTTCCTTGAGTGCCACTTTTCTGCGTATTTATGATAATCATCCCTGCAACAAAAACAGTGACTTCACTGTCTAAATAATAAGGTAATTTGTTACAGCTAATTACTCAAGGACTTCCTTAATCTCAATTAAAAGATCCAAGAGGATTCCTGCCCCCCTCTCATTCCAGTGTTCCTGAAGATCCCCCTAATGTATTCTGGATCACAGATTAGTGGGGAGCCAAGAATGGTCCGTGCTGGGCAGAACTGCTAAAATCCATCCCCGCAACGTGAAGCAGTGATTTATTGTGACATGGAATGTGGGACATTTCCCCAGCTTTTGTGATTGTGGTAATGAAGCTGTAAACCAAATAGCATGAAATGAGGCAAGGCCTTACAATTTAATCAGCTCGTAAACAGATCTACTGCATCAAGCAAATGACATTATTATCCATCCGAAGTAAATCATGCTAATCTCGGGAGATAAAATCAACATCGTTAATGGTCACATGTCATATTCATCAACACTAAACCATCCCCTTTGACAGATTAATCCTAACTACAGCTCCCAGGATGTATGGTAATAGGGCTTGTGCATGCATTTCACTCCGCGCCAGGCTAACCAGCACTCTTAGGCTGCTATTACAAATAATTTTTTTATTGATTTACATATTTTAAAATGCATTTAAGGTGAGGCACCATTAAAAACCCTGTCACCCACCCATATTTCTTCCCTACATTCCCAGACTTTATTAATAGGAACGGGAAGACAAACGCAGTAAACCTTATAAATACTTTGTTTAGGGCACTGTTAGGGGTAATTAAGATCAGGACTGGGGTTTGGGAGGGGAGACAGGGACAGGTGAGGAAAAGAAGGGGTAACAGAAAGAAGGGACCCTCTTGTGGTTCAGGGATAAAGGCTTTCTCCGCTTCCTGTTTTCCTGAGAGTTGCCAGGAAGAATGGGAGCAAAGTCTCCCCTAAGCCTGACACAGTGTCCCCCACCCCACACCCCCTAGCTCCACCTCGTCAGCTTGGCCTACTGCGTGTGCATCTGCGCTTGGGTTCTGATCGCTGTGTCCTGCCTGCTGACTTCAAATGCCAAATGTATTTATTTATCATGAGGCTGACCTAGGATGAATGCTCCCGGAAAAGTGTCCACTATTCAAAATGTCACTTCCCCTCAACAGGCCGTGCATTATATTGACAGGCCTCTGAGTGACGAGGGTGGATGGAGGTTCCGCCAGGGCAGGCACTGCTGCCTGGGCTGAGGGACAGAAGGAGGGAGAGAAACAGAGAGGAACTGCATAGGTGCCCAAATTATCTGCACCCTCCCCCAGGATCACAGAAGCAGTTGTGAGCCAGGACAGTGACAAGGAATGCAATCTGGAGACTTCAGGGGCTGTGTTGCTCGGTAGCAAGCAGACATGACCCACCTTATCCTAGGCACCTTTCTGATGGGCACATTCGAGGGGGCTTTCTATCCATCTGTGGAGCCAGAGGAGGGCAGAAAGGAGGCAGCTATCCTCCTTCTAAGTGACAGCAGAGAGGAAGGGAGTCCCAGGGCCACCAGGAGTGACCATGCAGAACTCGCATTGTACAATAGCATCTTCTGGAACTGCTCAGTGCAGTAACCCTGAGATCCCCATTTCTTCAGGACTCATGTCCACATCAACCTGGATAGAAATCCAGGAAGCAGATGGATTTGGGGGGAAAGTGTACCCAAATCAAGCTCTTGAACTCACCTGAGGCACCTTCCCTGGATGAAAAGACCCACCTCGGCAGGAATGAGTGGACTGAGGTCAAGGGGCAGACACTTCCAACCCCACATGGATGCATCGCACAGCTCTCCTCCTGCTGCTATGTAGTTCAGAGATGGTGTGACTGACAGATACAACAGAGCCTGAAAACCTTCCCAGCCCAGGTCTACATTTTGTAAAATTCCATCTATGGATTAGGCCAACTAATGAAATGATGCAGAGAGCAAATTAACTTCGGGGTTTAGATGGCACCAAGTTCAAGCAGTTGGAACCCACTGAGCTATAAAGATCTCTATAAAGATTTTGACCTGGGGTTCCTTTGATCTTTACTAAGGACCCTGGGGGTGACCTCTGCGTTGGGGACCCTGGGCAGTCAAGACAAGTCCTTTTTCTGGAGCTGCTTGGTCTGAATTAGTATGGTTTAGGAGTGGTTCCCACACTTGAGCATGAATCAGAATTTTCTGGGTGTTTGTTAGGCCAAGATTGCTGTCAGATGTGGTGTTGTACAACTAATCCCAGTGACTTGGGAGGCTAAGGCAGGAGGGTTTCAAGTTTGAGGCCAGCCTCTGAAAATTAGTGAGGTCCTAAGCAACTAGGTGAGACCCTGTCTCAAAATAGAAAAAGGAAAAGAAAAAAAGATCTAGGATGTAGCAACATAGCTCAGTGGCACAGTGTCCCTGGATTCAATCTCCAATATCAAAAACAAAAACAAACCCCACACACATATTGCTAGGCCCAACTCCCACGTCCCATAGTTTCTTATTCAGTAGGTATGGGGTGAGGACTGAGAGTTTCTAGCAAGTTCCTGAGTGATGCTGATGATGCTGCTGATCTCAGAACCACACTTGGAAAACCAGGTTTTTGAGGATAAGAACAGCTAAGCCAGGGAGGGGTAGAGGAGACAGTGGAGAGGCAGGGGTAAAAAGCTCAGTTGGATCGGCCTCCACATTTCAGAGAAAACATTCAGCCTTCAGTTTTTGAGGCACTGGCTTATTTTGTTTAGCATAATATTTTCTCCAGCTCCATCCATTTACAGGCAAATGCCATAATTTTATTCTTCTCTAAGGCTGAGTAATTTTCCATTGTGTATATATGAAACATTTTCTTTATCCATTCATCTGTTGAAGGGCACCTAGCTTCGTTCCATAGCTTGGCTATTGTGAATTGAGCTGCTATGACCATTGATGTGGCTGCATCAATGTAGTATGCTGATTTAAGACCTTTGCGTATATGCCAAGGAGTGGGATAGCTGGGTCAAATGGTGGTGCCATTGCAAGTTTTTTGAGGCATCTCCATACTGCTTTCCATAATAGTTGTAACAATTTGCAGCACCACCAGCAATGTCTGAGTGTACATTTTTTCCCACATCCTCACCAACAGTTATTGTTACTGTACTCTTGATAATTGACATTCTGACTGAAGTGAGATGAAATCTTAGGGCTCTTTTGTTTTTGGGGGTATTTTTGTTGTTGTTGTTGTTTTGGGTACCAGGGATTGAACTCGGGTGCACTCGACAACTGAGCCACATTCCAAGCCCTATTTTGTTGTTAGAGTCTGTAAACAAGTCAAAATAATACCTGGCATTTTGCCAGGGGAATGTTAGAGTTCGTAAACAAGTCTGGATGGTGCCTGGCAAAATGCCAGAGGGAGTGGTTTGAGAAGTAACAAAAGCGAGCCATTAAGTGTGGAGATTCCTTATTGGTTGACTGATGTATCTAGTTTATGCTAATTAGATAAGCTGTGTGGAATATATAAATACTGCTCCTGTCCTGCAATAAATGGCTTCCACTCCTGCTGTATCAATCTACACAAGTTCTTCGTCACCCCCCGGCTAGTTTGCTGCAGCCGGACTGTGGCATTTTGTATTTTATTTAGAGACAGGGTCTCACTGAATTGCTTATCGCCTTGCTTTTGCTGAGGCTGGCTTTGAATTCATGATCCTCCTGCCTCAGCCTCCTAAGCCACTGGGATTACAGGGGTGTGCCACCGCACCTGGCTAGAGTAGTTTTGACTCACATTTCTCTAATTGCTGCAGATGTTGAACATTTTTTTATACATTTGTTGATCAGTTCTATTTCTTCTGTGAAATGTCTGTTCAGTTCCTTAGCCCATTTATTGATTGGGTTATTTGGGTTTTTTTGGTGTTGAAGTTTTTGAGTTCTTTATATATCCTGGAGATTAATACCCTGTCTGAGGTGCATGTGATAAAGATTTTCTCCCATTCTGTAGGCTCTCTTGTCACATTACTGATTGTTTCCTTTGCTGTTTGAATCCATCCCATTTATTAATTCTTGATTTTACTTCTTGTACTTCAGGAGTCTTGTTAAGGATGTCAGATCCTAGGCTGACATGATGAAGATTTGAGCCTACTTTTTCTTCTGTTAGGCACAGGTCTCTGTTCTAATGCCTAAGTTTGATCCACTTTGAGTTGAGTTTTTGCATGGTGAGAGAGAGGGGTTTAATTTCATTTTGTAACATATGGATTTCCAGTTTTCCCAGCGCCATTTGTTGAAGTGGCTGTCTTTTCTCCAATGAATGTTTTAGTGTCTTTATCTAATATGAGATAACTGTATTTACTTTGTCTTTGTGTCTTCTATTCTGTACCATTGGTCTACATGTCTGTTTTGGTGCCAATACCATGCCACTTTTTGTTAACTGTGGCTCTGTAGTATAGTTTAAGGTCTGGTATAGTGATGCCACCTGCTTCACTCTTCCTGCTAAGGATTGCTTTGTCTATTCTGTGTGTCTTATTTTTCCAAATGAATTTCATAATTGCTTTTTCTAGTTCTATGAAGAATTTCATTGTGATTTTAATAAAAATTATATTAAATCTGTATAATGTATTTGGTAGTATGGCCATTTTGACAATATTAATTCTGTCTATCCAAGATCATAGGAGATCTTTCCATCTTCTAAGGTCTTCTTCAATTTCTTCTTTAGTGTTCTGTAGTTTTCATTGTAGAGATCTTTCTCTCTTTTGTTAGATTGATTCCCAAGTTTTTTTTTCTTTTTTGTGGGTTTTTTTTTTGAGGCTATTGTGAATGGGATAGTTTTCCTAATTTCTCTTTCAGTGGATTCATCACTGATGTATAGGAATGCATTCGATTTATGTGTGTTGGTGTTATGTCCTGCTACTTTGCTGAATTCCTTTATTAGTTCTAGAAGTTTTCTGGTGGAATTTTTTGGATCTTCTAAATAGAGAATCATGTTGAGGGCAAATAGTGATAGTTTGAGTTCTTCTTTTCCTATTCATATCCCTTTAATTTCTTTCATCTGTCTAATTGCTTTGGATAGAGTTTCCAGGACTATGTTGAATAGGAGTAGTGATAGAAGGCATCCTTGTCTTGTTCCAGTTTTTAGAGGGAATGCTTTAGATTTTTCTCCACTTAGAATGCTGTTGGCCTTGGGTTTGGCATAGATAGCTTTTACAATGTTGAGGTATGTTCCTACAATCCCTAGTTTTTCTAGTGTTTTGAATGTGAAGGGGTGCTGTGGGGAGGGGGGAGGGGGATAGGAAAGACAGTAGAATGAATTGGACATTATTCCCCTATGTACATATATGATTGCACGACCAGTATGATTCTACATCATGCACAACCAGAAGAATGAGAAGTCATACTTCATTTATGTATGTATCAAAATGCATTCTACTGTCACGTATAACTAATTAGAACAAAGTTTTAAAAACTTAAAAAAAAAAAAAAAGCTCAGTTGGGTCATGGCAGGAAGCTAAGGCCAGAAGAAGTGAGGTCAGGCGTGAGCTTCCACATCTATGTGGTCTTTCCTCTTCCAAGATTTTGGTCTCTACCTGTGAGTAAGCAAAGCAGGCCTAATATAAGCCAAAGTCCAGAACCCCAGAGGTCAAATCCAAAAGTAGTTTGTGTCCTAGAGGCCAGAGATGGCTGGATTCTAACCTCAGCCCCTGACCTGCTGCAGGACCTGCCGTGTTACCCTCTTCCCTCAGCCCCATCTCCTCCCTGAGACATTCAGCACAGAACTGCCCTACTTGAAGGGTTGGGAAGAGACAAAGCCAAGGAAATTGCTAGACCTGTTAAAAATTAGTAAATAGTTCGAATATCTCACTGTGAGATAGCAAAATTTTTTATTTATTTTATTATTTATTTACCTGGGGATTGAACTCAGGGCTGCTTCACCACTGAGCTATCCTCCCAGCCCTTTTCATCTTTTATTCTGAAACAGGATCTTACCAACTTGCTGGGGCCAGCTTTGAAGTTGCAATCCTCCTGCCTCAGCCTCCGAGCCACTGGGATTACAGGCCTGTGCCACTGTACCCAATGCAATCAGCTTTACCCCTCCCTCAAGGTTAGATCACTATATGGTTGCCATGGAAGACACTGGCTGTTGTTGCATGACCCACATGAAGGCCACACCACAAGAAGAAAAAAAAAAAAGCCTCATTTCTTCTAAAGTTTGTCTGCTTTCACTTTAAGGACCATGTGACATTGGTAGTTCACGATGTTTCTTATTTTCCTTTTTTTTTTTTTTTGCTTTGACCACTAGGAAGCCCAGAGCCAAATTTCAGTAATTACATAAGATTGGTCTGTATATCTGCTTGCTGAGTTTCCCCTTCCACCTTTCATCTTATCCATCTAGGCTTTTCTATTTCTCCTGGACCTTGAATTTTAAAGATTTTATTTTTTTTTTATTTTTGAAATAAATATCTATTTCTGCAGAGATCTGTTATTCTTGTTGCTACCCTTGAAAATCAACTCATTTTTTTAAAATGGAGGAATGGGTCAGAGCATTAAAAAATAATTAAGGAAAATAATTTCCTGACATATCCCTTCTGCTCAAACGCCTGCCTCCCTACTGCCTTGTTGACATGGAGAGGTTCTGAGGTCCACGGACACCTCCGAAGCTCTATGGGATAGAGCTGATAGGAATGATTTTCCCATGGGTGAACTGAGGAATGATTTTCAACTCAAGAACATGCCAAAATTCATTCCAGCTGCCTGGCCTCCCTTCCAGAGAGTGTGGGAGCTGCCAGCTGCTTATTAGCAAAGCTGACTGCCCCAACTCCAGGTTCACTGGGCCCCTCTGAGCCCAAGGGGTGTCTCTTCCCAGGACAGCTGCTGCTACTGGGATCAGTTTGGAAACTGGCAGGACCAAGAGGCACTGGCAATGTCTTCCAAATCAGAGTCGGGAAGGACCCTGGGTCTCCACTAAGGGGAAAGGGTGGGCATTCTCTAGAACCCAGAGGGTTAGATGCTGTCCTGTCACCTTACATGAGAAATGGCTGTGATAAAATAATAACCTGGAACACTAGGTGACCCAGTTTGAACAAAGGGGCTGAGGATCGATGCTCCGCAGCCGCTGCCCGCTTTGTGGGCCCTTTTACTACAACATTATATATTATATGCAAATCGTGGCACAAAGTTAAGGCTGCTTTTCATGTCAAGAGGCTTCTTTGAGCCTATATGTTATATTTTTCAGATCTTGGACAGTAACATTTTTCTTTTTAGCACAAAGTTGCTCAAGGTTCATCTGAGACTCTTTTAAATTGCTGCTTTCAGAGAAATAACAATGTAAAATGACACGATGATGTATGGCCCCGTCCAGCAGACCGGGGCTGCAGCAGCCGCAAACGCCACCAAACCTCTGGGAATGAAGCGGTCTCCGGAGCGCCATTGTGCAATTGTCCTAACCGGATCATTTTTAATTAGTTGCAATTAATTTCAAGTGACAGCGTCCTGCAATATCAAGTCAGAGAGGCTCTGGTGCGTGGGTGGGGTTATTAGGAACAGACGGCTGGTGAGAGAGAAGCCAGAGGGAGGTTGCATCATGAGGCCCTTACCTACAAGATTTTCCGGGTGGGGGTTAGAGAGAGGATCATTTCCTGAGCTGGGGGGACAGAACTTCTTCCTAGTGTTGCAAATGTTCTGATTCTTTCTGGGCTGTGTGTGGGCTTTGCTAAGTGGACACTTATTACATCCTGTCCATTTGCTCTTTGGGTGGCAGCAGGTTGGCAATTATCTCAGTTCAGTAACACAAAGTGGTTTGGCCACCTAACCTCTGCCTTAGGTAGGCAGAAGCAGACCCCGAAACAAGGATCTGGGCAGGTAGCCTCTCAAGGCGACCCCAGGAGAGAGGAAGTGATCGGGAAAGAGAAGGAAAACAGTAAATGGTGTTTGATGTTGTTGTTGTTATATTTTTTTTACTTGTTCTTTTTAGTTTTGCATGACAGCAGAACATATTTTGATATATCCTATATACATGAAGTATAACTTCCTATTTTTGTGGTTGTACATGATGTGGAACGACACTGGTCATGTATTTATATATTAACATGGGAAAGTTGTGAGTGAATGGTGTTGTGTTTTGTTTTGAGTACTAGAGATTGAGCCCACTGAGCTACATCCCCAGTTCTCTGTTTTGTTGTTTTGTTGTTGTTGTTGTTGTTTTTTTTTTGATACAGGGTCTCACTGAGTAACTGAGGCTGGCCTTGAACTTGAGATTCTGCTGCCTCAGCCTCCCCAGGTAGCTGGGATTACAGGAGTGTGTCACCAAACCCAACAAGGAGTGTATTTTGGGGTAAGCCAACACTGTGGGTACCTGGAACTCACTCCTACTGGGGAACCTGAGAGCCAAGATAGAGCATACCTTTCAGAGATATCCCATCCAGGGGGTGGAGAAGCTGGGATATTTATACAATGATCCTGTGAGTCACTGGTTGGGGACTCCTTCCTGCCCCCGTGTAAAGACACATGGGTAGCTGGAGAAACCTCTCAGGCCAAGAAATGTAGCAGCCAGCAGCTAAAAATCAGGTTTGGAGTAATAGATATGGTAAAGGTGAAGGGGGCAAAGGGGCAGTGACCATGTCTGTCATATCCTCTATGACACTTTCCTGTTCAAAATTCCTAAAATTTCCCCAATACCTCTCCATGTCCCTCTAAGGCTCTTGCACATAGAGAATTTAAATAGAGGGACATGCCCAGGGCCACTGAGACTGGCAAAAGAGGGCTGAGAAATCAGGTCTGCTGGTCCACAGTAGCAGGAAATCCCATCCTGCCACACTATTGCTCAGCACAGGGCGCCACAGCCAGGAACCCAAGCTGTGCTGGCCCAGGATATTATGAGCTGACTGGGACGTCTTTCCCCCAATCAGTGTGGACACTTCCATATCCCGTGTTCCTAACAGACATCACTAGTAGATTAATCTTGACACTCGTTCTCCAATATCCAGATGTGGATTTAGAATTCTTTCAACAGGATGCAGTGAGGAACTGCATTAAAATTGCTTTGCATTAAGCAGTGGTACATACAAAAGATATAAATCCTGTTTTCTCCCCTGGCCAAGAGAGAGTCTCCTTCTGAACACAGTGTTCTCTAATCAAAATGTTCTGGGGCACAGATTGACTATATAGATTACTTCCATAGTAGCACGATCACTCTTTATCTCCTACCAACTGAATCTTTAGGGCCACGTGGCTAATCTCCACTTCAAATGCACCTGCTGTTCTGAACCAGAACCAGGGCACTTGGCCTTTACCCTGGCTTCTTGGGGAAGGTAGAAGGCAAATATATCTCCCTTGGCTGCTTCTTTTTGTTCCTAAAGCCACCCTTCATTGGTTAATCAGTAGGAAGGGACCAGGAACTAATAAAACCTAGCCCTTTTTGGTGGGGAGTAATGACAACTACAAGAAAAATTTTTGTTTTAGGATGTTCTGTTTTGTTTTATATGGTACTGGGGACTGAAGCATAGGGTGCTTTACCACTGAATTATATCTTCAGTCCTTTTTATTTTGAAAGAGTATCTAAGTTGCTGAGGCTGGCCTCATACTTATGATCCTCTTGCCTCAGCCTCCCAAGTCACTGGGATTATAGACATATGCCACTGCTCAAAGAATGGTTATTGAAGCTAAGCTATAGAACCAACCTAAGTGCCTTTCAACAGAAGAATGGATAAAGAGAATGTGGTACATATATACAATGGAATATTACTCAGCCATAAAGAAGAATAAAATTATGGCATTTGCAAATAAATGGATAGAACTGGAGACTATCATACTAAGTGAAATAAGCCAATCCCCCAAAACCAAAGGCTGAATGTTTTCACTAATATGCGGATGCTGATTAATAATAGGCTAGTGGGATCTGGGAGAAGGAATGGAGGTTCACCGGATTGGATGGGGGAATGGAGGGGTAAAAAAAGGGGAATGGGAATAGAAAAGACAGAAGAATGAATCAGACATAACTTTCCTATATTCATATATGAATACATGACCAGTGTAACTCTACATCATGTCCAACCACAAGAATGGGAAGTTATACTCCATGTATGTATGATATGTCAAAATACATTCTACTGTCATGTATAACTAAAAAGAACAAAGGAAAAAAATTTTAAAAAGTAACAGCCATTTAGCACTCACCATACGCCACCACACTATTCTAACATTTTCCTATACCATATTCACTTCCAGAACCCAGTAAAATGATGTTACTATCCCCATTCCAGAGGGAAAGGAACCAAAGCACAGAGAGGTTATGTAACTAAGGTCACTCAGCTACTCAGCAGTGGGGCTAGGATAAGAACTCAGGCAGGCTGAGCCCAGGGGGACCCCAGGGATGGAATTCTGACACCCTCTACATTTCCATTGAATTTTGGTTCATTCTTCTCCAAAAGTGAAACACGCACACACACTAAGAAGTCAACTTCCCCAAAATGCAGCAGGTATCTAACTAACCACTTCTTTTCTTCTCTCTTTAGAAAACTAAATAGATCATTGCATCCATTTGGGGACTTCCTAGAAATAACTGGAGACCGGGCACTGCCTCCTTCCCTCTGAGTCCTAGGCCCATTGCTGCCCCAGGTTAAAATGGAGGGACTCTGTCTTGGGAATGTGTGTTGTCCCCTGGACATGGCAAGTGCAGCTCCCAAGAGGAAAGTCCCCCTTCAAAGCCCTTTCTGGTGCCACCATCCATTAACTTACCAAAACCCTGTCCTCTGTACTTGGCCAATTTTCCCATTTATGAAGGATGTGTCTTTGCCCCAGAAGCGTCTGGGGGTTTGTTAGATTTTCTTTTGTTTTTGTGGCGCTGGGCATCAAATCCAGATCTTGCCCAGGCTAGCAAGTGCACACCCACGGAGCTGCATCCCCAGCTTACCAGGGATTTTGAAGTCACCATCTCATCACATTAAAAATATATTTTTTTATTCCCTCAACATATCTTGGAGTTCTCATAAGCTGATCTTAAATAGTCCCAGACCTTGGACAGTTTGTTTCTTCAGTGACTTTTTTTTAAAAACTATTTCCTTCCCCCACTCAGTCCTTACTTTGCCAAAACTATGGTGAAGTTCCTCTTCTTGGATCTCGGGGCTCTCCATTTTGCCCCAGCGCTCTGAGCTGAGGGCTGGGGTTTCCTGAACTCTGTTTGCTGTGGAGGCCCTCCCCTGGTGCTTGCCCACAGAGGCCCTGTCACCCCTGGACTTGTTCATTTCAGGACCATGAAAAGCCACCACTTCAAGGCTGTCCTTGGGGAGCTTATGAAATTACTGGAGGCACAACTGACATGATCGTTCCTGAGATGTTCAAGGGAAAAAAAAAAAACGTGGAAAATTAGAATAATAACAAAGCACTTCATTTCAAGGAGGAAGAAGGCAGGCTTTGGGTGGGGTGTGGGCTGACCACCATCAGAGTGGCCTTCCTAGAGCAGGTGCCGCAGAGTGGCTTCCCGCCCATCAGAACCATGGCCTCCTTTTATTATCAGGTTCTGTCACTCCCATTTACTATCCTAGAATGGAAAGCAGAGATAATATAACTAACCTATCCACATAATTTTTTTAAAGAATCAATATATTGACCCAACTGTAATATAAGGGAGAAATTAAGGAAAGTAAGTTATAATAGCATAATACATATTTCAATATGTAAATGCTTAGGAATCATGAAGAAGTGGAAAGCTAGCAGCTACACATAAAACCGCCCAACGGGGCAGCTCTCAGTGCCACAGGACAGTGTGCTGGAGACGGGAGCCACAGGGGTGCGCTCCCTCCATGGAGAGCAGTTTCAGAACTGGTGAGCAGCGCTAGATAAGGCTCCATGTACCACACAGTACACTCCCCTCGGTTGCTCCAAAAGTACGTCCCCATAATCTAGAAAATACAGTGTGTGTTAACACAGCCATGCAAAAATTCTTGGAGTCAAACAAAGCTAGGTTCCAAGTCAGGCCACTGTAAAGTCACGCCTTTCCGCTGGGATCGCTGTCAAGCCCAGGACCTCTCCGATAGCTGTGCAGATTGTGCTCTGCACCGCCCTTCATTTCATCACTTAAGGGAATGGTGCCCCCTAGAGTTGTGGAGAACACAGAGACCTGGGCGGAATTTTCAAAAGTTCCATGAGACCCAGGAGAATTATTCATTGCATGGGACTGTCTTACAGGCTGCAGAATCCAGAGAGCACCCCTCCTGCTCAGAGACACACACACACACACACATACACACACACACACACACACACACTAAATGCTAGCTTACACATGTGGAGAAACAAAGCAGAGAGGTTAAATGACTAGTCATCTCCTGGCCACACACCTTGAATAAAAAAGGTAGGGGCGTCCCTAGCCCAGGACCCCACAGAGAATCACAACAACCCACAAACAGAACATTCTTAGGGTCTAGCCCCAGAGACTGCCCCAACAAAAGCAGCCAAGGCCACAGAGGACCCACAAAGGGCCTGTTCAGCTCGCACCCTGGACCTGTGTCCCTGGTAGGAGCTGTGAGTAGGCCTGGCTGTGGGCTGAAGGTAGACTCCTGTACTTGGCTTCCATAGGGAACCGAATGGGACAGGCCTGGCAAATAAAGTTCTTAACAGAGAAAGGGTGTGTGCGTGTGTGTGTGTGTGTGTGTGTACATGCCCCCTGTCTTTGCAGTCACCTCTACTGCTTTCTAGCAGGAAAGCAAGCATTTAAACCCCTGATGGCATCTCTCACAATCTTTCACATTGCAGCTTTGGGTGGGGACTTGCCCAAAGCTGGGGGCAAGTGTGACCATGGAATGGGGTATTGAAGAGCAGAATGCTGAAATTTCACTCTCAGAAAGACCAGGTAGCAGGGCAGAGAGGAGGAGACTTGGCTCCCTCCAAAGCCCAACAGTGATCCCCCACCCTCATGCAGGGCCTGATTCTAATGTCTTCTGATGGGACAAATTGGTGAGCACAACTATTAGCTGGGTGACATCAAAAGGCATTAATCTCTGGTTCCCGAGCAAGACTAGCACCACATTAGTGCCTTGCACCCAGTCATTATTAAGACTTTAGCCCAAGGGTGTAATAAATGTTTTATGGCATGCAAACCAAGGTAATGGAATGCAAATCCCATAATATAGCCATACATTTATTTTCTAATGGAGCAAATGATGATGTATTTTATCTGAGAAGAGCTGCCGATAGGACCTGCTTGGGAAATGTGAAGTTAGATACCCAAAGGGTGAGTGGGTGGCCCTGCTCAGGTGGGGGCATGGGTGGGCCAGGGTGGGAGCCACGGTGGGACTTCCCAGCAACACTCAAGCTTTTGTGCGCGCAAAGCTTCTGGACAAGCCCATCGTTCTTGCTCTCGCACCCCTGAGTACCCCCCTTTTGGGGCATATATTGAACATTCTCAGGCTTAATTACATCCCCTTTCCAGAGTGCCCCCCTCCCCAGAGCCTCCACCCCCAGCCAGAGCTGCATACCAATAAGCTACTCAGCTCATATTGGCTTTCCAAAAATATGGCCGCATTAAGGTGTGAAATGTTAATGGGATTGAGGGGCGCAGGGCTATTTCTCCAGTGGAGTTAGGGCTTGGCATTGGTGCTGATTTTATTAAGAAGCTGACATTGTTCAGTCGCAGCCCTGGGGCTGGGAGGAAGGCTGAGCTGGCTACCCAGGGCCACTGCAGCCTTGGGAAGGGCTCTTGGTAAAGGAATGCCCTAGGTCTTTCTGACTGCCGCTACTTCGGAAAGAACTTTCTGATTATTCCAGTTGTCCAAAAAGAGTAAGAGTTTCCTGCTGCAAAGCGGAGATACTCTTCATCCCCAGTAATGACTTTTGTGCTTTCTATTTTGTCTTCCCCAGGCACATGGTATCCGCCAGGTGGCAGCTATCAGGCTCCTGAGCCTGAGACTGATGTTCTGTTCCTAGACATGTGAAGGCTTCGGGAAGTCCAAAGCTGTCCCTATCTTCAAGATGCCGATGATCTAACTAGAGAAAGGGGTGCACATCAGAAAAGAAATTAACAATGCAATGGTTTAAGGGTTACCCAAGTACATCTGAGGGGTACAAGTTTCCTTGTAGAATTTTTAGAAAAGGCATCCATTGAGAAAACAGAACCCTGATGGAGGTGCTGCTGCTGTTGGATGAGTGGGAACCCTCAAAACTGAAAATGCAGGCCCTTGCTCTTCCCCCTTCATAGTTGGTATTGAATTCACATGGGTTCTTGTTGTTGTTGGCGGTGGTTTGTTTTGGTTTGGGTTGGGGGTTTTGGTTGGTTTGTTCGTTTTTGGTATCGGGATTAAACCCAAGGGTGCTTGATCACTGAGTCACATTCCCAACCCCTTTTATTTATTTTTTTATTTGAGACAGGGTCTCACTTAGTTGCTGAGGCTGGCCTCAAGCTTGCAATCCTTCTGCTTCAGCCTCCCAAGTAGATGGGATTACAGGCGTGCACCACATCCAGCTCCACATTATTTTTCTAATGCTCTGAAAACCACAGCTGTCAGTTCTCAGAGGGTTGGGAATGGATCTAGAATGAGTGTGGCAATATTTTTGATCTTCTAAATGCTCTCTTGTTTGATATAACAATATTAACAATAATTCATTGAGAATTTACACCAGGCTCTGTGTTGAGCACTTCATTATCTCATTCAATCCTAAAACAATCTAAGAGGAAAGTATCTTAATGATTCCCACTGAGGAATAACAATGAGGAAACAATCTCAGAGTGAGACTTGCCTAAGTTAGTAAGAGCAAGAACTGTAACCAGATCTCTGCCCCAGAGCCCATCCTGCATCACACAGAGGTTAACAGGGGTCAGGGGAGTGAAGAGTCATCCTTGAAGACAGAGCCAGCTGGTACTATTGACGGGGTGCTCTGACTTCTGGCCCCAGCTTCTCTGCACCACAATGAGCACAGCTGGGTTTTCAGGTGTGTATATTATCCCAAGAGGGGTCCCCCAGGTCCATGGGCCTGTCTCTCTGTCCTTCAACTAGTCCATAACCAGGGAAGATCTCTTCTTACAAAATAATTCTAATCATGGAGGGACATAAATAAATAATGATAACCGTAAATATAGTGTCCCAAATGGATCCTGATCCCACTCTAATTTGAAGAGTTTTTATTGGTTTGATTTCTGTGTGCCTGAGCCTCTTCTCAAACATGGATGCTGTAGGTCAACTACCCTTAAAGGATAATTGGGCTAGAATGAGTGGCATTGGATTCTGCTCTGCTTTGACTATGTAAATTCCCAGAACAGGCCTCTATGGAACATTATCTTCCAAGGTTCAGAGAATGAGCCACGTTTTCTGCCTGTGTGTGTGTGTGTGTGTGTGTGTGTGTCAGGGGTGGAGGGGAGACAACAGTCATCAACTATGAATTCTTCAGGCTGGGGTTAGGAACAGGTGGGAGTGGACCTCTAGCATCTTGAACAAGGCCAGGACTAGGGAAAAGCAAGAGGAGCCCAAGCTGCAAAATTTAAGGAGGACTCACTTTTAGAGTCCCACAAAGCAGCAATGCCCCCTCAACTTATGTGCTCAGGGCCCTGACCCTGAAGTGCCCTGACTCTATCACAAATGGGAAAGTAGACAGAAGCCCCTGTCTCCTTGGCCCACCCTTGAGTTGGGGGAGGACAAGAATAGCTTCCAATTGATTCCTGCACCTAGAAATCTTGGAACCCAGAGGTTGGAATGCAACATAAATTCAGAGAAATCTGACTCACTCAAGTGTAAACCAAGAGAGCCCAAGCCATTTTCTGGTTCAATGCAATCAAAGTTCAAGAGCTGTCTGGCCCTAGGCAGGCTGGATCCAGCTCCCCAGCCTCCTCAACCATCTTTTGGTTCCCATCACTCAGTTCTCCTTTCCTTGACTTTCCTGGGCACAGACTAGTTGAAGGTGGACAAAGGGTCACTTGGACATGAGATTGTATACACGCTGGAAAACCCACATCTACTCACAGTGGCACAGGAGACAGCCAGGGCCTAAAGCCATAGCCACTTTCTCAGGAGAGAATGAAGCAGTGGCTTTGCTTTGGGGTTCAGGAAGCCTCCCCTAGGTGAGGCTAAATGGGCACCAGCAGGCCAATGCTGCTTACTTGGGACCAGTCCCAATGGAAAGAGTGTCTGCTTCCCGGGAGTTGAGCAATAACAACTCCTGGCCGAGCTCCAGTCCCAAGCTGGTAGCTGTACTAATCTGTCTGTGACCAGGGGCCAACCTGCTCTGATTGGCTAGCTGTATCATGGACTGACCCCTGGGCACCCAACATTCAGCCCCGTTTGGAATGACAAACTTAGTGAAAAATGTGAGTTCCCCAAAGGAGAATCTGGGTATTCTGGAGGAGGTATAGGTGCTGGGTGGACCAACTCAAGATCAGGAGACTCTTCCAGAATTCTGGCTGCACCCAAGCCTTCCCTGAGAGCCCACGGCATCTGCTGCCCAAGTCCGTGTTATTTGTGGCCATCCTCTGTAGGCCTTCCTAAGGCATGGAATGCTTCTCGCTCATCTTTGGCCACTTAATCCTCCCCCTCGAAGGGTCTGGCCAGTGACTTGTGCATTACACTCACTCAGGAAGAATGTGCTGACGTTATGAAAGAATGAATGAGGAACTGTGCTGGGACTGGGCCCCAAACTTTTATTAACTGCAAGGTTAAAAGCTATCAAGGGTCAGGGGCACCACAAAGGGGCAAAGGGAGTGAGTCAATTAACACCTGCCTTTTTATTTCCAAATCGAATTGTTGCATGAGGTTTGGGGATGATGTAAGTGCTCGGCAGTGTTGGGGCAGGATTTATGAGCCAGGGTATCTGGAGCACGGTCTGAGCAGGCAGCTGGTGAGAGGCACTTACCCTAACTTCCCTCGCTTGGAAGTCTCCCGAAAATAATAGTTGTAAGACATGAAGGCACGCTGGCAGTTAAACACCCTTCCTTCTGTGCCCGGGGTGGATCTGAATTGAGTCACTTTTTCCAGGGCTGGTTTAGAAGGGTGTCCAGTTTACACCCAGCTTTGTACTGACAGGAATGGAGTAGAAATGTTGGGGATCGGAGAGGGAATGGGAAGGCTGGGTAGGACATTAACTCAGTCTTGGGTCCCGGTAATGGGGACATGCTCTACTGGACCCATCTCAGGTTGGTTCACACTGGAGTAGGGGACACTGTTAGCCGGCGACACAGGGAGTCCATTAGTTAATGTCCATTCATTGTCTCCTACTTAAAATGAGCAGGATTAAGCTCTGCTGGAAGTTTCTGGAATGTGGCTGGCATAGTAGGGACTCACTGACTTGTACGGGGTACGAGAGGCAGGGAGAAAGGCAGCCTTCCCCTCCAGGCCTTCCCACCAGCTTGGGTCCAAATAATGAATTTTCGACTGGGTCATTAAATGCTGATTAAAGTACTAGAGGAAAGAACAGGAGGGGAAAACCAACATCAAGTGTTGTACATACATACATACTCCCACCCCGGCCCCCCTTCCCTTTTCTCAAGCTGCCTCGAAGTTCGTTCCAACCCTCCATTGGAAATGCTATAAAAGGCCAGGTTAATTAAGTCCTATATATTACCAGCACAAACACTTCCAACTTTATTCTGGCGGCTCCGTGAGTGAGGAGGAGGCCAGGCAAGGTCCAGGCAGCTCAGGGTAATAAAACAGAAGACTCAATTACCTTGTACATTTGCAGTTTTTATAAAATCATTTAAAGTTCTCCCAATGAAAATCACAGTGAAGAGGGATGGGAGTCCTGAAATCCAGAGGGAGCTCAAAGAACCAGAGACTTTGAGTGGCCATGGACAGCAGACTCATCCTGGCCATTTCCCTACTTCCCTGGGTAGGGAAGCCTCCTCTCCAGGATGGGCTCAAAACAAAAAATAGAGGAAGGACAAAGAGAAGGGGACTCTTTAACCATGCATGCTACCCACTGGGTCTGGAGTACTGTGCTAGTGCTTAAGACAATCCATTGCAGTAGGTATGATCCCCATTTGCAGATGAGGAAACTAAGGCAGCAGAATAAATCTCTGGTGTCCAACCAGGAGAGATCAACATCCCAAACCTGTGTGCCTCCTGTGTTATACTGCACAATTCCTGCTCCTCCTTTTAAGCTGTGAAGCCTGCTGTCTGCACATCATGGCTCCATGTTAAGAGAAGAGGCTCTGGAGCACAGGGGTCTGGATTCAATTCCATCACTTCCTAGCTGGGTACCCTTGAGAAAACTACTTACACTTTCTGAGCCTTAAAGAAATTACCTTCCTCATCTGTGAAAACAACATCAGTCCCTTCCTCACAGCATTGTTAAGCAGATTAAATGGTACCATGTTGTATAAAATGCTCAGGCAAGAGTGTAGAATGTGGGTGTATTAGTTATTATTGTACCAGGTGCCTCTCCACTTGTCATGATCAGCTCATTACACTTTCCAGGGTGACAGCCAGTGAGCCAGCTGTGTGAACCATGCTCCTGTGCCAAAAACAGGGCAGAGAGGCTCTTACTCAGCACCCCAATGATGGAATTCACAAGTCAGTTCTCCCACTTCTGACAACTTCTTCCCTATGGAAGAATCTCATGTTTCCCATGGGATCAACAAAAACAAGAGCTACATATAAGTAAAAACAGGACTTCTTGTTTTCTTCTTCCATATATAGAAACTGTTCAATATACTTACTCTTTAAGAAATGGGAATATAAAATTTTAATTCAATAACAGCCCCCAGAGGGAGAAATTTTTCTCTGGGCTGTAGCCACAGTGACCCAGAGCAATGTTCCCAGAAGGCTGGAGAGAATTGAGCCGAAAGTTCCCTCATCTTGATCAAATCTCTTAGGGCCTCAAGGGCAGAATCTGAGTGAAGGTGGGATCTGGAGGCTGTGCAGCTTTGGATGGAGAGGGAGGCAGCACTTAGCATGTGAATGGATGACACTACAACATCTTGGGCATATCTCAGGTCCCCCTGTTGGAGAGCTTCCTCTGGGTGAAGATGATGAGGCACACCATATTTTTAAAAGGGACCAAGTAACATTTCCAGTCATCCCTGATTTCCTAGAACCTTGACACTCCCTCATCAAGAAGTAGAGTCTATTTCCTTTACCCTTGAAATTGTAGCTACATCAGTAAGTGAAATGTAGTAAATGTGATGCTGCATAACCAACAAAGCTAAGTCATACAAAGTAACACAGCTTTCACCTGGCTCTCTTCCCCAGCTGCCATATTGTGAGGAAGCCAAAGCTACATGGAAAGGCCACATACTGATATTCTGGTCACAAGGCCCACCCAACAGCCAGTACAAACCACCAGATGCATATGAGATGCATCAGATGATTCAAATGATTCCAGCCCCTAGAGGCTTGGAACCTTCTTCCAACTTCTGCCTTGGAACCTTCCAGCGGAGGCCCAAGCATCATGGAACAGAGGTAAAGCAACTCCAATGTGCCCTATTGGAATTTCTAAACTCTCAGCAACCCAATACAGGAAGTTCAAGTCCCCCTTCTTCTCACAGTTGGCCACAGAGTGTAAAACATAAGTGGTTGTTCATACCATTAAGTTTGAGGTAATTTTTAACTTAACACTACATAACCAGAATAGCCAACCATAGCCTTTATTGGCAGGTTCAGCTCTTGGGGGCTACCATGTAAGAGGGTCACAGACCAACTAAAGAAATTCCCAAGCATTGTGATCAGGGTGGAGGGGCCTGAAACTCTGGTCTAGATGGTGAAAGCTGGAGATGGGTATGGAGTGTGGACTCAGTCATGACTTTTCTACCCCTGAGGGTGGAGTGGGATTGCCCTGGGGTGGCAATATGCCTCAGAGGGAAAGGACAGGCTTCAGCATTAGGTGGTCCTGGGTTCCATCTTTCCTATCTCCTCTCTCACTATCTCATAACTTGAATGAATCAGGCCATCTCTGTGGGCCTCCCAAGGGGATAACAATATCCTTCTTGCAGGATGCTTGTGCAGATTAAATAAGAATATAGGTGGCTTGCTTGACACAAAGACTCTTAATAGATATGCTCATAAAAGGTCCTTTGGCTACCAGTTCAAACTTGCAATAAAGAGGAAGTGTTGGTGAGAAAGGTGATACAGGACACATCTTCTGAGGTAAAGATGGGAAGAAGAACTGGCATGTGACTTACCTTATCTCAAGGTTTGAATGTGTAGAAAAGAGGCTTCAGGAGGTGACAGCAGATGGGAGTTTCAGCTTTATTAACAGCAACAATTGTCCAATGACTGCCAAAAGTAGGGCTGCACTGGAGCCTGGACTTTTCTCTAAGAGGAGATCTTGATTGATTGATTGATTGTATCAAGTTTGAACACAGGGGTGCTTTAACCACTCAGCCACATCCCCAGCCCTCTTTTATTTTTTATTTTTACTTTGAGATAGTCTCTCTATAAGTTGCTCAGGCTGGTCTCGAATTTCAATCTTCCTACCTGAGCCTCCCGAGTCACTGGGATTACAGGCATGCACCACTGAGCCCAGCTAAGAGATCTTTAATTAATGATTCATGTTAATGGTTATGGGATTATTCAGACTTTCTATTCCTTTGTCAGTTTTGGTCACTTGTGTTTTTTTAGGACTTCTGCATTTTGTGTATTTTGTATATTCAAATGAATTGATATAAAGCCATCCAAATGCCTTTTTAATCAGCCAGGAAGTTTACTTTTGTATCAGACCCCTAAGACAGTGCTGTGAGATCATGTCATGGTCTCTTTCCTACTGGTTGTAGAGGTGGTGCTCTGCCACCCTTTACAGCCCCAGCCACGATACCCCAGGCCTCCTAGGGCAGAGCGGAGGATGCATTGTGCACCTTGCTAGTTAGAAATTCTGCCCATGACTCATCCACAAAGTTCAAGGGAAAGCCAAGTTCTTATAGCCTCTTAAAGACAGCTTGGGCTAGACACAGTGGCACACTTATAATCCCAGCAACTTGAGAGGCTGAAACAGGAGGATCACAAGTTCAAGGCCAGCCTGGGCAACTTAGCAGGGCTCTGTCTCAAAATAAAATAAAAGTGGTTGGAGATGTAGTTCAGTGGTAGAGCAGCCCTGGGTCCAATCCCCAGTACTGCCAGAAAACAATTGAAAAAAAAAAAGACATCTCAAAGTGCCCCTGGATGATTAGGGCTTGGGGTGACCATCTCCCCCAACCCTTCAGTGGACAACTCCTTTTCCTTCTTTCCTTACTGGTTTCCCAAGCCCAGCAGACCCTGGGAACCCCACTTTGGCAGGTGGTCATGATGTTCACTCTCCTCTCTGTTGCTGGTTAATTCCTGCTGAGGACAAGCAGCATCTAGCAGGCTGGGCCAAAGGCTGGGATCTGGGTGAAGGGTTATCTGTTTGTGCCAGGGTGACC
This sequence comes from Marmota marmota marmota, assembly GCF_001458135.2. Classification (NCBI taxonomy): domain Eukaryota; kingdom Metazoa; phylum Chordata; class Mammalia; order Rodentia; family Sciuridae; genus Marmota; species Marmota marmota. Next base: position 3,982,657 of record NW_025999946.1, read on the forward strand.
TCATGTGTGCAGACGCTGGATTGAGAACGGACAGAGTATTCTCTGCAATGGTTCCAGTGAGGTGCCCACTTGGATATCCTGTGCTGCTGGCCTGTCCCAGTGGGGCCACCTTCCTTCCTGATGGCTTCAGAGAAACCATAAAGAATGGGACTGTGGGTGGTATTCCTGAGTACTTCCCTCCCAGGGAGTCCCAGCTTGCCGTCCCCACCTCCATCTGCCTCGCCCATTGGGTCCTCCTCGCTACCCTGCAGCCCCTCCCGCCCTCAAAGAGCAGCCATGCGGAGCTCTGCCTCCCTCCAAGGGTGGCTGCCGGGAGGGTCCTGGCAACATCGCCCTCCACCTGGACACCCCACTGAGGAGAACACAAGACACAAGCTGCTGCTAGGTCTGTCTGCCAGGGTCAAAGTCCCCACAGACTTAGTCAGGAAGGGGCCACTCAGCCAGCCCTGGAACCTGATGCTTGGGGGTAGGGGAGTGAGTGGGGTCCAAGCAGCACAAAAGGGGTTAAAGGAGCTGGTGGAAGATGGGAGCGCAGGGCGCACAGCACTGCTGGAAAGCAGCTAGCCGGGTGCATGGCTAATTAGAACTGAGCATCAGTAAACAATGCCTTTTCCCCTCATTAAGGACAAATCTGTATGTATAATGTGCCTATTTTCTCTTTCATTAACTTATAAATGGCCACTACTTTAAAGCCATTTAACCAGCAGTTTTGACTTGCCCGTCAGCTCAGGGTCTGACAATCTTCTCACTTCTGAGGCTGACAGAGGTGGCCCCTCCGCACATGGTCCTCACAGGAAGAGGACATGTGGGTGCTCCTCTGAGACGCAAGGAGCTGCAGAACCTTCCAGAAAGGGATGCAAGGGGATGTGGGAGGACAGGCAAGGCCAGGTGCCCAAGCAGGCCTTCTGCCCTGGACCCAGGTGATCCCCCACCAGCCCCTCCTCCTGGGCTTCTGATGATCACCCACGCTCTCTAAATTGCTCTTTCTGTGCCCTTGAGTAGCAGAGGACTCTGATTCTTCCTATAAAAGAGGAGCCTTGAGAATGTGCCCAATCTACACACATCCTCCAGGATGCCCAGCAACAATCTGGGACCAGAGATCCCAAAGGTGAGATATCACATCGGCCCTCACAAAGCTCACAGTCCAGTGGAGAGAGCAACATGCACACATAGGTAAGGAAATGAGGGTCCTGCCAAGTGAAGTCTGCACTAAAAGTTGGGAAGGCTTCCCAGGTGAGAGTATGCCTCTTCCATCAGTCTAGAAACTTCCCAGGAGTAAGTATGAGGTCTCCTTCATCAGGCTAGCACTTCAGAGGCTACTGACCAGTCCCTCCATGGGACTAGGAGATGCCCTGGCGGCAAAGCCTGGAGACCCCTGGGTTAGGAACAATTGCTCCTATGGGATCAGAAACTCCCATTAGGGAGGGATCTGTCCAAAAGCAGGGTTTATTTCCCTGTCCTTTTCTAGGTAGCCCCCAGGACCCTGGATAAAGATGAGCCCAGCCTTGAAGCAGCCTCCTTGTATTCCTGCCTCCTTCCTGGGTCCCAAAATGTTTACCAATCCTGTCCTAGGACTTAGGGGTAGAGATGGTGCCAAAGAGGAAAAGGACATAACCTTTGCCTGTAGGAGCACCCATAGGGAGCTTCCTGGTTTTGTAGTGCCACCGATACACACAAAGCAATAGTAAGACAAGAGAAAGATGAACACTTATGGAGGGCTCAATTTGTAGCAGCAAAAGGCATGTCCATTACCAGCTCTGTCAATCCACCTAAGTGCTCACAGTTGTGAGATGGATAATATTTTCCCTATTCTACAAATGAAGAACTAAACTTCCAGTAAAGCAATTTACTCAAGATCACGTAGCCAGTTGGTGGTAGAACTGGGAGTTAAACCTAATCTGTCTAGTTCCAAAACCTAAGCTCTTTCCACCACATCCAACTGTCATCTGGGATGAATTTTTTAAAATTTCATAAACAGCAGAAAAGAGGAAGAACATCGAGAATGGAGGTTCTGGCAGCTGTCAAACCTCAGATGCAGGAAAGATCTGGAGTGGCCAAAGATGTTCTGAAGATCTGATGGTGAAGCTGGGGAAAGCCCTACTTCTGGACCCCCTGCCCTGTACCCTCCCTGGACAGGAAAATTGAAGAATCCTCAAGCCTGGTGAGGAAGCATGCTCATAAATTCAGTTGTTCCTTAAAATACTACCTCTTGGTAGTATTTTAACATTAGATGGACTTCTGATGGGTGCTAGGTTGTTCCACTGTTGGAAAATATGGACATCATGATCATTAGCCTTGTTATTAATTACAAATACTAGGAAACAAGGTGAAATTCCTTCCACAAGGAAAAACAAGAGGGTCTATTCACATGCAGAATGCTATCTATACAGCTGTTAATAAAAATAGGTCCATGCAGGCTTGACATGGCTAAGTCTCCAAAATACACTGTCACGTGAAGAAAACACAACTTGCATGCATGATATTACTTATGGAAAAAGAGATATCTCCAAACAAAGAGCTTTCAAGGGCTACATATTGTACTTATGAGATCTGAAAAAATACACATCAAACTGATCACAGCAGTTACCTCTGGTTGGGGGTAGACATAACCAGATGGAAGGATCAAAGGGGACTCTGGTTTTCAAGGGGTGACCACCTGTCCAGGTTTGCCCAAGAGGCCTGATGCAGGTGTGACTAGTAATAGTGCTTGCTTTTCACTCTCAAAAGTGTTCTGTTTCAGTGATAAATTATATAATGGTCTTACTTATCTATGGTGTTAATTTTTTACAATAAGAACGCATTAATTCAACCCCGTGTCATTTCTGATAATGCATAATGTAGAAGGTAAAGTCCTCCTCCCGCCCTCCAGGCCCCGGACCCACTCCTCAGAGTCAGGCATGGTAACAGTTTCCTAGCATCCTTTTTGAAACTGTAAATCCATATCTAACCTCATCACCTTGACACACAGAGAAAGAGATATATGAAATTAGGCAGTACATACTGTTTCTAAACTTGCTTTTCTCACTTAATTTTGTCTCTGTCACGATTATTAGGAAAACCTGATTAATACAGATCCTCAGGTCCTACCAATAGAGTTGTAAATTCAGTGGATCACAGTGGGGTCCATAGATATATATTTCTGACAATCTTTCTTGATGATTCAGGTGACACTACACTATGGATTCCACGTTGATCTTTGTCCACAAAACAATCATTCATTCATTTATTCAATAAGCAATTATGGATCCTTGCTCTGGGCTTGGCCTTAGAGATTCTTGGACTTCAACAGAGAACATATGCAGTCCCTGCCCTCCTGGGCACAGCCTCCTTCTCTTCCCTGTCATCACTGGTGGTTGGTTATAGAGGTCATGAGTATGGTACTGCAGCAAGAGCCAATCCTAGTGCACCTCGTCTGACTACATGACCTTGGGAAAGTACTTAGCCACTCTCTGCCTCAGTTACCTCATTTGTAGAATGGGCACAATAATCCTCACATCACATGATGGATGCTCAATAAAGTGCAGTTACTATTAATAATAAATTAATTAGAAATAATAAATATATCTTAATAATAAAACTCATATAGTGTTCCTGACAAGTATGTTTAAACTAAGTCCAATCATGAGCAAATAATGAGACAAATTCTGAACTACAAATCCATAATACAAACATACTGGCACTCTTTGAGAACATCAGTCTCAGGCTAGGGCTGTAACTCAGTGATAGAGTGCTTGCCTAGCATGTGTGAGGCCCTGAGTTTGATCCCTAGCACTGAAAAAAAATGTGTATGTGCCAATATCACAAAAAGCAAATGTAAGAAACTTTTCTAGATTTTAAAACATGAAAGGGATATACAACCAAATTCAAAATGTTCTTCAAGTTTGGATTATTGATTTTAAAAATATATATCTATAAAGAACATTACCAAAATAACCAAGATATGAATATTAACTTATACAACACTGTAGCAATGTTAAATTTCTTTTTATTTATTTATTTTTTTAGGACACAATACCTTTATTTTACTTATCTATGTGGCACTGAGGATCTAAGCCAGTGCCCCACGCATGCAAGGCAAGCGCACTACCACTGAGCCACAACTCTAGCCCTGCAATGTTAAATTTCTTGAGTGTGATAATTACACTATATAAATGCCCTCATTCTTAAGAGATATATGCTGAAACACTCAGAGATAAAGCGTTGCTGGGGCTAACATGCATGAAGCCCTGGATTAAATCCCCAGCACCATAAAGAGAGAGAAAAAGAGAGACAAAGGGTCATGCTGTCTATAAACAACTCTCAAATGGTTCAGAAAATTGCATGTGTAGGGATAGGGAGACAACACAGAGAAAAGGAGAAAGATGGGAAGAAAGACAACAGAGAATTTGCAGCAAAATGTTAATAACTGATATATTAAGTGAACATGTGGGTATTCCTATTCTCTTCTTCCAATTTACTATATAGATTTGGAATTTTTAAATAAAAATTAGGAAAGGTGAAATTTAATGTTTTTTAAAAACAATATGCAAGATAGTGGTTGAATTGGGAGGGAGGAGTAACTTGGAGGGAGCTCTCTCAGGGTGTTGGGGACGCTGTATGTCCTGAACTGAATGTGTTTGTTTCAGTAGGATTTTTAAGCTGGACACTGAAGATCTTACTCCTTTTTGCTTGTATGTTATATGTCAATGATTATAAGTTTATTTAGAATGATTCTCATATTAAAGCATTCTCCACTACACCCTTCCCTCTGATCTAAGTCTTTGATGCAAGACAGCCTTGGCAAGAGTAGAAGCTGGAAGGAAGGCTAGGGTTAGGCTCCCCTTCCCTGACTGTTATGCCATCTCCAGGGGGAGGAGAGGAGGCCTGAGTCTGAGGACAGCTTGCCGGGGCCTGGCTCCTTGGGAGGACTCAAGCTGTGTCCAGGAGGGCTCTAGCCTGCTCCTCTGAGCCATGCCTGACTTCTGCTGTCAGGCCCTCAGGCAGGAGGTTAGCCTTGACTCCACACTGCTCTGGTCTCAGTGTTCCCCTCTTTGTCAGCTCTGTGGGCCCAGATGAATGTGGGATTAATGAGGCATCTCATCTGGTGTGAGAAGTAAGTCGAGGGGTCACATTTCCCACTCCTTGCCTTGTTCCCTGTGAGCTTGATCTGATCAGCCTCACTAGATGGAAACAGGGATGTAGTCACCTCTCTGTGTTTTACAGATTAATTGCTGGAGTCCTCAGCTGCCTCCATTGATAAACATGATAGCAACAGCTAACACATACATGGAGCTAGATATGTGCCCAGTCCTGTTCTAATGTATTTAATGTATATAATACAACAACTCTCTGAGACAGGTAATATTTTTTACCCATTTTACATACAGGGAAACAGAGGTATACCCTCCAGCCTTCAAAATCATTTGCCTAAGCGGATTTGGCTGCATAATTTGCAGGGCCCAGTATAAAATTAAAACATGAGGACCTTGTTCAAAACATATTAAGACTTTCAAGATACCAAACATCAAGCCAAGCATAAAGCCTATTTAAGGAGGGGGCCCTGTGAGACTACACAGGTCTGCATACCCACAGGCCAGACCTGTACATTACTTAAGTAGCAGTGGGAACTTGAACCCAAACAGTCTGACTGCAGAGTTTGTTCTCTTATCTACTGTGCAATATTACCTCTCTAACTCAACATTCTCCAAACTGTCCTGGAACCAGAGATACTTACTTGGTGCATCAGGACCTGTTCCATTTCTTAAAAGCCAGATGGACACAGGGTTGAACAGACTTAATTGTTGGCTGCTACAGCGGGTAACTGTTGAAAACTGGTCCCACACAGTTCAACACCTGCATAATCATAATGCTGTTCCACACAGAAGGACACACAGAGCAAAGCACAACCAGAACTGCAGGGCTGGGAGGACCAGCCTCTCTAATAAACTTCTAAGTTGACTATTAACTCAGTTCACCAAATCTAACTCCCTAATTCCTGAGGGTGAGTTTCTTCTCTGGTGTGCTTTTATCCTTTCCTATCAAAGGATCTCAGAGGGGACCAACTTAGTTAACAGAAAGGCTCCCATTAACCTTAAACCCAAAACGAAAGGGTGAGTCAGGGTCTTGAGTTCAGTCTTCCCAGGAGGCTGCTGGTCCCTATGCAAATATCTTTACCTCCATAACCAGCTCCAAACATCAAAACCTTCTTTGGATATTTTTGTTGCACCCTTTCCTAGAGCAAATGTGTTTGCCTACTTACCTCATAACTGCATAATAAGAGGAGAGATGTTACTTATTTTCTAGAAAACCTAGTTTTGCCTAAGTGCTCCATCACACAGTTTAACACCATTGATAGATCAATGTCACACCCAGATACTTTCATAATGACATAGATGGCTTAAAAGGCATTGGATAATGAGACTTTAAAGGATGAAGAACTGGAGCTTCTGTGTGGATAGGAGGAGCTAAGCCAGTGACACTTGGCTTATCATTACCACTATAGCGTCACTTGTGCCCAGTAGTTGGCAATGCCCGGGAGTGCCTGGATTGCTCTCGGTACATGGGGCATCTCTGCAGGCACACTTAAGTCATCTCCATTTTAGAAATGTGTTCAGTTGCAGAAAACAGAATACCCAACCAACAGTGCCCTAAACAAATAGAGGTGTACTCTATTCACGTGACAGAAAGGTAGGACGGATACTGGCATTGATTTACCAGTTCTACAATGTCAGGGCTGATATTGCTGTAATTCTTTTGGTCTTTCTATCATAGTGGCCAATGGCTGCTGCAGCTCCAGCCTTCAAGTCTTCACTCAAGGGGGAAAAAAAGGCAAGAAGGGGCAGCACCTTTATAGGAAAAGAAAAGACTTCCTAGTGCCTCCAGAAGATTTCAGCTTATGCCTCATTGGGTTGAACAGGGTCACATGGCCTTCCCTAGCTGCAAGGGAATCTGAGATTTTATCTTGTTTGGGTCTAGGCACATTTTCACCAGGAACAAAATTGGAATGTTGAAACAAAGAAGAACACAAAGGTGCCACACCCTTCTGCCAGTAGTTCTCTCAGCGGCCCCTGTGCACCTTCCCAGCCACCCTGGAACCCTCACAGAGAGCCCCTGACACCTCTGTGTTCCTCCCAGTACCCCAGGCAAGAGGAGCCCACCCAGGGAGTCAGGATTTCCCCTGAGCTGGCAGGCACCACAGTCAGCTTTCTCCTGTGGTGATTAATGATGCTCCGCTGAGCCTGGGAAGAGGCGGCTAATTAGCTATAGACTGATTAAGGACAAAGTCCCAGACATAATAAACGTGAACTTTCCATCCTCCTCTCTCCCTCCCAACCCTGCCACCACCAGCAGAAACCAAGCCTGAAGTGCCCCTCACAGTCTGCCCACCTGGGGAGACCTGGCAGTGTCCCCCACATCACAGTTCCCGTGGCCTGGCACAACCAGGGCATGGTGGCAGAAGCGGGCCTACCGGGGTCTTCTTTCAGGGCTGATAGCCCTTCCAGCATTTTCCAAACTCTTTGCTCTAGACCAGGCATGGTTAGACCCAAACAAACTGAGTCTCTGCCCTAAAGTATCCGCAGCTGAGGGCTACAGAAATCCAGGAAAGGCTGAGAACAGCATGACCTGGGGTTACTGGACAGGGTTCCATGCAGGGACTTGGTGAGTGGAGACACGGCCCTGGAGAAAAGGGTGGCCACCTACACAGGTGTGGAGGAGAAATGAGCAGAGCACAGTGGTGAGTGGTGGGCAGTAGTGAGTGTGGGTGGGGCAAAGGGGTGGGGAGAGGTAAGGACAGATGAGAAACAGGAGGCTTAGTCGTGATGCAGCCCAGTTGCTTCCAGCCCCACTTGTCCCACAACAACTGGCATCCAAATACAAGACACCCCTGGTGACCCACTCCACCTCCAGCTAGGACACTTCACCTGTATCTCCCACACCAGAAAGTATACCCAGGTGCAAATGAAGCCATCCTACAGCCACCCCTGCTAAGGATGGATGAAAATGAGCCCTCTGACACACGAATCTTGTACAAGATAAGGCTGTGATAAGGACAGAGGATACACTTTAGCCACAGATAACAGGAGAAATTCAATGAGCATGACTTCTCAGGTTCTCTCGTTTCCTCCAAGGAGATATTTACAGGGGACAAAGGTGAAGGCCTGTCCAGGCCTGACTTGGGAAGCAAGCCTTCCACCTTGCCTGGCTCATCTTTTCCATTCCTTGAGTCTCAGCTCAAGTGCCACTTCTTTGGGAAGCTTTCCCTGACTCCCCAGATTAGATCAGATTTTCTGTATTTCCCTTTGAGAAGTGCATCATAGTTTATACTAGTGCATTTAAGTGATTGTGTATCTTTACAATGATGTATTCAACCAGCAAATATTAATGGAGCCACAAAATGTGCTAAGTTATGGGGACACAATGAGATGTGCTCTCATAGAACATATTGTCTATAAGTCCTGTGGCACCTAAGCAAGCATGTACCTTAATGCCAAAAGTGAGGCTTCCCCCAGCCCCAGGAGAACACTAGGACAACTCAGGCATTAATGCCATGCCAGTAGGAAACCACACCCCACAAGCGCCTTCAAGTGCAGTTGCTCAGTTTGCCCATGACATAAGGGGCTTCAGGGCATTCTGGGGTGTGTTGCCCATACTCTTCCTGCAGAGCTGAGACACTGGCTCCTCTAGCTGCAAGGAGTGTCAGCTATTAACAGTTGATAGCTAAGTTCCTCTCTAGGAATTGTCCTCAGTCAAAGAGAGGCACATTATTCCCCACAGCAGCTCCCAACCAATGCCAATGCCGGGGCATTTGAGATGACAAAGGCCTGCCCCACCTCCAAACCAGGGCATTTTGGCATAATCGTTCCAGCTTCAGAGCTTCCTGTGGGCTTACTCAACTTCTCCCTCTGCGGTCCTGCTTCTGTCACCCCAGTACAGGGGTAGCTCCTGAGAGCATTCCCCAGTGAGACTTCTGCATGCAAATTTCAAATGTCAGAGTCTCTTTCTTAAAGAACTTGACCAAGGAACAAGTAGGAGTTGAATCTACCCAGATGTGTGACTGCCTCAGTCTAGGGGAAAGGACTCCTTTTCTAAGCTGCATGACTTAATAGCCCAGCCCAGCCCAGCACCCCCATCCTACCTGAGAGGTGAACGAGGAATCCAAGCCAGTGCCACAAAGGCCTTGGCAAGGACCTGGGGAAGGAACCAAATCTTGCAGCTAAGTGAGTTAGAAGACTCCAGAGAAGACAATATCTAGGATAAGAAGCCCACCATCCCCTGGAGTCTGATTTCAGCTGATTTAACAGGTCTCCAGGGACTTTATTTCAGTAAGACAACCAGGAAATTCTTCATCTCTATGCTGAGGATTCCCAACATGTGGAAGGGTCAAACCAGCCACCAGCATCCTAATCCAGGCGCAGTGTGTGGGAGAACTTGCCCGGGTAGGTGCAGGGGGGTGGTGGAGGCAGTAGGAAGGAATGAGGCTTGCACAAACTTAGTAATTGAAATCATTAATAGCAGTAAAATAAGTTGTCCATCCTACATGTAATTTGTAGTAATGTTTGGTTACTGAGATTAATTTCTGGTAATGAAATACTAATTAAACCATTTATTGAGTAATGTATTTGCTTGGTGGTATTTTATGGGTGTTCACTTATAAATATTTTAATTACTTTTGCTAAGTAATTAGAATTTACTAAATAATTTCCAAACTATTTATTAATTTCTAGCAATTCTCAGCCAACCAACAAGTAATTGTTTTACTTTATATCAGTAATTAAAGTCTTTTAAAAAAAAAAACTTGGAAGAGAAGAGAAGTTTTGAAGACCTGGCTATTCTATGCACACAAAATTGGGTGTGTTGGTCGGAGGGCGGAGAGGGAAGATGGCGGCAAGGGGAGTGCATTGCCCCCGTGTGCTGCTTCACTGTGTGGGAGTATGACAAGTCAGGACGGCTAAAGGCTATCTTGTTAGGAATTTCCAGCAATAGTGGGGTGCTCCAGAACCTGGAGGAAGGATTTCCATCGCACGAGGATCGGCTACGGGGACTCAAACGCAAGAGGTTTGTCGCACGGAGGGTAACACTGCTTATTCAGCAAATCGCCCCGCGGCTAGAGTCTGCAGCGCACGCTGGGAAACGAGGAGATAGCGACGCAGGGATACAGCGCTGCAGTTTCTGCCAGCCGTGCAAGCACCGTACTCAGGGCTGAATTCTGGGTTTGAGAC
>NW_025999946.1:3996743-4016304 GCF_001458135.2 Marmota marmota marmota
TGTAAATCAATGGATGTGTAACTGATGTGATTCTGCAATCTGTGTATGGGGTGAAGGTGGGAGTTCATAACCCACTTGAATCAAAGTGTGGAATATGATATGTCAAGAAATTTGTAATGTTTTGAACAACCCACAATAAAAAATTGAAAAAAAAAATTGGGTGTGTTAAAGCCAAAAAAGACATAAAATCACTGTTGATCCAATATTATTCGAACACTGTTAAATTTTTTAACTTATATTTTTACGGATGTCTTTTATGGGTGCATGTACAATTTTTTCAAAATTGAGATACCAGCTACATGCTTTCTGGTCAACAAACTATGCCAATTTTTTGTGTCAACTTTCTATTCTATTCATGCCAAGAGACTAGGGTGTAACTCAGTGGTATGGCAAGTACTTAGCATACTCAAGGTCCCCAGCACCCAATAAATTAACACATCAGCCAAGCCATCCTAGAAAAAATGCTTTCTTTAACAGTTTAAGAGGCTTTCTGGAAGCAATACTTTTTCCACCTCTACTTACCCACTGTGTACCAGATACTGTGCAAAGTAATGTGCACAGGCTACCTATGATCATCACAACATGGGACTGTAAACCACTCTGTGGCAATAACCGGTGTGCCATCAGGCCTCCACAGGGCCCATCGCAGTGTGAAACCACATAGGTGAAATAACAGTTTGGGATGAAAAAAAAAACTGAAATAAATGTAGATCTATTTTTTATCTATGAAAATAAGATTTTAATGAATATATTGTTCTGTAGTTCAGGTTCTCATTTATAACCATATTTTCATATCAATAAATATTAAAGAGCAGCAGCATCCTTACAGTAGTGCATGGTATTCCATGAAGTGACCTCCATTTATTATCCAATCTCTAATTACTGGATATTTTGCTTGTTTTAGCTGTTCACTGTGGTGAACAAAACTATAATGAATGTCACTGTGCATAGATCTTTGTGCCCTTGTCCAGCAATTTCCCTAGAACATGTTCTTAGAAGTAGAATTGCTAGATCAAAGTGTTATGAGCATTTTTAAGACTTTTGATACTGTTCAAATGCCGCAAGAAAGATTGAACAAACTTACACCCCACCAGTAGGGACGAAAGTCATGTTTCTTGCACCGCATACAATTACTATTATTTTTTGGGTTTTTTTTTTAGTTATAGATGGACTTTATACTTTACAAAATAAATAACTTTATTTTGCTTATTCATTTTTTTAATGTGGTGCTGAGAATGGAACCCAATGCCAGGCAAGCGCTTTGCCACTGAGCCACATCCCCAGCCCCCAATTACTATTATTCTAAATCTTGTGTCATTTATTTTCATTCTTTGTCTATACAAAAAGGTGGCCCAAGAGGGCTTTTTGACTCACAGAGCTTCACAGCCCACCTCCCCACTGGCTTGGAAGAAATACAGAATGGTCAACTCGTGAAGACTTATGGGCTCTTTATAATTTAAATAGCATCAAAATGTTTAAAACTGTTTGCCACCACACTATTCCCCTTTGCCCCCTGGTCTCCCGCTTTCCACCCAGTGACTGCCTCCCTAAGGACGTCACCAGATGTGGCCCAAAAGGCTTGGCTCATCACAGGCAGTGCCTGCCCCAAGTGTTAGCAGAAGAGATAACACCTCTGTGGACACTCTCCTTGACTGTTTTTTTTCAGTACCAGGGGTTGAACCCAGGGGTGCTTTACCACTGAACTATATCCCAGCCCTTTTTATTTTTTATATAGAGACAAGGTCTCACTAAGTTCCTGGGGTAGCCTCAAACTTGCAATTCTCCTGCCTTAGCCTCCTGAGCAGTTGGGATAATAGGTGTGTACCACAGTGCCCAGTTCTCCTTTGCTCTTGACAAAATATCTCCCCTATCAACATGTTGCAGTGCCTCAAACTTCTACCATCAGTAATACACAATAAGCAGGTTTTTAAACACTCTGAGGTTAGCTTGGGAGGCATTTTATAATTAGTTTTTCTGAGGCTCTCCCAGCTTCTTTTCAATGCTCCTTTCTCAACTACAGCCAAGTTACTCAGTACATTTTTGACATCCCAAAATTTGAAATCCCAATTTTAGCCCCCTTTCCCCTCCTCTGACACGGTTTCCTAGAAGAACTTTTTAGTAAGTATGTGGCTTAGTCTATTTTGTGTTGCTATAACAAAATACCTGAGACTAGATACTTCATAAAGAAATAAAGTTTATTTTGGCTCAAGGGCTTGGAGGCTAAAAAGTCCATGAAGACACACTCTGTGTCATAATATGGCAAATGGTATCACATGGTGGGAACACTTTTGAGAACAGAAAGCAGCGCAGGAAAGAGGCCGAAACACCAAGAGTGACATTGCTTTGTAACAACCCACTCTCATGGTAACTAATCCAACTCACTCCTGGGAGACCTAAGCCACTCTCTTGAGAAAGACACTGATCCATTCATGAGGGTTGATTCCCCATGAGCTAATTAATTATCTCAACAGGTCCCACCGCCTCTCAACACCATCATGTTAGGAATCAAATTCCAACATGAGTTTTGGTGGGGACAAACCACATCCTAACTATAGCAATGACAGAATCACCTTCCTTCTCCAAACAGACCTAACTTTCCTGGATGGAGGAGATACTGCAACAGCTCTTGACAAAGAGAGGGAGGCAAAGGACGAGAGTAGCCTGAGACTCTCAGTGGGGACCACTGAAGTTGTCTCGCCCTCTAATGAGAACCTCAAGGCAGGGTACACAGCTGGTGCTCAACCTATGTTTGTTGTTTCTCCAAACAATAGATAATTCCCACGGGCATATCCCTATGATGACACTTTTGTTATTTTTTCTTTATTCTCTGTATCTATTTCCTCTCTCTTCAGAAAATGCCAGGTTCCAGGCACCTCTCCAGACCCTCAAAATTCTCAGAAGAGAAAAGGAGGAAGGACGAGAGCCCAAGTATTGCTCCTTACTACCCAGAAAGGTCAAGAGAAAGAAGGCCTGGCTCTCCCTAACAGAATCCCCTCTTCCACTTGGACCAGAGTACAGCTCATTGTAATCATCACTAACATTTATTTATGTAATCCTTACAAAGTGACAAGCCCTCTGTTAAGCACTTTACACACATTGTCTCACTTAAATCATATGTTTATCCTTATTTAACTGATGAGAAAGGAAGACTCAATTTTTTGGTTTTGCAGGGTTTAGGCTACAGTCTGAAGGAAAAGTAAATTCTGTGGACTTTGGGTGCATGGGTAATGAAATGCTAAGGGCAGACGCTGAGTCTTATTTATGGGTGTATCCCCCATAAGCATTTAGTGTAGTACCTGGCCCAGGGTAGGTGCATGGAAGATGACCTATAAATTCTCTTCCCCTTTGTGGGTTTTAGTATTTTCATCAGAAAAAGAAGAGGTCTGGACTAGATGACCCCAAAAAGTGCCTTTTGTTCTGCAAGGCGCTGGACACTGGATCTAAGGGACCTTTCCTTAATGGTTCTCTGGCTTTCTGCCCCTGCACTCTTAGGGTTGGCAGAATTCTAAGGATGGCTCCCCAAGATTCCCACCCCCAATTGTTCAAATACTAATCTAGGTGCTGATGTGAAGGGATTTTCCAGGTAAGGGATTTCAGTTTTGAATTTCTACTGTGTCCCAGGTTCTCCATTAGAGGCCTGTACATAATTGGGAGCAAAATTGTGTGGAATAGACAAAGTGAGCAGGAGTGTGGGGGAGGAAAATCAGTGTGCACCGGAGATGCTGAGTAGTTACCATGGAAGACCTGGAGCCTGGAAGCTGGATAGATTCAGAATGGCAGAGGAAGGGGAAGGGGTAGAAATATTCTAGGTAGATGGTAACACAAAGGAACTGAGGGAGGAATGAGCATGGGTTGGCCACTGTTGAGGGAACCCCAGGTTTCTCCAGACCCACATCTGGAAACCAGCTACCGTGCCAAGCAGCCAAGAAAATAGGTTAGAAGTATGTGTCTTGAAAGGAATGGGGGCTCTTAGTCTTGGGAAAAGGGAAGTAAAAAAAAAAAAGGAAGATCTGGTAGAAGTATAAGGAGGAGGACAGAAAAAATACCTGGGAAAGTTTGCCATGAACAGATGCAAGTTAAGATAAAGGAATGGAGCCCAGGGGAGGGGACAAAGGTAGAAGCTCATGCCTGTGTCCCCACTCATACCACCATGGAAGGGAGGGCAAAGCGATAGCCCATCAGTGTCTGAGCCTTGTGTGATCTGCCAGGAGATTATCTAGGCCTGGATTATGAAGTCTGGACCTTGAACAGATAGGCCTGCTACCAAGGAATGCCCACAATGAAAGGCAAGGGCATTGTGGTGATTAAAGGCAGGTTGGGGCTGGACTTCAGTTGGTCTTGAAAGCCACAATGTAAAGCAGGGGTGTTCGATCTTGGCTGAACACTGGAATTACCTGGTGATCTCTTTAAAATACTGATAAGTAGATCTCACTTCAAAAAATCTGATGTAGTTGGCCTGGGTCAGCTGTGGTCTCAGGAGTTTTAAAAACACCCTGGTTACTCTAGCATGCCACTAAGGCTGAGAACTACAAATGTAGGGTTTGGACTTCATCCAGTCGCCAGGAAAAGTCCATTAATGATATACATCATACGATGGAAGAGAACTGGAAAGAAAACCTAGTCAGAGTGAAGATAATAATAGCAAACACCAATACAAAAAAAAGTATTTTGTATTCCAGTTTTCCAGGCACTTTTCTAAGTACACACACACAATATCACTAGAAGGTAGATTCTATATGTCCCCACTTTAGAAATATAAAAACTGAGGCTCAGAGTTGACACCTTATTCCCAGTCACATAGCAAGATAATGATAGAATTGAAATTTGAACCCTGAAAGTTTGACTCCAAAGCCCATGATATTAATTTTGCTTTTGCCTGTGGTATATTGTCTTGTGTCAGACAAACACCTTTGCCAAAAACAACTATAAAAGAAAGTTTAAGCATGAAGAGAAGTTACCAGGACAATGAAGATTTGAAAGGCCAAGAACACAAAGGGAAAATGAATGCATTCATATGAACCAGACATCAGATGGCATGTTTCTCTAGAAGGCATTTACAGATATGTATGCAGTTGAGGGACTGAGAAGTTGATAAGAAATTTCAGCAGTTTCCTGTAATTCATGGGGGTGGGGAGGGGGGAATTGAGTTCTGGGCCATTGTAAGCAAAGGAAACTGGAAAATAACCCTGGGGTTAAGTTGGGACCCTTGATGAGTTATAGCTAAAAAAGAAGGCCTAATCTTATTTCTAGCATATATGAATAGGTCAGTCATTACAAAAGCTAAAATCCAGATTTAAACCAATTCAATCCAAGAAGAGATTAAGGTAATCTGACCTTGATCTAGTTGAGACAAGAGCAAATCCTCTCTAGAGGAAGATAATATTATCTAGAAGCACAAATCTTCATGATAATTTTTTATCCATGATGTCAAGCATTTAATAAAAAATTATCAGACTTACCAGGAGACAAGACCAAATGACAAAACACCAGAGAGAAAGACCAAATAATACAAACAGACTTACAGGTGATTTATACATGGGAATTATCAGATACAATTTTAAAATAACTAGCTTCAATATATATTTTTTAATTTTTTAAAATATTTATTTTTTTAGTTATAGGTGAACACAATGTATTTATTTTACTTTATGTAGTGCTGAAGATTGAACCCAGTGCTTCACGCATGCTAGGCGAGCGCTTTACCTCTGAGCCACAACTCCAGCCCCTTCAATATATTTTTTTTAATATTTATTTTTTTGGTGTAGATGGACACAAAACAATGCCTTTATTTTTATGTGGTGCTGAGGATCAAACCGGAGTCCCGCCCATGCTAGGCGAGTGCTCTACCGCTAAGCCACAATCCCAGCACCCCCTTCAATATATTTTTAAAAATTAATTTCAAGTGGAGATTATTAGCGGAGAACTGGAATCTATTGAAAAAATGGGAGCAAATACAGAAAAACTGAAAAATATAATAACTAAAATTAATAACTGGATAGGTCAGTTTAATAGTAGTAGACACAACTGAAGGGGGGACCAGAAAACTAGAAGACACATCTGTAGGAAACACACAGACTGAAGCAAAATGGAAAATAAAGAAAGGAAATTAAAGCCTTACAACAGAGTGAAAAGGCATAACTTATGTGTAATTGGAGTCCCAAAGGGAGAGAAAGAAACTAAAGCAAGAGCAATATTTGAAGAGATCATTAACTAAGAATTTTCCAAAAGGGAAAAAAATTAAGCCACATATTTAAGAAGTGTTAGAAAGTCAAGGCAGAATAAATTCAAAAAAAAAAAAAAAAACCACACCCACACATTTGGCACATCAAGGTAAAACTGCTAAAAAAAAAAAAAACCTTTTAGAGAGATGATGGGGAGGAGAGAAAGAGAGGGCCTTCAAATTAGTAATAATAACCCACTTCTCCATTAAAAAAAATGGAGGACAGATAATGAGAGTATCTTCAAAGTTCAGGGCAAAAATAATTGCCAACTTACTGTTATATCTTTCAAAAATATCCCTTAAAAATAAATAGAAAACAAATACATTTCCAATCAAACAAAAGTTGGATCATTTATAACATCAAAAAACAAGAAGAACAAGGCTGGGGTTGTGGCTCAGCGGTAGAGTGCTCACCTAGCACAGATTTATTTATTTATTTATTTCTATGTGATCCTTGGAACCACATAGAAATAAATAAAATAAAGGTATTGTGTCCAATTACAACTAAAACAATACTAAGAAAAAAAAAGAAGAAGAAGCAGGAATAGTGAAGAAAGATTTACTGGCAGAAGGAAAATAATACTAGATAAAATATCAAAGATTCATGGAGGAATGAAAAGCAATAAGAATGATAAAAATATGCATAAAACTAAAATGAACACATTGTCTACATAGAAAATTCCAAAGAATCTACCCTCCAAAAATCTCCTACAACTAAAAACTCAGTTTAGTCAATTACAGGATACAAGGTCAATATAAAAAACTCAATTGTATTTCTAAAAATTAGCAATGAACATTGGAATTCACATTTTTAGAAGCAATGCCAATTACAATAGCACCAAAAATGATACTAGTTAAATCTCACAAAATATATTCAAGATCTCTGTGTTGAAAACATTGATGGAAGCAATCAAAGAAAACCTAAATAAATACAAAGATATGTCATGCTTGCAAACTGAAAGAATCAAATTGTTAAGAATACAATTCCTTTCAAATTGATCTATCGATTCAATATATTTCCAATCAAAATCTCAGTATATTTTTCTAGAATCACAAGTGACTAAGTGGACTGTGGAATGTACACAGGAAAGGCACAGGAATCTAGAATAAACAAAGTAATTTTGAAACACAAGAACAATGTTGAAGGATTCAAAACCCAAATTCAAGACTGACTTTTGACTACTATAATCAAAACAGTGTTTTATTGGCAAAAAGATAAACACATAGATCAATGGAATAGAATAAAAAGTCTAGAAACATATCTACATAGACAACTGATTTTTGACAAAGGTGAGAAGGCCATTCAGTGGAGAAAAGACAGTCATTTCAACAACTGGTTCTTGAACAACTGGATGTTCATATTCAAAAAGGAGAAGGAGGAGGAAGGATGGGGGAAGAGAAGAGTGAAGATGAAAATTGAAGAAGACAAAGATGAGGAAGGAGACGGAGGAGAAGCAGAAGGGAAAGAGGAAGAAGGAGGCGAAAGAAGAGGAGAAGCTTAACTCATATCTCTCACCTTATACACAAATTAACTCAACACTCCTAAGTACCCCCAAGATAATTAAAAGCACATGTTCACAGCAAAAACTTGTACATGAATGTTCACAGCAATATTACTAATAATAGCTAAAAAGTGAAAACAACCCAATGTCTTTAAGATGATTAATGGGTAAATGTGTATATCAACACATGAAATATCATTGTATTCCAACCATAAAAAGGAATGGAGTACTGACACATGCTACATAAGAAGTGAATCTTGAGTGGGACGCAGTGGCACACACTTGTAATCCCAGAGGCTCAGGAAGCTGAGGCAGCAGGATTGCTAGTTCAAAGTCAGCCTCAGCAAAAGCAAGGCACTAAGCAACAGAGTGAGACCCTGTCTCTAAATAAAACACAAATTAGGGCTGGGGATGTGGCTCAGTGGTTGAGTGCCTCTGAGTTCAATTCTTGGTACTCCCCGCAAAAAAACTAAATCTTGAAAATATTATGCCAAATAGAAGGATCTACAGAGACAAAGATGCTGTAGTAGTTGCTTAAGGCTAGGAGTAGGGGGAATAGAGGGTCACTGCAAATGGCATGAGACTTCTTTTTCAGATGATGAAGTGCTCTGGAATTAGTGGTGATGGTTGCACAACTTTGTGAATATACTAAAAACCAATGAGTTGTACAGTTTCAGTGGGTGAATTTTATGGTATGTAAATTGTATCTCAAAACAAAACCAAAAAAAAAACAATTCAAAATGTATCACAAGGCTGAAAGTACAATGAAAAACTAAAATTTCTCAAAGAAATACAAGAGAAATTCTTTATGATCCTAGTTTAGACAAAAAGTTTCTAGATACTAAAACCATGATCCATAAAAGCATTATTCACAAAAAAGACAGAAATTTATTAAAATTAAAAACTCTTGCTTTGCAAAAGACATTGTTAGGAAAATGCACAAGCAAACCACAGACTGGAAGAAAACATTTGTAAATCATATTTCTGACAAAGACTTGTGTATCAAATGAATAAGGTATGTTCAAAACTCAACAATAAGGAAACAAGCAACCTAATTTGTAAAATGGCAATAGTTCTGAACACACACTTCACCAAAGAGGATATATAGATGACTAATAAGCACATGAAAAGAGTTCCACATAATTAGTCATTAGGGACATGCAAATTAAAACAACCATGAGATTCTATAACATACATATTACAGGGACTTAAATCAAAAAGACTGACTGACAATACCAAGTCCTGACAGGGATGTAGAGTAATTGGAAGTCTCAAATATCAATGTGCAAATGTAAAATAGTACAACCTCTTTGGGAAACAATTTGACAGTTTCGTTAAAAATTAAACAGACACACAATATGAAGGAACAATCCACTCCTAGGTATTCACTCAATATAATGAAAACTTATGCCTATGATAAATGAATATTTACAATATTTCCCCAGACTGGAAGCGACTCAGATGTCTTTCAGCTAGCAAATTGATAAACACTGTATGATACAACTATGCAATTGAGTACTACACAGCAATAAAAGGGACAAACTATTGATTAATACAATAATACGTATGAACTTTAAATGCATGTTGCTATGTGAAAGAAGAGCCATAAGACTACATAGGATAACAGATATGTGATTTTCAGGACTTAGAGCTGGAAAGATAGTTGACAATATGGGGATAACACGAGGCAGTTTGGGGAGTAATAGATGACTCTAATTTAAGGTAGTGGTGGTATGAGTTTGGCAAAACCCATAGAACAGTGTGCAATGGCAAATGAAGTTCACTCTGTGAATTTTCAAAAATCAACCAGGATATAGGGGAAACCCAAAGTGAAATATCAACTATAAAAAATGAAAAATTAATATCATTTCTATAGAAAAATTATGTCACAAGGGATCCAAAATGTGGGAATAAAACTAAAATAGATGAAAACAGAAGCATAAAAAGTTGGAGGTGATAAATGGAGTAAAAGTATTTCAAGGCCCTTGCCTGGTAAAAGTGGTAAAGTATTATTTCATATAGAATTTAATAAATCAAAGACATATATTGCTTGCTGTAGAATAATTGCTAAAATAATAGTAAAAGAATATGCAATTAACAACATATTAGGAAGGAAATGCAATAATAAAATACTTGCCTAGTCTAAAGCAAGAAAAGAAATGAGAGCAAAAGAATTGCAAAACCATGGGAATAAACAGAACAAATATTAACATGGTAAATGTAACCCTAACTGTATTAGTGATCCCGTTAAATGTCAGTGAGCATTACAGCCGGATCTGGAATGTCCCCCAAAGGCTTGAATATCGGAGACTTGGTCCCCAACAGAAGTGGCACTATTGGGAGGTCGTGGAAACTTCAGGAAGCGAGCCCTAGTTAGAAGAGATGGGTCACTAGCAGTGCACCTTTGAAGGGTGTGTTTTGTCCCTGGCCCCAGCTATCTTCCATCTCTTTTTCTTTCTGTCTCCTCCCTTCCCCCTTTTCTCTAGGTCTCTTTTCCCTCTCTTTTTGCTTCCTGGACATCGTGAGGTGAGCAACTCTGTTTCATCATGCCCTCTCCACCATGATGCTCTGCCTCACCAAAAGCTCAAAATGTTGGGCCCAAGGGTCAGGGGATCATGAACTGAAACCTCTGAAACCGTGAGCCAAAGTAAACCTTTTATCCTTTTACGTTATTTTTCTCAGGTATTTTATCATAGTAGCAGAAAATTGACTAACACAGGGAGCAAGGTATGTCAATTAAAAGACAAAAATTTTCATATCATATTAAAAACATTTGCAGGTGGTTTATAAGTAACGTCCTTTAACCATAAGAATATGGAAAGTATAAAAGTAAAAAGACAGGAGGGAGATATCATGCAAATAATAATCAAAAGAGAGATGATATCTCTACACTAAAATTAGAAAAAATAGACTTTAAGGCAAAAGGCATCGATATATACAAAGATTAAATGTTAAATCAGAAGGATTGGATAATTCCAAATATATATGCATACAATGACACAGTCTCAAAATACATAACACTAAAACTGACAGACTTCAAGATGTAGACATTTCTACACCATAATGAAATGTTTTAACATGTCTTCCTTAGTAATTGATAGAAAATACCAATGATGATATAGATTTTAAAATTAATTATAAATATTTTATTAATTCCTATACAATATTTGACATCCTTAGTGATAATTATAAGAGTTCAGATTTTAAAATCAAATTATTTTGAAGCCAGATGAAGTAGCACACACCTGTAATCTCAGATACTTGGGAAGCTGAGATAGGAGGATTGTAAAAGTTCAAGGCCAGCCTGGGCAACTTAGTGAGACCCTATCTCAAAATTTAAAATAATAAAATGGGGCTGAGCTGGTGGTCTAGTGAGAGGATTTGCCTACCATGTGGAAAGCCCTGGATTCAATTCCAGGGCCATCTGAAACCAACAAACAAAAACCCTCTTTATTTTGAGATAGAACAGAAATTTGTGCATCCATAACCCAATTTCCCCAAATAGTAAAACTTCATAAAACTATTTCATGAATAGATGTTAAATTTGGTCAAAAGATTTTTCTGCATCAATTTCTATAATCAAGAATTATAATGATTATTTTCTTCTTTATCCTATTAATATGGTAGATTACATTAGTTAATTGATTTTTAAATATTGAACTACACAAAGTAAGTGTAGCATATAACTATTCTAGGCAGCATATAATTGGGTCTTTCTTGTTTATCCATACAGTTGACTCTCTGATAACTCACTTCATTGTGGTGTATAACTCTGTTTATTTATTGCTGAATTCTATTTGTATAATATATCTACATATATGTGTGTGTATGTGTGTGTGTGTGTGTATAATCTCCGATAGATAGATAGATAGACAGACAGATAGATTAAATCCAGGGGCACTTAATCACTTAGCCACATCCCTAATCCTTTTTGTTTTTTATTTTGAGACAGGGTCTCACTAAGTTGCTTAGAACCTTGCTAAATTGCTGAGGCTGGCCTCAAACTTGTGATCCTCCTGCCTCAACCTCCCAAGTAGCTGGGATTATAGGAGTGTTCCACCACACCATTTTTGCTAATTTTTTAAATAATATCTTTATTTATTTATTTCTATGTGGTGCTGAGGATCGAACCCAGTGCCTCACATGTGCTAGGCAGGCACTCTACCACTGAGCTCTAGCCCCTTGCTAATATTTTAAAGCTTTTTTGATTCAAGTTTGGATAGGAGAATACTAACTTCATGAAATGAATTCTCCAGTTATCAAAACTAGACAAAGACCAGATAAAGAAAGAAAAATATAGACCAATATCATTTGTAAATACTAATGCAAAAAAAGTTTTAAAATATTAGCAAAAGCCATTTGGTCAATCTTTGCGTTTAAGTTGTATTTAGTCCATTTATATTTGATATAAATCTAATTACACAGGTATGTGTATATACATATATATATATATATGTATATATATATATATATATATATATATATATATATATATGTAAGTAAATATATTTGATATGTTAGAACTCTTTTATAGTTTGTTTTTATCCTTTCTGTTTTTCATTTCTCATTTCCCTGCCTTCCTGCAGGTTATTTGACTTTAAAATTTTCCTTTTAAAAAAAGAGAGAGAGAGAGAGAGAGAATTTTAATTTTTTTTTTTTTTTTTAGTTTATCAGCAGACACAACATCTTTGTTTGGTATGTGGTGCTGAGAATTGAACCTGGGCCACACGTATGCCAGGCGAGCGTGCTACGGCTTGAGCCACAGCCCCAGCCTCAATTTTCCTTTTTTATTTATGGTATTTCTTAGAGTATTTCTTTAATAGTGTTATTAGCATTACATTATACATACGTAACTTGCTAGAGTTCCCTGGGTCCTCGCTTTACCAATTCAAGTGAAATTTAGAGACTTCCTCCTTTTGGGATCTTTTTCTTTCTCCTGTTTGTAATACAGTGGTTTTATTTTTCTATATTCACTTAGAACCACTAAGTTAATAACAAACAACATTTTCTATTTAGGGAATTTTATGCACTCGTTCTTTTAGGATTGTTCTGCTGGGGACAAATTCTCTTACTTTTCCATCATCAGAAATTGTCTTGATTTTTTTCTTCACTCCTGAAGAATATTTTTGTGGGACTTAGTACTTGACTGTTTTGGGGGTTTTTTTGTTTGTTTGTTTTTGTTTGTTTGCAACACTTGGAAATACTATGCCACTTCCTCTGGCAAGTATGGCTTTTGTTTATCTTTCCTGGATTTATTGAGGTATAATTGACAAAAAAATGTATAATTTAAGATGTACAACAATAAGTTTTGATATATGTATACATCAGAAAATTATTACTACAATCTTGTTAATTAACTTATCTATCACCTCATGTAGTTACCTACATTTGTGTAAAGAATACTAATCTTACCAAATTTCAAAATACAAAACATTATTGTTAACTATAGTCACCATGGTGTATATTCGATCTACACAACTTGCTGTAGTTTGAATGTTTGTATCTTCCAAAATTCATGTTGAAATTTAATTGCCATTATAACAGAATACAGAGGAGGGACATTTAAAGGTGATTAGCCCACAAAACTCTGCCCTCATGGATGGGATTAATAACTGTTTAAAAAGAGTTAATTTGTTCCCCCTTTCTCCCTCTCCCTCTGCCCCTGTCTCTCCAGACCCACCATGTTCCCAAGGGCATGCCTTCTGCCATGTAAGGACACAACATAAAAGTTTTTGCCAGATGCCTGTGTCTTCATCTTGAACTACCCAACCTCCAGAACTGGGAGGAAACAAATTTCTGTTCTTTACATATACAGTCTCAGTCTCAGGCAATAACACAAAATGAACTAAAACATTCATTCTATAACTAAATGTTTATACTCTTTGACCAACATCTCCCCATTTCCCCCATGCCTAGTCCCTGGTATCCAGCCTTCAAGTC
This sequence comes from Marmota marmota marmota, assembly GCF_001458135.2. Taxonomy (NCBI): domain Eukaryota; kingdom Metazoa; phylum Chordata; class Mammalia; order Rodentia; family Sciuridae; genus Marmota; species Marmota marmota. The sequence goes on from NW_025999946.1 coordinate 4,010,406, forward strand.
TCTGCTTCTATCAATTCTACTTCTTTAGATCCCACAGATAAGTGAGATTATGCAGTATTTGTCTTTCTGCATCTGGCTTATTTCACCTAAAAAAAATGTCCTCCAGATTCATTCATGTTGTCACAAATAGCAAAATTTCCTTCCTTTTTAAGGCTAAGATGATCATGGGAATGCAGATGTCTCTTTGAAATAGTGATTTATTGCCTTTGAATATAGACCTAGAAACGGGATTGCCATATTGCCTAATAGTTCTATTTAAAATTTTTTTTGCAAAAACTCCATACTGTTTTCCATATTGCTGAACCAATTTACATTCCCATCAACACTGTGTAAGAGATCCTTTTCCTCTACTAAGCCTCCATCTTTTGAATTTTTGATGATTTAGCCATCCTAACAAGGATAAAGGTCATATATCAATATGGTTTTGATTTGAATTTCCCTGATGATATAGCTATTTGATATTTCTTCTATGTCTTGTTTGGGGAAATATCTCTTCAGGTCATTTGCCCATTTTTAAAACATGTTATTTGAAGGCGGGGAGGTTCCACTGATGTGTATGAATTCCTTATATTTTGGATACAGTTTGCAAATATTTTCTCTCATTCCATATGCTACCATTTCATCTGCTGTTTTCTTTGCTGTCTACAGAAATAATTTATTTTGATGTAACCTTACTTGTTTATTTTTGCTTTTGCTGCCTATAATTTGCTGTCATATCCAAAAAATTATTGCCAAGACTAATGTCATGATGATTTTCCTGCATTTTCTGCTGAATTTAAAATTTCAAACTTTAATACATTGTGAGTCAATTTTTGTATATGTATAAACATGATTATTTATTTATTTTTGTATAGGGATATAGTTTTCCCAACAGTATTTATTGATGCAAATATTCTTTCCCATTGTGTATCTTGGTAACTTTGTAATAGATTAGTTGACCAAGTATGTATAGGTTTATTTCTTGTCTTTCTACCCTGTTCCATTGGACTATGTATCCATTTTTATACAGGAACTGATTTGATTAGTATAGCTTTGTGATATATGTTGAAATCAAGAAGTATGATGCTCCATCTTTGTTTTTCTTACTCAAGATTGCTTTCACTATTTGGGGTCTTTTGTTATTTCATACTAATTTCCTATTTTTTTCTATTTCTATTAAAAATGTCATTGGAATTTTGATAGGAACTGATTAAATCTGTAGATCACTTTGGGTAGTATGAACATTTGTTTAAATATCGATTTTTCTGATCCATGAAGATAAAATATCTATCCACTTATCTGTGTATTCTTCAATTTTTTCATCAATGTTTCATAGATCTTTTGCTTTTTAGTTAAATTGATGCCTAATTTATTTATTTTGTTCCTATTATGAATTATTTTTTGAATATCTTCTTCAAATACTTTATTGCTAGTGTATAAAAATAAAACTAATTTTTGTGTATTGATTTTGTATCCTTTTGTATCACTTTGCTGATTTTTTTGTTAGTTCTAATAGTTTTTTGGTTATGTTTATAGGGTCTTTCATATACAAAATCATGTCATTTGCAGACAGACAATTTTATTTCTTCACCAATTACTCTGGCTGGGACTTCCATTACTATATTGAATAGAAATGGTGAGAGTAGACATCCTCACCTTCTTCCTAATTTAAAGGAAATGCTTTCAACTTTTCACCATTTGTATGTTAACCATAGGTTTGTCATAAGTAACCAATATTATGTTGAATTAAATTCCTTTTGTGCATAATTTTTAAGTCTTTTACTATCATGAAAGAATATTAAATTTTTTCAAATACTTTTTCTGCACCTTGTGAGATAATCATATACTTTTAACCTTCATTCTGTTAATGTGCTGTATAATTTATAACTGTGTATGTTGAACAATATTTGCTCCTAGAGACAAATTTCACTTGATCATAGTGTAGAACACCATTAATGTGCTGTTAAACTTGATTTCCAAGTATACTGCTGGGGATTTTTCCATGTATGTTCATCAGGGAAAATGGTCTGTATTATTATTATTATTACTATTTTTGTATTTTCCTTGTCTGGTTTTGGTAACAAGGTAATGTTGGCTTCATTACATGAGTTTTGGAAGTGTTCCCACTACTTCAATTTTTTTTGGAAGAGTGAGGATTGGTATTAATTTTTCTTTAAATGTTTGGTGGACTTCACCAGGATAGCTATTAGTTTCTGACCTTTCCTTTGATGGGGAATTTCTTTTAGGATTTGTTCAATCTCCTTTCTCATTATGATATAATGAAGAAATAGATTTTCTATTTCTTCACCATTCAGTGTGGGTAGAATGTGTGTTTCCAGAAATTTATCCAGTTTTTCTAGTTTCTGATTTGTTGGTGTACAATTCACTGTTCATAGTAGATTCTGTGATTCTCTTTATTTCTGTGGATTAGTTATAAGTCTCTCCTTTCATATCTGATTTTATTTGCATGCCCTCTTTTCTTATCTAGCTAAATTTTTGTTACTCTTTTCAAAACACAACTCAGTTTTTTTAATTTTCTATCACTTTTCTAGTCTCTATTTCATTTATTTTTGCTCTACATTTGCCATTTCCTTCTTCCTATGAATATTGGACTTAGGTAATTCTTCTTTTACTATTTTCTAGAGGTATAAAGTGAGGTTGTTTATTTGAGATCTTTCTTATTTATTTATGTAGAAGTTCATCCCTATAAAATTTCCTCTTAGAAATGCTTTTGCTGCATAAGTTGGGTATGTTGTTTTTCCATTTTCATGTGTCTCAATTTTTTTGGTGGGGGGGTGAGTGGTACTAGGGATTGAACCCAGAAGCACTGTACCATTGAGCTACATCTCCAGCCCTTTTTTAATTTTTTTTCTCATTTTTTTGAAATTTTAATTTGTTATATAACAGCAGAATGCATTACAATTCACAGGACACATATAGAGCACAATTTTTCATATCGGGTTGTACCCAAAGTAGAGTCATACCATATATGTCTTCATACATTTACTTAGGTAATGATGCCCATCTCATTCCACTGTCTTTCCTACCCTCATGCCCCTTTCCCCTCCCTCCCCTTTTCCCCTTGCCATATCTGGAGTTCATCTAATTCTCCCATGCCCCACCATCATCACATTATGAATCAGCAGCCTTAAATCAGAGAAAACATTCAGCATTTGGCTTTGGGGGGTTGGCTAACTTCACTTAGTATTATCTTCTCCAACTCCATCCATTTACCTCCAAATGCCATGATTGTATTCCCTTTTAATGCTGAATAATATTCCATTGTGTATATATACCACATTTTCTTTATCCATTCATCTACTGAAGGGCATCTAGGTTGGTTCCACAGTTTAGCTATTGTGAATTGTGCTGCTATAAACATTGATGTGGCTGTGTCCCTGTAGTATGCTGTTTTTAAGTCCTTTGGGTATAGACCAAGGAGTGGGATAGCTGTGCCAAATGGTGGTTCCATTCCCAGTCCCAGTTTCCCAAGGAATCTCCATACTGGTTTCCAGATTGGCTGCACCAATTTGCAGTCCCACCAGCAATGTATGAGTGTACCTTTCCCCCCACATCCTCGCCAACACTTATTGTTGTTTGTATTCTTAATAGCTGCCATTCTGACTGGAGTGAGATGAAATCTTAGAGTACTTTTGATTTGCATTTCTCTAATTGCTAGAGATGTTGAACATTTTTTCATATATTTGTTGATTGATTGTATATCTTCTGAGAAGTGTCTATTCATTTATTGACTGGGTTATTTGTTTTTGTGGTGTTAAGATTTTTGAGTTCTTTAATATCCTAAATATTAGTGCTCTGTTGTGCATGTGATAAAAATTTGTTCCTAAATTGCTCCTATTCACTTCAGTGATTGTTTCTTTTGCTGAGAAGACGCTTTTTCATTTGAATCCATCCCATTTATTGATTCTTGATATTAATTCTTGCACTATAGGAACTATAGGAGTCTTTTTGTTTTGTTTTGTTTAGATCTTTTATGTTTTGTTTTAATTAGTTACACATGACAGTACAATGATCTTTACATATCATACATTTGAATCACATGGGATATAATTTCTCATTTTTCTGAGTGTACAGGTTGCATAATTACATTGGTCATGCAGTCACATATATACCCACAGCAATAATAATGTCTATTTTATTCTGCTGCCTTCCATTCCCCCTAGGAGTCTTATTAAAGAAGTTGGGGCCTAATCCAACATGATGGAGATTTGAGACTACTTTTTCTCCCAATAGACACAGAGTCTCTGGTTTAATTCCTAGGTCCTTAATCCACTTTGAGTTGAGTTTTGTGCATGGTGAGAGATAGGGGTTTAATTTCATTTTGTTGCATATGGATTTCCAGTTTCCCACCACCATTTGTTGAGGAGGCTATCTTTTCTCCAATGTACATTTTTGGTGCCTTCGTCAAATATAAGTTAACTGTAATTATGTGGGCTAGTCTCTGTGTCCTCTATTCTGTACCACTGGTCTACAAGTCTATTTTGGTGCCAATACCATGCTGTTTTTGTTACTATTGCTCTGTAGTATAGTTTAAGGTCTAGTATAGTGATGCCACTTGTTTTACTCTTCTTACTAAGGATTGCTTTATCTATTCTGAGTCTCTTATTTTTCCAGATGAATTTCATGACTGCTTTTTCTATTTATATGAGGAATGTCATTGGGATTTTTATTGGAATTGCATTAAATCTGTATAGAGTTTTTTGGTAATATGGGCATTTTGACAATATTAATTGTGCTTATCCAAGAACAAGGTAGAATTTTCCATCTTCTAAGGTCTTCTTTAATTTCTTTCTTTAATTCACCACATTAGTAGACTTAAAGATAAGAACCATATGATTATATCAATAGATGCAGAAAAAGCATTCAACAAAATACAGCACTATTTCATGTTCAAAACACTAAAAAAAACCTACAGATAACAGGAACATATCTAAACATCATAAAAGCTATCTATGCTAAGCCCCAGGCCAACATAATTCTAAATGGAGAAAAGTTGAAGGCATTCCCTCTAAAAACTGGAACAAGGGAGGAGACGGAAGATGGCGGCGAGGGGAATGCATTGCCCCCGTGTGCAGCGTCACTGTGTAGGAGAATGATGAGTCAGGACTGCTAAAGGCTATCTTGTTAGGAATTTCCAACAATAGTGGGGTGCTCCGGAACCTGGAGGAAGGATTTCCATCGCACGAGGATCAGCTGCGGGGACTCAAACTCGAGAGATTTGTCACACGGAGGGAAACACTGCTTATTCAGCAAATCTCCCCGCGGCTAGAGTCTGCAGCACGCGCTGGGAAACGAAGAGATAGCAACGCAGGGATACAGCGCTGCAGTTTCTGCCAGCCATGCAAGCACCATACTCAGTGCTGAATTCTGGGTTCGAGACGGGGGAAGGAAGTGGTCCAATTCGGTTCTCCACACCGGTCAGACCACAGAGGAGGCCAGCAGCCACCATCTTGGAGAGCTGACGTCACCATCCCTGTTTTCGACTGAGCGCAGCTCATTCGGCCATAGAACAGGTAATTCCAGGCTGCCATTCGCCTGTGGCTTGCAGACAGATTACTCAGGCTCAGTGCTAGATGACCCGAGGAGACTGCTTCTTGGAGCCTGCTCTTATCAGAGCATACACCGAGCACGGAGCGGCTGAGTTCCGGCTCCCGGAACTGCTCTGGCCCAGGGCTAAGGAGCCCACGGAAACTGCTTCTCGGTCCGGGTCCTGCTGAGTACTGTGGAGGTAAATACCAACCGAGCCTTCATGGGCAGTGGCAACAGGACTGAGACGGGGCCTGTGAGGGCCGGTCAGGACTCACCCGTTGCTTTGGTCACCCGGCAAAGGGAACAAAATGCTGCCATTCGCATAGGATACCAACATGGCAGAGATCTGATGTCATCAGAAAGCGGCGGA
>NW_025999946.1:4022988-4038555 GCF_001458135.2 Marmota marmota marmota
AGGGGAGGGGAGGGGGGATAGTAGAGGATAGGAAAGGCAGCAGAACACAACAGACACTAGTATGGCAATATGTAAATCAATGGATGTGTAACTGATGTGATTCTGCAATCTGTATATGGGGTAAAAATGGGAGTTCATAACCCACTTGAATCAAAGTGTGAAATATGATATGTCAAGAACTATGTAATATTTTGAACAACAAACAATAAAAAATTTAAAAAAAAATAAAAACTGGAACAAGACAGGGATGCCCTCTTTCACTACTTCTATTTAACATAGTTCTTGAAACACTGGCAAGAGCAATTAGACCAAAGAAATTAATGGGATACGGGTAAGTGAAGAAGAACTCAAATTAACAATGTTTGCCAATGATATGATTCTATACCTAAAAGGCCCAAAAAAATCCACCAGAAAACTTCTAGAACTAGTAAGTAAATTCAGCAAAGTAGCAGGATACAAAATCAACACCCATAGGGCTGGGGTTGTGGCTCAGTGGCAGAGTACTTGCCTAGCATGTGTGAGGCACTGGGTTTGATTCTCAGTACCATGTATCAATAAATAAAATAAAGGTTCATTGACACTAAAAAATATTTAAAAAATCAACACCCATAAATCAAAAGCATTTCTGTATATCAGTGACAAATCCTCTGAAAGGGAAATGAGGAAAACTACCCCATTTACAATAGCCTCAAAAAAAATACTTTGGAATCAACTTATGAAGGAGGTGAAAGACCTCCAGCCCTTTTTAATTTTTTATTTTGTGGTAGGGTCTTGCTAAGCTACTTAGGGCCTTGCTAAATTGTGAGGCTGGCCTTGAACTTGTAATCCTTTTGCCTCAGCTTTCAAGTTTCTAGGGTTACATCAGTGCACCACCACACCCAGTTGTCTCAAAATATTTTACATTTCCCTTTTGATTTCTTCATGGTCCTATTTGTTGTTTAATAATGAGTTAATTTCCACATTTTTGTGAATTTTCAATTTTCTTCCTATTATTGATTTCTAGCTTCATAGCACTGTGGTCATAAAAGATGTTTGATATGCTTTCTACCTTGTTAAATTTGCATAGATTTGTTTTGTGATCTAATATATGATCTATCCTGGAGAATGTTCCATGTACCTTTGAGAAGAATGTATATTCTGCTGCTTTTGGATGGAATGTTTTGTGTATAGTCTGTTAGCTCAATTTGATCTAACACATAGTTCAAGTTCAACATTTGCTTATTGATTCTCTGTCTGGATAACCTGCTCATTGTTGAAAGTGGGGTACTAAAGTTCCCTGCTATTATTGTATTGCTGCCTATTTTCCCTTTCAATCTGTTAATAATTGCTTAATACATTTCATTGCTCCAATGTTGGTAGCATATATATTTATAATTCTTATGTCCTATTTATAATTCTTATGAGTGCTTTATCATTATGTAATGACCCTATTTTTCCCTTGTTTCAGTTTTCAACTTAAAGTCTATTTTGCCTGATATAAATAGAGCTATTGCTGCTTTCTTTTGGTTTCTATTGCATATGGTAACTTTTTCCATCCACTCATTTTCAAACTCTGTGACCTTAAAGATGAAATGAGTTTCTTATGGGCAGCACATGTGTACTTGGGTCTTGCTTCTTAATCTGTTCAGCTACTTTACGTCTTTTGATTGAAAAATTTAATCCATGTACATTTAAAATAATTACTGATAGGTAAGGACTTACTATTGCTGTTTTGTTCATTGGCTGATTTGTAGATCCTTTGTTCCTTTCTCCCTTCATTGCTATCTTCCTTTGTGATTTAATTAGTTTCTGTAGGTGGTATTCTTTGATTCCATCCTCTTGATCTTTTGTGTATTTACTGTACATTTTTGTTTGCAGTTACCATGAGAATTATATAAAAATTGTTAGGACAATCCAGGAACAGTGACATGTGTGCCTGTACTCCCAGCTACTTGGGAAGCTGAGATCAGAGTATAACTTGAACTTGGGAGTTCAAGACTAGCCTGAGCAACATAATGAGACCCTGTGTCTCTCCTTTTCTCTCTCTCTCTCTCTCTCTCTCTCTCTCTCTCTCTCTATATATATATATATATATATATATATATATTATATATATATATTATGTATATATATATTATATATATATATTATATATATATATTATATATATATATGTAATTTTATATATGTGTATATATAGTTAGCTGGGCAAGGTGCAGCATGGTTATGATTCCAGCTACTGGTGAGGTTGAAGCAAGAGGATAACAAGTTTGAGGCTAGCCCGGGCAATTTAGTGAGATCCTGTCTCAAAATAAAAAATTAAAAGGTCTAGGGATATAGTTCAGTGGTAGAGCATCCCTGGGTTCAATCCCTAGTACCAACAGAAAAAAAAAGGAAAAGAAAATATATAAAGAGGGAGTTAAAACAAGCTATGTTAAGATGACAACTTACAATTAATCACATACAAAATTTTATACTTTTACTTCACCACAACTTTATGTTTCTGATGTCCCAATTTACATCTTTTATTTTCCATATCCATTAACAAGTTATTAAAGTGATAGTTATTATTAATATTTTCATCTTTTATGCTAGAGCTATAAGTGATTTACACACCAGCAACACAATATTGTAATACATTCTAAATTGAACTATTTACTTCTATTTACTGGTGAGTTTTATACTTCATATTTCCATGTTACTAATATGCATCCTTACATTTTAGCTTGAAGAACTCTTTTTAGCAATTTCTATAAGGCAGGTCTAATGGCAACAACTCCTTCAGCATTTGAGAAATTCATTTATTTTTCTTCATTTTTTTAAGAGGTAGGGTCTCACTGTGTTGCCTAAGTTGGCCCTAAACTCCTGAACTCAAGCAATCCTCCTGCCTCAGCCTCTTGAATACATATCACTCTTTGTCTCTCCTTCATTTTGAAGGACATCTTTGCCAGTTGAAGGATTCATGGTGCATGTTCTCCCTCTCCCCCTCCCCCTTCCTCTTTCAGCAATGTGTGTATATCATCCTGCTGTCTCCAGGCCTGCAAGGTTTCTCTTAAGAAATCCAATGATAGCCTCATAGTGGTTCCCTCTATGTGATGAGCCTCTTTTCTCTTCCTTTCAAAATTCTCTTTGATTTCTAACAGTTTGATCATAATGTGTCATAGTGAAGTTTTATTTGGGTTGAGCCTGATCAGAGACCTTTCGGATTCATGTACCTGGCTGTTCATCTCTCTCACCACATTTGGGAAGTTTTCATGCAAAGATGATGTCTCATAAACCCCACAGGCTTCTTATATCACTCTCCTTTTTCCCCTGTCCTCTGATTGAATATTTTCAAGTAACCAGCCCTTGAATTCACAGGTGCTCTATTCTGCTTAAGTATGCTGTCGTACTATCCTTCACTTTTTTCATTGCATTCATTGTGTGCTAAACCCGCAGGATTTCTGTTTGGTACATTTTTATAGTTTCTCTCTACTTTTCTGTTTGTTCTTGTATTGTTTTTCAGATTTGTTGTCTATATGTGTTCTTTAAGGAAACTCACTGAGCTTTCTTAAAATTATTATCTTAAATTCTTTGTCAGACAATTTGTCGATCTCTATATCTTTGGGTTGATTACTTCGGTAGTGTCTTTTCCCTTGAGTCTTCGTGTTCCTTAAGTCTGTTTCTTCACTTTTTTTTTATGTAGTTGTAGATGGACACAGTACCTTTTTTTATTTATTTTTATGTGATGCTGAGGATCAAACCCAGTGCCTCACATGTGCAAGGCAAGTGCTCTACCACTGAGCCACAACTTCAGCCCCATGTTGTCTTCACTTTTGAAGAAATTATCACCTCCTCCACTGGTTTTGGGAGAGAATCACCTTCACCAAACCACCCAGCTATGTCTTCTGACCTTTCTCAGAACTTTTCTAATGCTCACTCTATTACCTCTAGTTCCTTCTTGAAAAAAGTGAAAAGATTAAGATTGTATGCCTTCTCTCCACCCCACAAATCCAGGTCAGGTGCTGAGAACTTCCTTTTTGTTTTAACTAGGGCAATGCCCTGAAATGCTCAAGTCTGTGTGCTTGCTACGGATACTGCAGCTTGAACCAGTCATCTGTATGAGATACTTTCACTTGCTATCTGCCCAGGAAAGCTCAAGAAGACAGCATGGGGGAGCAGAACATTTGGTTTGCCCAGGGACCCATTTGGTGCCACAGGCAAGTAATCTCAAGTGTCTCATGGTCAGGATTCCTGATGGGGTCCATAGAATGTTTACTAGAGTCGATGGCCTCTCTTTCATGCTCCCAGCTTCTCCCAACCATTCACTTGTGATGATCACCTTAGTGGTCTGAGTGGAACAAGAAGTGGACCTTTCAGACAGCATATCACACAGCCAGGGAGATAGGCACTCATTCACTGTGCTCTCGCTTTTCCCCATGGGAGAAATCACAGGCTTCTGGTGTCTCTGGCACTGAATTGTGGCACTTTGGGGAAGGTGTGATATGCATACAATGAAACTGTTCTTCTTACACTCTTCAATGGCCTTTTCTTTAATTTTTTGATCAATGGAGTGCTGGAACTTATCCACTGGACTCCCAGACTTACAGAGTCTGGGATAAGTTGTCAAAATCCATGCTTCTGTGAGGGAATGACTATAGAAAATTCCAATGTTGTCATCTTGCTGATGGCTCCTGATGAGAAACCTACCACTATTTAAATTATTTTCTCTTATAGGTGTTATTTTTATCTATCTGTTTTCAATATTTTTTTCTGTTATTTTGAGTTTTCAGTAATTTGACTGTGGTGTAATTGATTAGCATAGACTAATTTAGGTCTATTCTATTTGGACTTCACTCAGTTTCTTAATTGTGAGTTTATGTCTCTTTCCTGTCCGTGTTTCAAAAGACTGTCATACCAAAATCCAGGAATGTTGGGCTGGGGTTGTGGCTCAGCGGTAGAGTGCTCACCTCGCATGTGTGAAACATTGGGTTTGATCCTCAGCACCACATAAAAATAAATTAATTAAATACAAATCAATCTACAACTAAAAATATATTTTTTAAAAAACAGGAATATCTCTAAATGAATTCTTTAAAAGGCAAACCAATCAATGTCAATACCAGTAAGCATAAATGCTAAAATTATGTGACAAATATGAAAGCAGTCATGATAAAAATGCTTCAATAGGCAATTATGTGTTTTAAACAAATAAAAAAAATAGAAAATCCCAGCCAAGAAATAAAAGATATAAGGAAAAAACAAATGCAAATATTAGAACAAAAAGTATAACTGAAATAAAATCTGAGTTTATAGGATCAATAGTGTAATGGAGGACAGAGGAAAAAAATCAGCAAACTAGAACATAGAACTATATAAATTATCCAACTTGGGTAACAGGAAAAAAAATGATAGACTGAACAGAACTTCAGGGACTTCATGCAAAAAGATAACTACCATATGATTCCACTTCTGTGAGGTGTATAGAGTAGTCAAATTCACAGAAATAAAAACTACAATTGTGGTTGCTAGGGGCTCGGTGAGAGAGAATAGTGGGGAGTCACTGTTTAAAAGGAAGAGAGTTTGTTTTGCAAGATGAAAGGAGCTCTGGAGATGGATGGTGATGATGGTACACAATAATATGAATGAACTTAACACTACTGATCTATATACTTTAAAATGGCTAAGATGATAATTTTTCTGCCAAAATATATGCTGTCAGAAAGGAAGTATGCCAAATAATATGTACAAGATTTTTAATAAAATGATGCTTTATGCAATAGGACTCTTCCTAAACCATATAAATTGGACTTGATTTGGCTAGTTTATCAAAAAAGTCTATTAATTCATGTCACATAATACAGAGGGTAATTTTTTATTTGATTTGAACAACGATTCCATGGAAAAAAATATATGGGAAACTGACATCATTCACTTCCTCTAGGGAAAGGAATAAGAAAGACTCCTACTCAAAATAATAGTTTATAATGTTGTGATACAGATAACATTTAGATATTTCTGAAAATATTTTAAATATTTAAAGTTAAAGCAGAAAATAATAAAACATAACCATACACATTTTAAATTAAAATATACTGCTATTCATTTATTTAGCAATCTTGTTATCTAGAGCCAATAGCATTTTTCCCCCTCATAATTTCACTGTTAGGACTTTTGCATAGTTTTTCCTATAGAGAAATAAACACTTAATTAATCATCTATGTTAATAATTTGGGATTTTTTAAGATATAGTGAGAATTTTAAAATAATTTTCAAGCAAAATCCTTCACCTGGAGAATATATTTTGGTTATTTGTAACTTTTCTCTTCAATGTTTTCTAGTTTTCATATCCCCCCAATTCATTTTGCTACATGCATTTATTTAGCTTTTCCTAAACATTCAATTGTGTTAATGTAAAAAATGTTTGTGTCATAGTCATATTTTATTGGCTTGTGTTATACTTAAATAAGTTATGTGATTAAAATCACAAGTAGACATAAACAAGTTTGGGAGCACACATAACCAACTTGTAGTAATTTCTAGATATGTGAGAGTAACGTATCAGTTACAAGAGCTTATTGTGCTATAGGCAATGACTTTCTCAATGGGACCTTAAAACTCAGTAAATAATGCCAAGAGCTAATAAATGGGATGGCATCAAATTAAAAATCTTCTGCAAAGCAAAAGAAACAAATAGAAATGTGAAGAAAGAACCTACAGAATGGGAAAAAAAATCTTTGCTAGCTATGTTTCTGACAAAGTATTAATATCTAGACTATATAAAGAACACAAAAAAATTCTAGACTATATAAAGAACACAAAAAAACTTAATACCAAAAAGATAAATAATCCAATTAATAATTGGGCAAATGAATTAAACAGACACTTCTCAAAGGAAGAAATACAAATGGACAATAAATATATTAAAAAAATATTCAACATCTTTACTGATGAGGGAAATGCAAGTTAAAACTACACTGTGATCTCGTCTCACACCAGTCAGAATATCAGTCATCAATAATACAAACAATAATGACTGTGGAGGACAGGATGTGGAGAAAAAAGAACACTTTTATACTGGTTGTTGGATTGTAAATTAATACACCACTATGGAAATCAGTATGGAGATTCCTCAAAACACCTGGCATGGAACCACCATATGATCTAGCTATCCATCATTCCTTGGTATTTATCCTAAAGAACTGAAGTTATCATACTATAGTGATACATGCATACTCATGCTTATAGCAGCAAAATTTATAATGGACAAATTATGGAACCAGCCCAGGTGGGTTCATCATCAACCAATGAATGGATAAAGAAAATGTAGTATATATACACAATGGAGTTTTATTTGGCCATAAGGAAAAATGAAATTATGTAACTTGCAGGAAAATGTAACATAACTTGAGAACGTTATGCTAAGCAAAATAAGCACAACTCAGAATGTCAAGGGTCATATATTTTCTCCCATATGTGGAAGCTAGAGAGGAAAAAGGAAATGAAAGTTGGGGGAGTGGTCATGAAAAGGGAAAGGGCATAGGTAGAATAAAGGAAAGGGACCCGGAGATGGGAAGAGGATAAGGAGGGGAGAAATGCTGGGGAGTGATATTAGACAAATTATATCATTATATTGTATGCATGTACGAATATGTAACAACAAATCCCATCGTTGTGTGCAACTATAATACTCCAATAAAAAAAAGTGGAAAGAAAAAAGATCTCTTAAGAAAGAAGTTTATTGTGCTAAAGGCATCACTCCATATGTTCTATAGAGAGAATGAAGAAGTATTTAAATGAAAGTCAATTAACAGAACTTTTACTGTACATTTGAAAATTACATTTTCACTAATAACCAGTTTACTAAATGGGATTCTCACCTGGCCTATTTTAATGAATAATGATGCACATTAGTAACTAGCAAGATTAATCTGAAAGCAGACAAAATGTTGAGGTGTTATACATAGTAAGTTATTTTAAGTAGTTCAAACATTCTCCACAATCTGGTTTATACTGTTCTATTCAATTGGTAAACCGCTTTTTTCCCAGAGACCTAACAATAGCAACCCAACCCATCTATAAAGATTTAGCCAGACTCATTCTCTGTGGCAAACAGATCCTTTGCCTTTAATAAACTAATCTCTGAGGGTAAGGAGCAAGTGTGCCTCGACCATTCCCAGTAGGCACACCATCTGACACAAGGTGAGTGATTATATACTGCTTGAATGCATTTGTGAATAAATGAATGAATGCTTACAGAAAAGAATGTGGAATTTATACTCAATACTAGAGTCTCTACCCACTCCAGACAGAGGCAGGGTGAATCAAAGAGTCAGAATCAGGAAGAAATAAGAGAAGAGCAGTTTGGTCTGGTCATGCCCCTTTTTATAGACTTATCTTGACAATGTAGACCAAACAGCCTTGCCACCCACCTCCCCAATCCTTTCTGACACATACACTCACCCAACCTACATCCACAGCTCTAAAGTTATCTAGAACCACTTTCCAACTATACCTGGGGTCAATTAGACCTAGGTGGAAACCACAATGAACACATTTGTGGCACAAACTTGGCCCTGGTTTCACACAGTTGTTCTCTCAGCTGAAATTCTCCCCTAACTTTCTCACTTCTCTCAAAGGAGAGCCAGACAGCTGCTTATGAAATGTCTTAGAGAAGGGACATTACCCAAGCCTATTTGGACCAATCAGTTCAAATTTCTATTAGAAATTTGAACTGCAAGTGTGGAAGACAGGGATGTTCAGTAAACAGAAGCAGAAGATCAAAAAGCAGGTCAAGGGGCTTCTGACTTCTGGTATAAGGGAATTAGAAGATCTTCAAAACCTCTTCCCCACAAAAAAAAACTATAAAATTGGACAAAATTGTCAAAAATATCTATTGTAGCACCTTGGAGTTCTACCAAACATATATAAAGCTAGAGAAACATTTATTAATGAAAACTGCTGAAATTTAGTAACAGCAGAATGTATCTATGGCTGCTTATACTCCATCTTTCTTCCCCAAGCTCTTTCAGTGCCAGTACAATCAACAGATTTACCACCAATGCTGGGGGGTGCAGGGGCTGTGCACCTGATTTAGAGTATGGTCAATTGAAGTGATCTCAGTGGCTAACAAAGAGAAAAGACCAATGGATCCTTTAATCTAAGTTTGCAGATTTATGTCAGATAAGCAAAGAACTGATGGACTAGCAGGGATTTATTAGAAAGTTTCAAGAGGTAAGACAGCGTCAGAGTATTTCTCACATATTCTGGTTTGGCCAGATGTTGCATGCATGTATTGCAGAGATTAAAGAAACCTGTACACCTCTGGCCAACAGAGCCTGTGCACATGTGCAGAGATGTGAGGCTATATTAATGGTGTCAACGTATGTGTAATTGGTATTCTAGAAGAATAGTAGGAAGAGGAGCAGAAAAAGTATTCAAAGACATAATGAACAAAATTTCCTCAAATTTGATGAAAAATCAATGGTGAAAATTAATCTATACACCAAGAAGCTAAATAAACCTAAGTAGGATGACTAAAAAAAGATCTATACTTGAATTCACATAGTCAAACTGTTGAAAGCATACGACAAGGAAAAACCCTCAGAAGCAGCAGAGAAAAATTACAGCTCACCATGTATAGAAGAATGACAATACAGTGAACAGCTAACTTCTCATCAGAAAAATGGAGGTCCAAAGGCAATGGAACAACATAGTCAAAGTACTAAAATAGAAAAATGTTCAACTAAGAACTCCACATCCAGATAAAATAATTCCTCAACATGGAAATAAAAAAGATGTTTCCAGATAAACAAGACTGAGAATGTGTATTACTAGCATGTCTGCTTACATACAGTAAAACAAAGTCCTTTTATGTTAAAAGGAAATAAGTCCATATGATAATTTGAATGCAGAAAAAGAAACAAAGTACCAAAAATGATATTTGCATAAATATAAAAGATGCTTGTACATATTTTGCTCATTTATTCTCTTAGCTTTTTTAAATTTTTTATTGTATGTATTCTAATTAGTTATATATGACATCAGAATGTAATTCAATTCATATTATACAAATAGAGCACAGTTTTTCATATATCTGGTTGTACACAAAGTACAGTCACACCATTTGTGTTTTCATACATGTACTTAGGGTAATGGTGTCCATCTCAAATCTACCATCTTTCCTACCCAATAACCCCCTTCCCTTCCCGCCCCTTTGACCTATCTAAAGTTCCTCTATTCCTCCCATAGTCCCCCCTCCATCTCCATTATGAATCAGCATCCTTATATTAGAAAAGACATTTGGCATTTGTTTTTTGGGGATTGGCTTACTTCAGTTAGCATTATATTCTCCAACTCCATCCATTTACCTGTAAATGCCATGATTTTATTCTCTTTTAATGCTGAGTAAATATACCACATTTTCTTTATCCATTCATCTACTGAAGGGTATCTAGGTTGGATCCACAATTTAGCTATTGTGAATTGTGCTGCTATAAACATTGATGTGGCTGTATCCCTGTAGTATGCTGTTTTTAAGTCCTTTGGGTATAGACCGAGGAGTGGGATAGCTGGGTCAAATGGTGATTCCATTCCCAGTTTTCCAAGGAATCTCCTCTTAACTTTTTTTAAAAACACAAGTTTGGCCAGGCATGGTGGCACATGACTATAATTCCAGCAACTCAGGAATCTGAGGCAGGAGGATCACAAATTTAAGGCTAGCCTCAGCAATTTAGTGAGGCCCTAAGCAACTTAGCAAGACCTTGTCTCAAAATAAAAAGGGCAGGGGATGTGGCTCCGTGTTAAAGCACTCCTGGGTTCAATCCCCAGTACCAAAAATAAAAAATAAAAACACAAGTTTGTAATAATAAATAATTATAACACTGAGCTGGGCACAGAGGCACACACCTGTAATCCCAGCTACTGAGGAGGCTGAGGCAGGAGGATCACAAGTTCAAGGCCAACTTGGGCAACTTAATAAGATCCTGTCTCAAAAAAGGAGGGAGCAGGGTTGGGTTGTGGCTAGCGGTAGTACACTTGCCTGGCATGTGTGAGGCACTGGGTTGGATACTCAGCACCACATATAAATAAATGAAATAAATGTCTATCAACAACTAAAAAGAATTTTTAAAAAGGGGGGGAAGCATACTCAGTGGTAGAGCACCCCTGAGTTCAATCCCCAGTACTTTCCAAAAAATTATTGTTATAACATTTTATTGTTGGGTTTATAACACAGATAAAGGTGTGGTGGTGGGGGGATAAGAGTACAAAAAAAGAAGAGAAGAAAAAGAGATATATTTGAGCAAAGTTTCTACCAGAATGAAGGTATTATTATTCTGAAATAGATCTTGATAAGTTAAATGCAACTGTAATCTCTGGAGCAACCACTGAGAGAATTATATGAAAAAAATCTAGAAGAAATATTTTTATTTTAAAATAAAAATATAATTATTAACACAAAATAAGGCAATAACAATGGAACAGAAAAAAAAATACACAAAACAAATAAAAAATGGCAAGTATAGATGCAGCCACATTAATAATCACATTAAAAGGGAATGGACTGAAAACTTCATTCAAAAGGCAAACTGTCACACTGGATTAAAAAGAAAGATCTAACCAAATGTAACAAGATATACACCACAGACTCAGATATAAATAGACTGAAAGTAAAAAAGTGAGAAGAGATCTCAAGCAAAAAGTCATCATAGAGAGTTGGAGTGGCTACATTACTATTAGATGAAACAGACTTTAAGACAAATATTGCTAGAGACAAAAAAAGGGCCTTTTATAATGATAAAATGGTTATCAGGAAGTAAGAATAATAAATATATATACACCTAACAACAAATACATAAAAATACATAAAACCAGAACTGATGGAACTGAAAGGAGAAATGGATAATTCAACAATATTAACTAGAGATTCTAATACCTCACTCAGTAAATTCAGAAAAAGCATTTGGCAAAATTCCATGCAATTCATGATTGAAAAAAAAAAAGTAGAGCTAGGATAACTATATATCCATATGCAAAAATAAATAAATAGACTTCTCTCATTCAATCTGCATAAATTAATTCCAAATGGATCACAGTCAAAAAGTTAAACATAGAGTTGGCACATGACCCTGTAATCCCACTTATAGGTATAGACACAAGTAAAAAAGAAAAAAAAAAAGTATGTCCACACAGAAATTTGCACACAAGTAAGTGTTCACAACAGCATTATTCATAATAGCTCAAAAGTGCAAACAATCCAATTGCCCATAACCAAAAAATGGATAAACAAGTGTTGTGGATTCATTCCATGAAATATTATTATATGGCCATTAAAAAACAATGAAGCTCTCACACAAGCTACAACATGGATGAGTCCTGAAACCATTATGCTAAGTGAAGAAGACATACAAAAAGTCACATATTGCATGGTTCTATTCATATGTAATGTCTAAAACAGGCAAACCCACAGAGACAGAAAGTTATTACTGATTTATAGGGAACACAGTAAGGGAGAAATGGAGAGTGACAGCAAAAGGGTATGAGGGGCCAGGCGCAGTGGTGGACACCTGTAATCTGAGCAGCTCGGGAGGTGGAGGCAGGAGGATAGAGAGTTCAAAGCCAGCCTCAGCAATTTAGTGAGGCACTAAGCAATTCAGTGAGACTCTTTCTTTAATAAAATACAAAATAGGGCTGGGGATGTGGCTCGTGGTTGAGAACCTCCGAGTTCAATCCTGGTACCCAAAAAAAAAAAAAAAAAAAAACTTTAAAAAAAAAAAAAAGACATGAGGTATCTTTTTGTTGATGAAATGTTCTGGAATTAGATAGTGGTGATCTTTGTACAATTTTGTGAATATAATAAAAATGACATTTTAAGTGTAGTCTTTGTGATATATGAATTTTATTTCAATAAAGTTTGTTTTTGTTTTTGTTTTGTTTTGTTTTGTTTTAGTAGCCTATAGACCTAAATGTAAAACCTGGTTGCCTGCTATTAGAGCTGGCTGGCTCTGAGTACTGACTGAAAGGAGCTCAAGATGATTTGGGGGGGATGATGGAAATGCTCTAAAACTGGCCTATAGTCACAGCTGCAATTTATAAATTTACTAAAAATCATTGGATTGTTCATATACAATGGATGATTTTATGGTATATACATTCTATTTCAGTAAAGCTGTTTAAAAATGAGTTCACTGAAAACAAATCAAAATATCATAGTAAATAAGTGAGGCAAAGTTGGGTTAACTTTAAAAATGAACAAAGAAGGTTGGGTGGTACTGAGGTAGTGAATGTTCTGTTTCTTGACCTTGTTGTAGGTTACAATTTGTAAAAATTCATTGAGCTGTACTCTTGTGACATGCACACTTTTCTTTATGTATTTCATACCAAATTAAAAAAAATCGTTAAATGGCATTAAGGAATTGGGGGTGGGGGTGGCGGAATAAGCCAGTTACAAGTTACAGAAGCTGAAAGACTCAGTTGTACAGTTGATCTTGGGTCTCCATGGAATTTCTGCCACCATCTTACAATTATCCCATTCCTAGAGCTGGCATGAGTAAGTTTGTTTCTTACTATTAAAAAGCCTCACCAAAAACTTTTTTAGTGCCAGCTATACATACAGCTACCAAAATGTCACCTCCAGGAGGGCAGGGAACTTGTACACTGCTGAATCCCCAGTGCCTAGAACAATAGCTGGCACTAAAAAAGTTTTTGAATGATTAAAAATGAATGAACAGAGAAGTAGTTGTGGAAGGGAGTTGATGAGGGAGAAACTTGTAAATACAGACATTTTTTAATGCAACTTGACAAACGTTTTCATATTTCCCAGGGATATGGATAAAAACACTGTTGCAAGCCCAGAAGAAGAATAATGCCTTCTGGGAAATGTCAGGAACATGTCAGAGAGGAAAGACATGGGAGCTGGGTCCTGAAGGATGAATAGGAGTTTGTCAGAGAATGAAGGCAGGAAAATGGGATAGACAGAGATAAACACAGGCAAAAGCACATTGTTCTGAAAGAGCCTGGTGTTCTTGGGGAAATTCAGTGTTCACAGTTGAGGCCAGGTGAGAAATGAGGCTGGCAAGGTAAGCTGGGGGGTAGATAAAGAGGGTTACCTATTACCAGCCAAGACCTGAAACTGACTCCTGCAGAAATCATAGCCAAGAAAGAATCTTAAGCAGGGGTCAAATGTGTTTTGTAGGAAGCTCGTTTTAGCTGGGCCTAGCTGAGCTCAGAGGCCCTTTACTTCCTTGGTGTCTGCATTGTCTCTCTGCATTCTTCTTCTTCCTTCTTTCTGCCTCCACATGTTTTCACGTATGGATTTCTCCTCTGCCTGTGGATTTCTTCTCATTTTTCTCTCAAGACACTACTCCTCGAAGATGTCCCAAATATTCTCCATTTTAACTGTCCCCAAATCACTTTCAGATTTCATCTCCAGGACTTAATCCTTTTCCAGGATGTCATCCCCGCCTGGTTGGGTCCTTCAGAAATAAGTAACTCGGGATTTCCTCTTAAACAACAAGCTCTTTGGGGTCTCCTCAGTGTACAGATGGAAGTCTGGAGCAAGGGGGAGCATCTGAGTCACCCTCCACTGGGCCAGAGGGGCTGAGCCACCAGCTTCAAAGGCCTACATGAAACCAATGAGCTAGAAACACCATATTTTCCTCTGGGGTATCTGATGCTGTGGCCTCTGGCTCAGAAGCCACTGCCCTTCCAGCCTCATGCAGGAAAGCCTAGTGCCCATTACTCATGTCTCTGACCTTCTGCTCTGAAATGCTTCCTGGCATCTGCCCACCCTCCCTCAGGGCTAGACAACTAGGTCAGGGAGGAACAGCCCCTCCACCATGCTGGTCCTAGGACACCTCTCCAGGACGATTCTCTCCCCTGGGACAAGAGGGTCAAGCTGCTCTTCTGGATGTGACCTTAGAGATGTGCAGCAAGGGCCCAGTCCCAATTTATCACCATGGGGCTATAATTAGGTTTGTTAACATACAGTCGAGTGTAGTCTTGTTGACTAGGAACTTAATCACGTTACTATCGAGTTCCTGTACGCATTGCTTGGGGTGACTGTTTTACTTGTAGAGTTATAGCCAAGCCCAACGGGAGGAAATTAGCTTTGGACACAAGTTTGGAGGGGGGTACTTTTTCCTCCTGACTTTCTCTCCCTCCCCCCCACCTTCCATGTGAAAATATTTAGCAAACAGTGACAATGATGAAAAACAGTAGGAAACAAAATGTTCTACATTAGTATAAAACATGAAAAATGCAGCAAGAACCCTTAGCGGTACAACATGTGTTATGCTGGCTGGCAGTCCATTAGCTCTGATAGACATTTCACTTACCTAAGTCAAATATAACAGTCTAGTATTCATTAATATAAGAAGGGGCTGTGGAATCAGAGCTACCATCTGGCTGGGCCGACAGAATAATCTACAACTCATGATTAGGTCTAAGGAGTGGGGTTTCACTTTAATCTTTCTCATTGCTCGAAATTTCCATCTGCGCAGTTCGGCACATCATTTTTCTTCAAGACAAATGTGCTGTTTTTCATGTTCCAAAATTAGATCAGAAGAAAACGATTAATCATGTCACGGCCTGGGAAAGGAAACAAAGCTC
>NW_025999946.1:4038578-4095791 GCF_001458135.2 Marmota marmota marmota
CCCCCATCCCCTCCCTGTGTCCCCTGCCCTCGGGTGACTGCCTTCAAGGGCCTCTCCGAGGTCAAGTGAGGTTTGGGCCACTTCCTTTCTGTGAAACTGCCCGTGTGTGAAACCATGAGATGTCACATCAGAGTGACAAGAAGTGTGAAGGCTTTAAGTTCACAGTTAGCAATTGGTGGCTTTTAGCCATTGCAAAAGAATATTAATGCAATCACTGTAATGTAAAAGCTCATTTGGAAATATTATCAAGTCTAAAGTGAGGCACTTGGGGAAAGTGAGACTGCCATGAGCTCCCTCCTTCCTCCTCTTCTGGAGAGGGTTTCTCTGGGCATCTTCCTGTGTGACTTTGCTAAGAGACCTTTTCTTGGTGCCTCAGTCTCTTTCTGCTCTGCTGGACTTATCTGACGGGATCTGGTTTCTGGTGTGTCTCAAAGGGGAAAAAACAGCAGAGAAACACAAAGATCTCTTCCTCTTCCTTTTCCTCCACCAGGAAATGAAATCTGACCAGATAAGATGCATTTGATGGCCCTTCAGCTGCTTCCCTGAGGAAATGCTGTGACCTCTTGGCCACTCTCTGGACTTGATTTGAGCCATACTTCCCTGGGCTGAGCATTTATTCCCTATGAGGGGGGCGATCTCAACCCCTTTCATAGAGATCATCCCTGCCAGGCCCTCTCCCCACTAGCCAGCAAGGGCACAAGGAAGAGCCCCACGCTGATGGTCAGAAGCTGGGGTTCTAGTCCCAGCCATGAGGCCTTGAACAAGTCCAGAACTTTCCTGGACCACATAACATAAGAATAGAAGTCCCACACCTGGAAGGTCTTACAGATTTCTTTACATCCTCCTTTTATCCTTGGAGGAGTTTTTACTTTGCTTTTTCTCATTCTTAGCTTCCTGAGAAGTTCCTTGACTTTCCAAAAAGTAATGAAAAACTCCCAATAACCCTCGTACAGACATAGGTACACATATGTCCAGAGATGGTGGGCAGAGGAGAAAAAAGACCACTCAGGGGTCATCCAACAACAGAGTGCTATAAGAAGTCTGGCAGGAAGAGTCAGGGAGGCCAGAGCTTTTTCCCTGAGAAAAGGCTCCACAATGACCATGACACCTCAAGTGCGTTTGCATCCTGCTTCAGCAGAGCCAGCTCAAGTGTGAGAAAAGAGCCTCCGTTGACCATCATCCACTCTGAACTCTAAAGCATCTGTTCCTTCCTTTCTGTCCACCTGGAAGTCCAGTCCATTCCTAACACTACCAAGAAGCTCTGTGTGTCCTGACCTACACTGACCTCCCCCTTACAATGACCCCCAGCCCAGATGAGCGTCTTGCATACCTAGGTAGGCTTGAAGCTATGTGAGGCCAGGGACAGTGCCATGTTTTACAGTTTTCTAGGTCTCCTGGGACTTGAATATCTTGTTCAGAAGTGTCTGCCTCACCCATAGCCCCTTCTCTAAGAAAGTACTCCTACCAGGCATTTCATTGGGAAGGCCTCAGGGGCCATGTTTGTATTACATAACCCTGCCCCTCGCCCCTACTGATCAGTCCGGTATTTTAACACCTATCCCTACAACCAACTGGATTCTCTTTTCCTTGAAATGTGAACTCAGTCACAGTTGTTATTAGGCTCTTAAATATTTATGTGGGTTTCAGTTGGGGCAGACATTATGAGATAGATAGATAGATAGATAGATAGATAGATAGATAGATATACTGAGGAGGGAAGGAAAAGCTGGTGTTCAAAGGCAAGCAGGAGAATGAGAAAGGGGGAAAGTAAACATGAGATCCCAGGTAGACACAAGAGAAGGCAGCACGGCTTCAATTCCTGGCTTGCCAGTTCCTGTCCCAGAAGCCTGGTTATACTGTTCTTGCCCTTAGATGCCTGTAAGGCAGCCAGCCACTAGGGAAGACATCAAAGCCACACCTGGCCAATTTCTCTTATCTTACCTAAGATGATTGGCCCAGAGATAGTCATGTGATCCACACAGCTCAATCAGAGCCCTTCCCTGGGATTTTATGTTGATTCTGAAAGAGATGTTCTTCGTTGATTAAGTATTGCAAGGCTAGTATCCAGAGCTTCTAATGCCGTGGCTGTTCTACTTGTAGGAAACCCGTCTACTGTAGAGCAAATAAGCCAATCAGAATAGCGGAGCCCACTGATGACAAGTCCTGATAGCTTCTTCAGGCCCTTGCATCTATCTAGTCAAGCCTAAAGCCTTCTCTATACTTGGCCTTCCCAGCAGGTGAGCCAGTATGTTCCTTGCCTTGCTCTAAGTAAGTTTAATTTTGATTTCTGTCTCTTGCAACCCAAGAGTCTTCAAACTAGTGTTCGAGGGACATCAGTAAGTTATTCAACCCTTTTTAAGTAAATACACATGAATAAGAACCCACAGAAGCACAAAATAATGAGGCCCACAGCCAGCCCTCTCTGATCCTCTCCTTCCCCAAATTCTCTCTGTGACCTTACCTAGTCCTTCTGCCAGGGAGTTAGTCTGAATGGCTGTTTCTACATGGATCTAGCTCTTCCCAGATCACGCCTGAGTGACTTGGATTCCTGAACCTGGCCAGAATGCTATTTCTCAATCTCTATGATTTGTATCCATTCCCAGACAATAAGAGGACAGGTACAGAGTGAGTAGTGATTCTCACGGTCTCTGAGTAAGTCATCTGCCTGTCCCTCTCCCCACTTCCATCCAAGCAGGAATCCAGGGTTCAATTTGACCCCTCATCCACCTCAGACACAGCCTCAGGCCTCATTTCCTCCTACCCACAAGGTGGGGTCTTGCTATGGTGCTCAGGTTGGCTTTCAACTCCTGAGCTCAAGTGATCCTCCTGCCTTGGCCTCCCAAGGGACTACAGGCATGTGCCACTAATACCTGGCTCAGAAGATCCTTTGGGGCCAAAAATGGACCTCTGGATATTTGTCCTTATTCTAGTCTTGGTCTGATGACAAGTTTCCTGGACAAACGGGAGAGACCAGGTGCAACAGCAAAGTGAAAAATGATGAGGGACTTTTAGCTAACTGCAAGCCTACGATGAGCCAACCTGTGTGATGTTGCTTCTTCAAAAATAAGCAAATAAATAAAACGATGAGCCTGGTTAAGCTAGAGCATGATGTTCAAATGACGTTTTAAGAATTCTAAAGGCTAGAGCTGGAAATGTTGCTCAGTGGTAGAGCACTTGTCTAGCATCTGCAAGGCCTTGGGTTCAGTCCTCAGTACCAGAAAAAGAGAAAAATTTTAAAGAATTCTGAGAAACTGTAGCTTAGGCCAAGGTGATGAGTGGTCGAGAAATCCTGTCTTCAAGGAACAAGGGGAAAACTATCTCCATGGACATCAAGAGGATTGGCACAGGTTTGTTCCTCCATGAAATGGCTGGGAGGCCCCAGGCACACACTGGCACACAGCACTCAAGAGCATTCATTTCCTTCTGTCTTGTCCTCATTCACCAGGCACAGGACCAGAGCTATGAGAGGACCTTGTATGCAAGAGGTTTTTATCACAATCTAAAAATTTTTTTACCATTCCGACCATGCATAACTGTAACAGGCCCCTACGTAAGGTAATAATCTCCATGTCACTGCACATATTCAGAGGCTAGATAATTAACTCCAGGGGTGGAATATAAATAACCCCTAAAGTGAGTGGATGTTGGGCTTTTAGGGCCCCTTTTCCATACAGTGACTTTGGCAGCCTCTGCAAAGTAGGTATGAGTCAACTCCTCTCATCTTCCTAAATTTACAGGAATGCTCAATTTTTCAAAGATGTGACTATATTTTCGGCAATGGCTGCAGCAATTGCTCCTGTTCCACACACTGTATAGCTTTGCCTCTCCCCATAAAGAAGAGGCTGATTCTCATCCTGTTCAATCAGAATCAGCTTGTGATGACTTCCCCAAACAGAATGTTGCAGAAGTGATACTGAATGACTTCCAGGGCTAAATTAGAAAGGCCATGCTGCTTTGCTAGTTCTGTGCATGCCTGACCCTATGCACCAGCTGCCATGCTGTGAGGAAGCCCCAACTAGCCAATTCAGAGAATTCCCACAGAGAGGCCCATGGAAGTATCTGATTCACAGCCTGTTCAAGGTCTCAGCTGACAGCATCATTCAGCAAAAGTGAATAAAGATTTATTCATAGCAGCACTATTCTCAGTAGCCAAAACACTGAAGCAAGCAACTGTCTATAAACAGATGAATGAATAAATGAAATGAGGTATACACATACATGGAATATTATATAGCCTTTAAAAGGAAAGAGAGTCTGACACGTGTTACAATATGGTGAATTCTTGAAAATATGATTTACGTGAAATAAACCAATCAGAAGAAGACAAATATTATATATTTCATTTCTGTAAGGTTCCTAGAGTATTCAAAATTATATAGAAAATAGAATGTTGGTTGTCAGGGATTTAGGGGAAAGAGAGAATAAGGAGTTAAGTTTCAGAGTTACAAGAGTTTCAATTTTAGATAAAAGAAGTTATGAAAATGGATGCTGGAAATGGTTGCACAACATTATAAATGTATTTAATACCACTGACCTGTACACTTAAAGTGGTTAAGATGGTAAATTTTATGTTATGTGTATTTTTATCATAATTAAGACAAGTTGAAAATAAGCAAATGAAGACTTTTCCAGATGATTCCAGCCCCCATCCATTATGTAACCCCCAGTCTTTGAGTAGGCCTAGCTGAAGTCCTACAGAAAGTGCCCTATCCAAATTTCTGACTTATAAAAACTGTGATATAATGAACTGGCTTTGAATAGTTTGTTATGCAGCAATTACCACTAAAACAATCAAGGCAAAATAACCAAGATATTCTCAGAGGCCTGTGACTATGAGATAAGCTAGGGCTGAGACCCACTGATGACTCAGGTATTAATTAGCCTCCACTGGACACTGGCCCTCCATCTCCTCCAGGATCGCCCTCTCTCCTGCCAGGTTTTCTCCCAATTTGAAATCCAGGCCTTGCCCCTAACATGAAAAGTTATTTTCCACCTCCAGCACTGGGGATTGAACCCAGTGGCACTCTATCACTGAGCTAGTCCTTCTTACCTTCAATTTTGAGATGGGGTCTTGCTAAGTTATCCAGGCTGGCCCGGAACTTGCAATCCTCCTCTAATTCCTGAGAAGCTGGAATCACAGGTGGGTGCCACCCAACCGCACTACATAAGTGCTTCTTGCTCCCACACCTTCTGGCCTCAGAAATCTGTTCTGGCCCACCAAGTAGCAAGAAGTATTGAGAGCATGGGAGCTGCACCCACAGGGGAGGTCCAGCCTACACCGACCTCCATGCAAGCCCTATTTTCAGAGCCCAGGCTCAGGGAGAGCTGGATGCTGGAGCAGACCACTGTGGATGAACCAGACCAAGTCCTCAGCCAAGCACAGAGCTTGCTGCCCCTTGTGCAGACAGATCACAGAAAAGGCATGGATGCCTGGAAAGGGAGAAAGTTACATGCACAGTAAAGTTTAAGGGAAAAGACTTAACATTCTATGACTCTCACATAGACCCTGGCCATGAATTCAAAATTTGGGTGAATTTCCCCTCTGTCTGGGCCCCAATTTCCTCTAGGCAAGTATAGGTCTTCAGTCACTCCTTTATCCTGAGTTGTCCTATAGCCCAATTGCCAGAGTTTGTGGAGCAGGCTGGGACCCTGTATGCCTCAAGAATCCCAGTGGTGGCATGTCTGTGACTGGCAGGTGGGGAATTCACAACCTAGAAAGCCAGACTCAGCTCCCAGCTGATCCCACTGGAGCCTTTGGGAAGAAGACTGATTAGTTACTGGATGATTTTTTGATGCCACTGCTTGGGAACTGATGGTTCAAGAATTCTCCATGGTAACAGGACAGCATGGAACTCCTGAATATGGAACTCAACAGCACAAGCCTCACCTGTAGCCAGAAGCCCACCAACATCTCACAGCTTTGGGGCCCCAGGCCCAGACTCACTCCCTCTGCTCTTCCCCTGTTGTACCTGCCCAGTCCTGGTGGGGAATGTGGACCAATCTCAGCTGGAGCCACCCAATTAGAACCTTGGCCAAATCTCTGCAATATACACTTCCAGTTCACAAATATAATAAACAAATTATTCCCTGGCTTCAAACACAACAGTGTTCTCTTTATTTTAATATTTTTAGTTGTAGATAGACATAATACCTTCATTTTATTTATTTACTTTTATGTGGTGCTGAGGATGGAACCCAGTGCCTCACATGTTCTAGGCAAGTGCTCTACCACTGAGCTACAACCCCAGCTCCCATTTGTCTTGAGACAAATCCCTGAGGAGGCAGGATTACCTGTGTTTGCATCTGGTACCCCATATAATACATTTCATACGTGTCACTAATGTGGGAATGTCTGGGCCATGCTTCCTCATTTGTAGTGCAGTTACATTTTCCTTATTCACATCACATCTGCCTTCATCTGGACACTTGACCTAACCATGCACAAAGGTGTGCAGGTAGTACCACCAGACTGATCTCAGCACCCATCTTCTCTGCATAGTAAATGGCCCAGGGTTAAGAACATGTCCCCAGCTTAGACAACTAGAGCTCTTCTCTAGAAATTCTTAACTGGACCCCAGCATAGACATAAGATGTGAGGCCACAGCTTTGGCATTAGTGTCCTTACTGTGAGGAGGAGCTGGGGAAGCAGAGTGACGTCAACACAGAGCATTAGAATGGCAGGAGGGAAACTGAATGCTGACTGGGGGAAGGACTACCACAAAGCCCCACCCTGCTGAAGGCTCAGTTTGTCCAACCTACTCCCAGAACCTTAAGTCAAAGGTCCAAAAATTATCACAAAGCCTAGACCCTGGTAAGTGGGGATGGGAGGGTAGACAACAGGAATGGATGACTGAGGAAACAGAAGTCCAGGAAGGGGGGAGGGGGAGGTGGGATGGAGAGCAGGCCAGAAAGAGGGTCAGGATAGAGGACAGGGGTTAGGCCATGCAGCCCAGCTGGTAGATGGATCTGTCCCCCAGGATCAGGAGACAAAGGCAACTGAAGGATGGAAAAGACCTTAGGAGGAGATTGGGAGGAGACACCCTAGAGTGGAGAGAGGTGATGGTAGAGCACCCAACCCTCCCAGGATCAAGAAGCCCCAGTATAAAAGGTAGCAGACCACCCCACAGATGGTCACCACCAGAAGCATCACCCCTCCTGCAAGGGCCAGAAGCCAGCTGTGCAGAAAGGCATTTCTGACCCCCTGAGGGCAGAGGCAGATTGGCTCGAGGTGAGCTCAGGCTGAGGAGTCCAGTAGACCTGTTTGGCATCCTTCCAGCTGAGCTGCTGGAAGATTCCAGGGTCCTACCCCTTCAGCTGGAACCTCCACATGAGGAGTCCTAAGACACCAGGATGGCAGCTCATGCCCAGTGCTGGGAGCTTAAGAAACACAAAAAGTTTCTCAGTAGCTGCTGGGAACACTGAGAGTCAAAAAGACCTGAATTAGAAAGACATGGTTCACCCACAACAGTGAGCCTGAGAGGTTTCAACAGAGTAGGCAGAATAGAAAAGGTGGGCCCGTGCCTCTGTCTCAGTCCAGCTCCCTGGACAGGAGCCCCAGCAGACAGGAAGGGATGTGGGATACCTTCCCTCACTCCCACCACCACCCCAAGAAAGAAGCAATACAGGGAGGTCCACAACACTGACCAGGAATTGGGCTCTTTCTGTGTGCTAGTTAGTGCCCACCATCTGATGGGCTTCATCACATTGTCTTCACTGCACCCCATGAATAAGTACCACCCATTATCCTCCTTTTACAGGATATCAGGCCCAGAGAAGCTAAGCAAATTGTGTAAAGTTGCAAAGGTGGAAGAGGCAGCTTCCTAACCTTGGTGTAAGGTTTAGAGAATGGACTTTGGAGCCAGGTAGTACCTGTCTTCAAAGGTGGTGAAGCAAGCAGAAGGAAGCAGAGGGAACACCTTCCACACCCTGTGGAGTCTATGCGGTAAGGGTGGCATATCACACACAGATGGGCACGGCTAGCCCAGGAGATAGGTGCATAGTGAAACCACCTTATATTTGAGCAAAAACATAATTAAATTTGGTTAAGCTTCATTTTTCAGCTCCAAGTTCTTCCTAAAGTAATATTGTACCTAGTCCTATGGTTGTAGTGGCACTGAAGAGGCCACATGATGCAAATGAGGATAAAGAACTCTGATTCCAATCCTTTGGCCACAAAGCCAGGCCTAGAACTCTATTCTCTACCTCCCTCTGCTGTGCTCCCTGCACATGCCTCTCATGCAGAGATCACCAGGAGGCTACCCTGAGCTACAGTATACTGTTTTCTACGGTCTTCCTCTTTCCCTTGGGTCTTTCCCAGCAGTGTGCTGATTGAGAAATGTTTAATAATCAATTCTTCAGGAAACACACACACAAAAAAAAAAAAAAAAAACCTGATTTGTAACATCTGTCATTTCTCATAGTAGACATATTCCTACCATGGTCAATTTCAAGGTTCCCACATCATGCCCTAAAGGGAGGACTTGCGTGCATCACTGCTCCTCCCATGGTCAAGGGAGGATTCCAGAGCAGGTGAGACTCGCTGCAAGGACCACAAGCCCACCTAACAGTCTCCCTACAATTTAGTTTGAGATCAATGAGTCCATCATTCAAGGAGGCTGAGAGCAGGAAGGACGCTGATGGCAAAAGAGAAACATCTGTCCCTTGGGCATTTGCTGCCAAACAGACCAAGGTACCAATGTCCTTAACTAGAGGTTTGAATGACTTGTAATGAATTGAGGAAGATATGGTGGAAGGGTTTAGAGAATGGACTTTGGAGTCAGGTAGTACAATCCAAAACTAACTAGCTGCGTGAGTTTGGACATGTAACTTAACTTACCCATAAAATGGAGACAGTAACAGCACCATATCCTCCTGAGGATTCAATGAGAAACAGGAGCATGAAGCACCTGACACAGTGCCTGGCACATAATCAACACTAACCAGATGTTATCTAGGTTTATAACTTAAGTCAGAGTTGTCCGCAGTTATTATTTAAGTTGAAGTGGAAAACAAACCATGATCAAGGACCAGTGATTGATCATTGGACGTAAAGTGCCATGACGGCAAGGACCTTGTCCATTTTGACCACTGCTGTCACCCCCATACCTAGAATGGTGCCTAATAGGCATACTGATAGAGTACACACTCAATAAAATATTGGTTCCATGTTGAGTATCATGAGTATGGCATCTAATGATACTTAAATATTTGTATTTCTTGAGCTCCTGATTTAATAGTATTCTGTTTTAAAATAACATCACTTACCCTGGCTAATAGTAATTATATTTTTAAAGTTCATTTGAATGGAAATAAGAACCGACCTTCCCCTTGCCCATGGAAATCTGGTGCTGACTCTAATCCAGACACCACATCCACTTGTTGGCAAGATGACCAAATTGAAGGTGAAAGTCCCAGACAAAAACCTTTTCAGTATTGACCTTACACACCCCCACTAGGAACTGCAGACACAGCTAATCCCAGCCCCAGTCCCGACCCCACCCCACCTTACCCACCCAGCGGGCCCAGAACCGCTGGAGGAAGTCCTGGAGGTAGGTGGATGGAGGGGATTCTTTCTTCCATTTCGGCTCTGCTCTCTTCTTGTCCTCCCTTCCTGTGTCCCCACCCAGTCCCCTTCCCCACACCTCCAGAGCAAACCCCAGCATCCTCCCGCCCCAGGCTTCTCCTCACCATTCCCGGCTCTTGCAGACTGGTTGGTTATGGCATGAAAAATGGCTCCGTGGAATAAAGATGTCTCCCCGCTGATGAGCACATTTGCAGAAGGTATGTCAAAGATCCCAGGGCTGGGGTGGGCAGTCTTTCAAAAAGTTGTTTCTTCTCCCTTCCTGCCCTCCCTTTTCTACCTCTCCCCCAGGCCCCCACCCCCCTTTTTGCTTACTTATTGGAAGAGTAATAAATATTGGGCCGACAGGCCCTTCTCCCAGTTACAAAGCCTACCTGTAAGCGAGCTCAATAATTAGCAGTCTTGAAGATGATATATGACTTTCATTACCCTTTGGGACTGGAGACTAAATGAGGACAGAGCTAATTGCCGTGCAAAGCAGTTTGGCATGAATGAGAAAAATGCAGGCCCTGTCTCCTGCCAAAAAAGGGCCCTATTGCTGCTCTGATCGCCAGGCCGGTTTCTGCGCAGGAGTTCACTCGGTGTCCATAAATCATAGGCTGCTTACAGCCGAAGCTGCCCTCAGTTGTCAGCGGGCTGAACGTTGAGTGACAGATCCCAGCCGACTGCATTAGAGCTTCAACTGCCTCCTTTCTTCTCCTTCTTCTCAGCCTCTTCCTTCTCCTCTTCACACTGACCAGAAAATTAAACCCAGACCCCTCAGAGAAGGCAGCAAGAGGCCCAGGGTGAGGTGGGGACAGTTGACTAGGGTTGGGTTCCCAATGCCCATGTCCAGCTGCTCACCCCCTGCCCATGTCTCCTGTCTCAAAGCATGCCCTGGCCCTCAAAGCCAAGGGACAACAGGCCTCTCTATCCTCAGGAGGATGCAGGCCCCTCCTGGAATACTTCAGGCTGAGCTTTTGTCCTTGGTGTGTCATTGAGACAAATGTGGCCTCCCTCTGGACTGCATGTCTACCTCTTCCCCCACCTCCCCTGCAGGAAAGCTTCACTTCCTCTCAAGGAGAAGGACTGACACCAGCCACATGTGTGTCTGCTGCTGACAGATGTGCACAAGCCTTGGAGGGTGGGGCCAGCTGTGGCAAGGGGACACCTCCTGAAAACATTTTTTTCTTCCACCCCTTACACGGGCTGCTTGGTTCTGAAGTTCGCAGGTGGGTCACACTGAACATGCAAAGCACCATCCTGTCCCCTTCCATCCAATTCCCTGAGGAGTGGGGGAGGCTCTCTCCCAGTGGGCAGACACTGATTTCACACTTGGAGCTGAGCTCCCTAGCTTTTCTGAGGGAAGTCACATAATTAATTCTTAGTATTGCCAAATTATATTTGACACTTAATTTAAAGCTCAAGGTTCCATAATACAAATTGTCTCCTAGCGAGAAGGATGACAGGCACATTGAGGATGTATGCAACTTGACAGCCAGGGTTGAAGGGGTGGTTCTGTGTTACTCCCAGAGAAGGAAGAGAGCTTTTACTGAACACCTACTTTACATCCAGTGACTTCCACATATTATCTCATTTCCTTCCCAAGAACCCTGTGAGGCAAGTGCCATTACTGCCTCCACTGTGCAGACAGGGAAACCAACAACCACAAGGTTAATTCATCCAAAGTCATCCTGTTAGGGAAGAGGCCAGGCTGGGATTCACGATCTTGCAAGCCCCTGCGTTCTTTATGCAATATCATTTCTCTTTTAAGGATGGTGTCAGAGATCTACAAAGTAGAAGCCATAATTGCTCTTTGGGGGTGGGAGTCAGAGCCAACCCTGACTGCACATCACAAAATGCCTTGCTACAGACAGCAGCTTCAACAAGTGTGTGTCATTTCTCTCACATAACAAGAAAGACAAAAGCAGGTCACAAGGGCCTGGACTTCAATAATTCAGATTTTTTTCTATCTCCCTGATCCATCTTTCTTGCTTTCTAACTTTTTGCATTTTGGTCACAAATTAGCTGCTATACCAGCAAGCATCATGTCTTCAGTCCAGAGAGGGGAAAAAGTGTTAAGGAGAGGAGGGAAAAGGAACTCTCCAGTCAAGGTTTTGTCTTCATTTGGGGAGAGAAGTCTTCCCCAGGAGATTTCCCGTTGGCAAGTCATTGGCTAGAACTAAATTTCATGTGCCCAACCTTCTCCACCTCCCAGTCATTGGACAAGGGATTGAATTGCCACACTCACTTAGACCAATCATGGTTTGTCTTCTGGGGCTGGGGGAGGACCCAGAGTTCTAGCTGCCCTAACATCAAAGAATTTTCATTTTCTAATTGCACAAGGATGAAGAGGAGTGTGCAATGGGTGTGCAATGGGCCTGCCACACCCAGTCCTTTCCCTCAGTTACCTCTTGTATGATAGAATAGACCTGAGTCCCAACCAGAGAAAGGCTAATTTCCTGGGTATGTGATAGACAGCTTTGGGTATACATTTGGTTCCCTCCCAAGCCACCATCTTTCCTGGGTTTTGTTCACCCCAAATGCAAGATAGTGGAAGTCTGTGTTTTGTCCCAGGACCTGAGTCTGAGGATCTGTGTGTGCACAGACAAGGGTGATACCATGATCACTCCCCATGCATGAGTTCCAGAGCCAGTCGTGGCCCCTGATTGGGCATATAATCCAATGAGGGGGTAACTCCAACAGGAAGATGAAGAACAGGGTGCTAGAGACCACAGATACCAAAACAGACTTGTCACCTTACCCACAGACAGTTTACACCCTTGCCTTGTAAAATCACTGTCCACTGAATTGACTTAGGCTCTTCTTTGGTTTTGGTTGTTGTTTTGTTTTGGTGCTTTGCAGTACTGGACAGTGAACCCAGGGGCACCGTCCCACAGAGCTGCACCCCCAGTTCTCTTCTTTTTCTTATTTTCTTTTGAGTCAGGGTATCACTAAATTGCCCAGGCTGGCCTCAAAACTTGTCATCCTCCTGCCTCAGTCTCCCAGGTTACTGGGATTACAGGCGTACGCCACAGTGCCTGGCTGATTCAGACTCTTCTGCTTCCTACCTCCAACTACAGCTGGGGCAGAACAGAGCATCTGTCCCTCCTAGTCTGTGGCAGTCCTGGGGAAGTCCTCCTCACTATCTCCTTCCTATCCAGCCAGAGGCAGATGCACTTCCTGGAAGAGGCATCTGTCTGGAACAGGCAGGAAACAGGTGGCACGCTAATCAGTAACCAGCTCATCAATCATCCCTAACGACTACAAAGGCCATCTCTAAGCTCCTAACTGCCTCTCTCAACCCAGGATTTCTGATATTTCTCAATCCTCTTTCAAGAAACTCCTCCATGCAGATGGGAAGGATACGGGGGTTCTGAGTGCTATGATCCTCCCCCCTCAGGTTCTCAAGGTATACAGTGGATCACATCTCACTTTCCTAAAGATCCCAATGGCTTCTAATATCCCTAAGAATAAATTTTATTTTTTTAATTTTATTTTATTTATTTGTTGTTGTTGTTGTTACTGGGGATGGAACCTAGGACCGCTTAATCACCAAACCTCATCTCTAGCACTTTTTTATATTTTATTTAGAGACAGAGTTGTTTAGGGCCTAATTTTCTGAGACAGGCTTTGAACTCATGATCCTCCTGCCTCAGCCTCCTGAGCTGCTGGGATTGTAGGATTACCCGGCCTTAAAATTCAATTCTTTATCTTGGCCTACAAGTAGGGTGAATTGTTACTCCAATGTAATGAGTAGTAGAACACCCTTTGAAGTGTTGCTAGTCTGGATGGTAAATTACACGGTCACTTACCTCCACTTTGCTCTAGCTCATGTGCCTCACCCCAGACAGGCAGAGCAGTTCCTTGAAGCCAAGCCCTTTCTGCTCTCACGCCACTCCTGTACACCTAGAACACACTGCACCATTCCTTCCCCTGCCTTATTTCTATTCAGCTCTTTGGTCTCATTTAAATTTTCCATTTTCAGAGGGGTCTCCCTTCATCAGACCTCCACAAACCCTAAATTGAGCAAATGCTGAGATGTACTTAATTACCAGAGCCATTAGTTATGAGAATATGTTTATTTGTCTAATATTCTCCCATAAGACTGTAATTACCATTAAGGTGGAGGCTGTCTCCAGGACCTTGCATGCAGTTCTGTCCCATAACTATGTGTTTTATGAATTAATTGCTAAGAGCCACAGCCAAGTAATATGATGCATGGCATTTTTGGTTGAAAGGTGACGCCAGCAAGCCATTGAGATGATATGATTATGTTAAGATCTGCATTCATATGGATATTGGACTCCTGCTGTCCACCTCGGCCTGCTACGGGACTCCTGGAGAGTTCCCATTGGTTGGGGAAGTGCGGTAGGAGGGAATTCCGGAGGAGGGACTTCCTGTTGGGGTCCAGGAGAACACCACTGGGTCCGTCGGCAATCTTCCCCGGGAGCATACGGGGCATTGGCAGCAGTTTCAAAAATAAAGTTTGTTCCTGCTTGAGTGGCTCGTGATTTTGTGCCCAGCCAGACTACGGCAATTAATGAATATAGGGTGTTTTTCACAAAGGCACATGTCCACACACATGCTACTCCAGAATACCAGATTCACCACAGTCATCTCCAGAGAGATGTAATTATGTTCTAGCACAATCTGAGCTCAGGGCTGGGGATGTGGCTCAAGCGGTAGCGCGCTGGCCTGACATGCGTGCGGCCCGGGTTCGATCCTCAGCACCACATACAAACAAAGATGTTGTGTCTGCCGAAAACTAAAAAATAAATATTAAAATTCTCTCTCTCTCTCTCCCTCTCTCTCCCTCTCTCTTTGAAAAAAAAAAAAATCTGAGCTTCCCAGCAGCATCATAGGTCCATTTGAGCTGCCCATCAGAGGAGGGGTTCAGAGGCGACACAAGGAGATGCATCATGGAATAAGGGACATGACACTGTGAGGTCGCTATAGGCCTGATTCTTGTCCTACCATAGTCAGGAGACCAGCCACATTGCCTCCAACTCCACACCAGCACAAAAGGGACACATAAGCACCCGCTCTGGACACAATCCCCCGTGAAGCCGCCCGCTGTGTGAGAGTGAGAAGGAAATGCTCCTGGTTGAATGCCTGCAGAGATGTGTGGGCTGTTTGTCACGCAGCAGCAGCTGACGGCCACACCAGGCTCATCAGAGAATTGCCATTCCTGGGTTCTGATTGGTCAAGTTGGGTGGGGCCAATGGAAACTGGCCAATGGGAACTGACCTGGGCCACTTGCAGACCAGAGCACTTGCTGCTAGTGAGACGCCCTCAAGAATTTCTTGCCCTGGGCCACGGAAACCAACAATATCCCAGATAGCAACTGTACCAACAGCCAGGGACCTGGAGAAAGGTGACGGGGACAGGTCCCTAGCCCAAAAGATCACAATGAATGTACAGTGTGAAAGGGAAATAAACCTTCAATGATGTTTGCTCCTGAGACCTGGGGCTGTTTGTTACTGTAGCAAAACCCAGCTGATCCTGACTGACACATGGAGTGGGCTTTTGACAGTCGGGACACAGAAGGCACGGATCTGAGGTGAAAGGAGACCCTGGACCCTGACTGGTAGTGTTTTTCCAGTCTTTCTGCCTGCCCCCTTTCTGTGATTTTGCATGTGTGTGTGGAGGGGGGGGGGTGCTGGGGACTGAACCCAGGGGTGCTCTGCCGCTGAACCCCTCCCCGGCCATGTTTTTGTTTTAAGATTCACTGGTTGTAGACGGACACACTACCTTTCTTTATTTTTATGGGCGCTGAGGATCCACCCAGGGCCTCACACCTGTAAGCGAGGGCTCTACCACGGAGCCGCAGCCCCGGCTCACACCCCTTTTTATTTAGAGAAGCAACTTTGAGACAAGTTGCTGAGGCTGTCCTTCAAGCTTGTGATCCTCCTGCCTCAGCCTCCATCGAAGCTGGGATGGCAGGTGTGGCCTCGTGCCCGGCTTGGAGTGATTCCGTCGGCTGCACATGGGTGCTAAGCACCAAGAGCTGAACTGTGCCCCCTTCTCAAGGCCACCTGGAGGGGAAGTGCTGGGCGGGTGGCCCCCCCAGCACATACAATGTCACAATGAACACCCTTGTATCTCTCCCTATGGACTTGTAGGAAGAATTCCCAGGTAGCTGAATGAATGGGTCATTAGGCATGTATGTACTTCTTAATTGGATTAATCCTCCTTCTTCTTTCTTTTAATCTGCACAAGTTCTGGAATTCTTAGAGTGATTTTCTATCTTGACAAATGGAGCCTTGGATTAAATTTGAGTTTTAAAAATATACCTTTCTCTGTCCTGCAATAGACTCATGGCATGCATCCTCACAAAATTCATATGTTGAAATCCAAACCCCAAGGTGATGATATTAGGAAGAAGGACGTTTATGAATAGGATTAGAGTCTTTATAAAAGAGACCCCAGGATCTCTTGAGGATGATACCTCACCCTTTTGTCCTTGTGAGGTTACAGAGAAAAGATGGCTATCTTCAAAAGAGCAGACCTTCATCAGATACCAAATCTGTCAGCACCTTGATCTTGAACTTCCTAGCGAGGATTATGAGAAATAAAATTTCTATTATTTGTAAGCTATGAAGTCTATAGTGTTTCTTTATAGCTTGAATGGACTGACAGACCCCAGCATCTTGAGAAATTTACCAGCTGTTATACCTGCATCTTCTATGTGCTATTGCCCACCCTTAGACATAGTGCCCCAGAAAAAATCTAGGAGCACTATGGGGGTAGCCTGGGCAATAACAACACTTACCCATTCCCTGGCATTGATGAGAAGTGCCAGGGAGAAAAAGGAGAGAGTTTGGTACAATCTGGATCTCCTAGATGATCTGATGGCTTTCCTGGAGGCCCATGGAAAATCCACTCTGTAGAACAGGTTGTGCTCCTCCAAGACCAGAGCTGTGCTTACAGCAGTAACCAAGTCTCCCTCCCAATGCTAAGAGAGACCTCACCCAATCCAGAAGACACGAAAGGGTCATAAAGCCTATGAGGTTGCTGGGGAAGGAGAAAGGGAAGCAGGGCCCCAGATCAGCACAGCAGACTCAAATGAAAAATCCATTCTGCTCCCACCCTCTCTTCTCAACCAGAACTCCAATGGCAAAATGTCTGCTTGGCTCATTGTTAGCCTGTCCACAAACCAGCCTGTACCTGGTGGACTTGGGTGTGGACATATAGAATTTGGCAGGATGACTATGTAAGCAGCATGGAGTTTCATTGAGCAGGAAAAAGGAAGGCCCCTGAGAGGGCAGCCACAGACAGCTTTCCAGACTCCAGTGGAATGCATTCAGACACACAGATTTGCAGATAGACATGTAGACAGACATGCAATTGAGGGTGACAGATGCACAGCTATGGACACAAAGATGCACATTCTCTCCTATAAACTGCCTCCTCCTCTTCCAGCCAGTCCCATAAGCTACTTCAGTCTCCTCTAGACCTGTTAGCTACTGCTGAAAGCAAAAAAGCACCAAGAACCTTCTGTTTCTGCCAAGGAAGAATAACAGACCAGATTCTCTCCCTCCTGAGATAATTAAAACATCATACGAAATACATGAAATAATTTTCAAGACAATGAACATCAAGTAACAAAAATGGGATATCAGGGGCTGGGGATGTAGTTCAGTGGTAGAGCATGTACCTAGCGTGAGAGAGGCCCTGGGTTCAATCTTTAGCACCCCTCTCCCCAAAAAAGGAAAATCAAGGAAATGAATCCTATTCTTTTCCCAACTTATGGCCTTGAGAGTTTCCAGGATGTAAAAAGAAGAAGAATCCCAGGAAGAGCTTCTTAAGTAAAGGAGATGTGTTAAGGAGATGGAGATAAGAGTCTGAGGAGACCAAGGCATCAAGTATTTGCAGGATAAACTCCTGGGAAGGAGAGAGTTGCACCGAGGGGAAAAAAAAAAAAAAAACAGACAACTTCAGTTCCCCTCAAGTTTTCAGCAAAGTATGTGCATGGTGTGTGTGAGGATGCTAGCACAGGCTAAGGAAAGAACCACCAGAAAGGATTAAAGGACCAAGAATGGAGTCTGTGTCTACTAGCCAAACTGGAAAATCTCATTTTTCCTTTCCAGAAAAATAGAGGAGAGAGCGCTTCCAAACTTATTCTGGCACCAGCATTACTCTGATATAATAAAAAAAAAATGCATTAAATAACATTTTTCATAAATAAACCTTGGTGCAAAATTCTAAACAAAATTTTTGCAAATCACCAGCTATGGTAGGAGACACCTGTAAAACCAGCTACTCAAGAGCCTGAGGCAAGAAGATCCCAAATTCAAAGCCAGCCTTAACAAATTTGTGAGATCTTGTCTAGAAAAAAAAAATTAAATAGGGCTGAGGTATAGCTCCATGGTAGAGTACTAGATTAGTATGAACAAGGTCCTGGGCTCAATTCCATATATATATAGATAATAAATTTTCAACAAATATGCACAGGCAATTCAGTGTAGAAAGGACTCTTATCTACAAGAGATGCTGAAATAAATGACTATATGTACATAAATAATGTAGTTCCATACCTCATACCATATGCAAAATGTTAAATCAAAATGGACCCTAGAGTTTAAATGTGAAACCTAAACAATAAAGGTTGAGGATATAATATAGTGGCAGAGCACTTGCCTAGCATGCACAAGGCCCTGAGTTTGATCCACTGCACCACACAAAAAGAAAAAAAGCAAAGAACTCAATATAAACATAATCAGAAAAAGACTTGAATAAATAATGTACCAAAGAATAAAATACAAAGGGCAATTAGTATTCATTAGAGAAATGTAAATTAAAAACAAAATTATATACCACTATGCGCCTATTAAAATAGTTAAAATTAAAAAGACCCATCACACCAAGTATTGGTAAAGATGAATCAAGTATTGAACTCATACACTGCTGCTACAAATTTAATACAGTACAATCACTTTGGAACAGTTTAACAGTCTCTTTAGAAAGTTAAACATAGGGCTGGGGATGTGGCTCAAGTGGTAGCATGCTCGCCTGGCATGTGTGCAACCCAGGTTCGATCCTCAGCACCACATACAAACAAAGATGTTGTGTCCGCCAATAACTAAGAAATAAATATTTAAAAAAAAAAAAAAGAAAGAAAGTTAAACATAGATCTAGCATTCATTCCAGCCCACCCCTAGACATTTGCTAAGAGAAATGAAGCACATATCCTTACAAAGACATGTAATAGCAGCTTTATCTGTAATAGACAAAAACTTTAGAAACAACCCAATTTCCATCAATAGATGAGTTAATAAACAAGTATATTAAAAAGAACAATTCATCAAAGAGGTATTTATGCACCTGTGTTCACAGCAACACTGTTCGTGTCAGTATCCACTGGCAGGTGAATGGATAAGCTAAATGTAGTGTACACATATAATGGAATGTTATTTAGTTTTAAAAGGAATGAAAATCAGGGATAGGGATGTAACTCAGTAGTAGTACTTACCTAGAGTTCACAGGGCCCTGGGTTCAATCCCCAATACTGGAAAAAAAAATAGAAGGATATTCTAACACATACCACAACACAGACAAACCAAATTTTATGTTATGTACATTTTACCATAATTAAAAATGCTTTTACAAGATTTTTTGAACTACCAGAGGAAGGAAGAGATTCATTGTACCTTACGCCTCACACCTTGAAAGAATCCCAGGCAGATTCTTGGAGAAGGTATCACTTGGGTAGGGTCTAGGAAGGATGATAAGATTTACCCAGAGAACAGGAATTGGGCATTCCATGCAGGGGACAGCTTGGGCAAGGAACTGGAGTGGGCTAGAGGGTGGGGTCAGAGAGCAGGCATCAGAGGACCAGTGGTTGGAGGGATAAGATTGAAAAGTAGTCTGGGCCTACCCCCTAGGGCCTCCCAGCCTCTGTTGGGGGAGAGGACCATTTGTAAACATCAGCTCTGAGTGAACCAGACCCACAGCACCATGGCTCCATCAAGATGACTGTTCTGGAAGGGAAAGACTTGGGGCTGGCTCTGGATAGTCATCAAAAAATAAACATGTCCCTGGACATTCAGGAAACACTTGGCTGAGGCTGTGTTCAGGCGGGGCTGTTTGCTTATTTGTGACTTTCCTGCTTTCTATCACCCTGTCAGCGGTCACCCTGCCCCTAGCCTGACCCTGACACCCGGTCCAACCTGGCCTCAGTCACTCACTTCAGAAGAAAACTGGTTCCTGGGGTGGGGAAGACTGGCAGGAGAGGAAAAAGCAGAGTGCAAACAGGGTCAGCGGGTGAATGTGTGTGTCAGAGTGCACTGGCATTAAGTGTGAGTGGCAGAACATTCGTGTGCCAGTATGTCTGACCACATGTACTGGGCATGTGGGTCTCTGTGCTCATGCAACACATGCACACAGATACCCACATAAGGTAGGTGAAATTTTGAGTGAAGCAGTATCAACGTCGGGCACAGATGGACCAGGTTCAAATCCAAACGAGGAAAGTTCCTACAACTCTCTGGACATCCATTTCTTCATCTGTCAATGGGGAAAATAATATTACTGATCTCACAGGGTTTTTGTAATGAAATGATTCATAAATAGAAGGCACTAGATCAAATAGTGCTGGTACATAGAAAGCAGCTAATAAATGTTAGACGTTATTCATATGCGTACACACGTGCATATGTGTTAGTGTGTGTGTTATGAATGTGGCAATGTAGGCACCTTGGTAGTGAACAAGTAAGAGTGTCTTTAGGGCATTTGTGCTGGGATTCTGGAAAGAGCCACCATAACCAGGATGTGCCAGTCCCAAGATGCCAGGCTCACCCTCCCCACAGAGGAAAGGCGGGCCTGTGTCCTCCCCTCAGCCTCTGCTGTGTGAAACAGGGCCCCAGGTGCTGGGCTGATTTCTTCCTGCCTTGGGTTGCTGGAATCTTTTATTGTCTTTCCATTTCCTGGGGTTGTAGGAGTGTGGATCTTTTTTCCATCAAAGACTGCTGACCCCCAAAAGAAATCAAGCCAGGGTCATATACAAAAATCAACTTAATCTGTTGCTCCTTGAAGAATAACAAAGGAACCCAACTCCTCTGCTTTTTAAATCAAGAACAGTAAGTGGCGCCAATGCCAAAAGGAAAAAAAAAAAAAAAAAAGAGTCCCATATTATGTAAAATTGCTTTATAAAAAGTAAAGCACTTTACAGATGTGAGGAATTCTTCTCCTTTTAGAAGAAAATCACCCATCCAGTGTAAGGGAGGACTCTGTAAAGGGGGAAAGAGAAACTAAAATAAAACCTGTAAGTATGAAGCCGAGTGGTGGTTTATGAGGATATGACCTTGAGATCCAGGCTTCAATATGGATAAATGGACAATCATGGCTCTTAGTAGTTGAACTGCTCTAACTTGCAAAGTTTTAGAAGTGAAATTATAGAAAGAAACACAGTAGGGTTTGAACTCAGATCCAAGTTCCAAGATTCAGAGTTAGATTGGAGTTCCAACCCTGTCATCACCAGGGGGGACCACTTCATTAAACACCAGATCCCTGGAATTGTGCTCTGTGGGGGCTGAGTACCAGGTATGTGAATTGAGTTGTTGCAGGAAAATGGTACCCTTCCTCCCCGCGCCTCCCAAAATACCTTTGTCTATGTCCTAATCCCAGAATCCATCAATATTACCTTCTGTGGCAAAAAATGTAAGTTTAGTTTCTTAAGAGGAGTGTTGTGGTGTGAACTGATAAATACAATAAACAAGAGTGTAAGTTATAGGTTATAGATTAGTAAAAAATATAGATTATAGATATAAGATTTTGATAAGTGAGATAAGACAATTATAAAGCAAAATGGCCTAAGACTCCATTTTGCTGCCTTCTATAAAAAACTGTTATAAGAGCTGTTTCTGAGAAACTGAAATGAAAGCTGTTTTCTTATAAAAAGATTGTCTATCTGTACTTTGTACCCCACAAATTGTACCCTACTTAGGATGCAGCGGTGGTTGTGGTGAGCTACATCCTGGGTTTGAATGCCCTTGTGGGTCTACATGACTTTGAAGTAGATCCTAGCCCCACCGACCCCCGCCCAAAATTCAGGATGCAACTGTGTAGCACCTGCTTGAACCCAGGACTGTGGTCAACTGAACTGCAAAGCTAATGCTTTTTTTGTTTCTGTTTATCACTTGCTTGCTGAGTGGAATATTCCAGTCCTGCCTAGAGCCTACAGGTCCCACTTATTAATGTTTTAATTTCTATGATTGGCCAGCTTATATGACGATAAGCAAGTCACTGAGTTGTGGTTTTTGTGCTTATAGTCTCTTCTTGAGGCTCTGTGGTGGGTGACAGTCCCTGGCCAGGTAAATAAAGCTCTCTTTTGATTTGAAACTCAGACTTAGAGTGCTTTCTGGAGTGACTCCCCATAACAGGAGGAGCTTATCCTTGTTTGTCTTTGTGGGCCCTAAATCCAATGACAAGTGTCCTTTTAAGAGAAGGCAAAGGGAGATTTGAGGCAGACAAGAGAAGATAGAGACACAGAGAAGAGAAGACAGAGACTGAGTGATGCAGACACAAGATGTTAGAAAGGGATTCTCCTTCTAGATTCTCTGGGAGAGAGTCCATCTGACTGGCACCTTGATTTAGGACTTCCAGCCTCCAGAACTGTGAAAGAATACATTTCTGTTGGAAGTCACCCAA
Organism: Marmota marmota marmota; assembly: GCF_001458135.2. Classification (NCBI taxonomy): domain Eukaryota; kingdom Metazoa; phylum Chordata; class Mammalia; order Rodentia; family Sciuridae; genus Marmota; species Marmota marmota. The sequence goes on from NW_025999946.1 coordinate 4,060,789, forward strand.
TTTTTGTTACAACAGCCACAGGAAATTAACAGGGACAAATTCCAGAACTTCTCAAAACCTGACAACAGTGGAAACGCCTTCCTCCCGGATTTTCCCCTTGGGATTAAATAATGAAATGAATGTAAAGTTAGCCATGGAACTTGGGGTCCCGCTTCAAGATTCGGGTGGGAATGTTAACTCCTCAGGCGTGTCTCACAGGCCTCCAGGCTGGGGATGCCTGGCAAGCAGGACTCGGGTTCAGCGCCAGAGTTTTGAGCTTCTGGTTTGTCTGCCTTTGAGGACCCCAAACCCGATCCTCTGCCTTGTAGCCCCATCTTCTTACAGAGACACCAATACCCACTCCCGACTGTCTCCTTTGACTAGCAACCACAGCTAAGCGCCAGCTGGATAAGCCAACTAATGAGACCTTATTTCCCAGACTCCCTTGCAGCTGGGCAAGGCCTTCCGCATAAGTCCCAGCCAATGGAATGTGAGAGGAAGTGACGTGATCCCCAAAGGAACTTGACTTGCCCTCACTTCCTCCTCCCCTTTCTGAAGGCTGTGAAGTGGGTGTAGTCTCTTTTAGCTTCACATGTAAAGATAATGCTCTAGGGCTCCGGTGACCTGCAGCCATTAGCCATGTTTGGCTACTTAAATTAATTTAAAAAAATAAATTCAAAACTTAGTTCCTCATACTCCACATTCCAAGTCCTCAGTATTGGCTCCTGTATTGGATGGTGCAGATTGAGAACATTTCCATCATCACAGAGTTCTACTGGACAGCTCTGTGCTAGAGAATATGAACAGCAAGACAAAAGGAACCTGGGTCCTTGGAAGCCATCCTTACAGCCCCCAGTGCCTTAACTGTCTACCACTTTATATTTTACAAAATAAAAATAAACATTCTACTTTATCTGTCAATCAATACAGCCAAGCCAGTATCCTAACATACTTTAAATTAAAAAAAAAATCAATTCCTTTAGGATTCTTTAAATTTTTTTAAATAGGACTGGGAGTGTAGCTCAAGGACATGCCTAGCACATGCAATACCTCTAGGTTCCATCCACAGCACCACCAAAAACAAAAATTAGAAATAGAATTATATAGAGCTGGATGTGGTGGCAGGTGTTTGTGATCTCAATGACTCAGGAGGCTAAGGCAGGAAGATTGCAAGTTGGAGGGTAGCCTCAAGCAAATTAGCAAGACCACATCTCAAAATAGAATTTCCATGTGATCCCGCAATTCCAATTCTGGCATATACTCAAATGAACTGAAAGCAGGGACTCAAAGAGACATTTGCACACTCAAGTTTACAACAGCGTTATTCGAGAGACTCAAAAAAGGAGAAACAACCCAGGTGCCCCCTGCAGATGATTGGATAAACAAAATGTAGTGTATATGTATACTGAAATGTTATACACCTTTAAAAGGAAATGAAGTTTGCAATATGCAACAACGTGGATGAACCTTGAGAAAATTAAGCTAAGTGAAACAAGCCAGTTACAAAAAGTCACCTATGCCTTTTATGAGGCACTAGAATACTAAATTCATGGAGACAGAAAGTAGAATGGTAGTTGTTAGTTGCAGAGAATGTGGAGTTTTTGTTTAAAGGGCTAGAGATTCAGTTTTGTAAGACAAAGAAAATTCTGGAAATGGATGGTGATGATGATTGCACAAAATGAATGTACTTAATGCCACTGAAGTGTATAGTTAAAAATAGAATAATACATTCTATGTTATATGGTTTTGTTTTTTGGTTTGGGGGTTTGTTTGGTTGGTTTTTTTCTTTTGTATGGGGGGGTTGAACTCAGGGGCACTCGACCACTGAGCCACATCCCTAACCCTGTTATGCATTTTATTTAGAGACAGGGTCTCACTGAGTTGCTTAGCACCTCACCATTGCTGAGACTGGCTTTGAACTCGCAATCCTCCTGCCTCAGCCTCCCAAGCCACTGGGATTACAGGCGTGCACCACCATGCCCAGCCTGTTATATGTATTTTAACCATAACAAAAACTATTTGAAAAAAATCAACCTCTTTTCCATTTAAAGTTACCAGAAGCAGTTTCTGTTGCTTCCAGCTAAGAATTCTGATTATTAGAAAAATGGGTAAATTGAAAGTAAAAGAAAGGTTGCTGATCCTGTCTAGGGAGCAGGGAGGACTTTCCATAGCAAATGCTGCTTATGCTGAGACTGTGCTGCTCTGTCTAAAGCAACGGGACTGGACTGAGTTCCAGCAGCCACTTCTTGGTCTGCATGTAGGTAGAGCTACAGTGTCTGGCCCAAAGTGGTGCATGAAAGATGAGAGGGGGTACTCCTCCCCACAAATTTATTTATCCACTGGAAATGGCTAATCCCAATTCTGAGGCAGGAAATATACAAGATGGACAGTGTCATACCAGTTAGCAAGGAGTCTTCATAGACCAGGATAGTGTCAAAGGAACATGTTAGAAGGACTCGGGAATGAACCTAAAGAGGCTTCCACTGGGCAAAGATGGGACAAATTGGGCGTCAATAAAATAACTAACTGCAATGAATTGAAGTGAACCAAGTGTGTTTAAATCTGTAGTTCATACTGATACTAAAGGCAAACAGACAAACCAGCCTAGAAGTTTGACAGGAAACTACATTGTTCTTTGGAAGACTGGTAAACAGAAAGATGAATGTAGTTTTTCTCTGCCTTTCCTATATGAACTGAACCAAAGGGTAACCAAAGGGTGGATAAAAAGAAATTTCTTTTTGCTGATAAGTTGAGACAGAATGGTAGCTTTTGTGGCCCCTTGTGAATTTGTTGACCTAGGCATTGGGCATCAATGGTCCCTAATATCACAAAAAGAGACACAAATGTTCTCGTGGGAGAAGGACACACCATCACCACCATGGTGGCCTTGCCAAAAATGGTGGAGGAGGAACCTCAAATCTCATCAAACCTCTAGATCCAACTTCTTATTTACAGGAAGATCAGAGTAGAGGATATTATTAAATATACAATTAGAAAATTCAGACTGTGCAAAACTCTTTTGAACAAACCATCTAGTCTCTTCGACAAATCAAGTCCAAGAAGAAAAATGAAAACAAAAGGAGAAGACTGTGGATTAAAAAAGACTCAGACATATATGAATACACATCAGTGAAACTCCACATCATGTACAACCGCAAAAATTGATCCTAATTAGAAAAGTTATACTCCATGTATGTATGTCAAAATAAGCTCTATTGTCATGTATGTCTGAAAACAACAAATTTTTAAAAGACTCAGCGATTTATTAACTAACAACATGTGAATCTTAGATCTTGATTCAGATTAATTTTTTGAAAAGTTTAACAATTATGAAACATTGGGAAATTTGGATAATGACAACACTTGGTGATCTAAAGAATTACTATTGGTTTTTTTAGATGTATCAATGGTATTTTCAGATGAAATGATGTGATGTATGGAATTTGTTCAACATAATCGGGGAAAAGGAGAAAAGCAAAGGCAGGTATGAATGAAAACAAGACTGACCACGAATTGATAATTGTTGAAGCCCGGCAATGAGTACACAGGAGTTTCTTACACCATCCTCTTTCTATCTTGAAATCTGAATCCTTTGCCATCTGTGGCTATTTAAAATGTTCTGAAACAGCTTTTTAAAAATATAATTCACCACATTCAAAATCTAGGGCACAAACCAAGATGTCTGGACCAAGGTAGATGTTGCTTTTTGCGGCCTTCCCACCCCACCCACCACCACCTCCCCTTCCACCAGCCAAGCCACTGGCTGTCCCTGTCCCATGTCAATTTTATCTCAGGGACCTCCACAGCCTTCCCTGCCACCGGGTCTTTATGTCATTATCTGCTTTGCGAGACATAATTCACATAGCACACCAGTCACCCACTTGAAGCATACAATGTAATGACGTTTGCACAGTAACAGATATGGGCACTGACCACCACCATCTATTTTGTAGCATTGCCCCAGGCTCTTTGTAAGACACAGACCCCAAAAGTTCCTGATACCTTCAAAATCTTCCACAAAACAAGTCGGAGTCCTGACCCTTTCTCTCTCAGGAGGCCTCTGCACCTTTGATGCCAGGTGTCCTACAGTGAGACAAGTGCCAGGCACCATTCATTCACAGACAGAGTAAATGCCACCTCACTGGTCACCCCACCGCAGAATAATAATAGCCACCGAGCATGAGGAAAGGCCTGAGGCATGAAGCTGTGAGGGTGGGACCCACAAGAGTCCTTAATCATTCAGAAGTGAAAGAGGAAGGGAACAGGAGATGGAGAAGCCCCAGCTGGGCTGAGGGCCTGAGTGGGCCTCTGACACTGTGCTGCAGGTGCTGCAGGTGCCCCTCCCAGGGGGACGGAGCCACTCCCTACTGCCATCTCACCCAGAGGGAAAGCCTGTGCCACAAGCTCCCCTTTCCTGTCCCCTAGCCCACTCCTGAAGCCTGCATGAAAATCATGCAGGCCCGGCTCAGCCCACAGCACGTTTCAAAGCAGCAGTCTGGCCTTTATCCGTAGGCGGGATGCCCACTGCAGGCAGGCCAGCCAGGAGCCCTTTCTCCTTCCCATCCGCCCTTCCCTGGGAATCAAGCTTCTTAAACTTGTCTTCCCAGAAAACCACTCAGGAAACTCTGCCAGGCAAGTCCATAGCTCCCATCCTTCTTGCCCCATCAGAGGCCACTGCTATGGACTTCAAGAATCCTTGTAGCTGGGGCTGCCATGGGGCTCTCAGCCACAGGAGCGAGCCCTGCCTGTGCTCCAGGTGTGTGCTCCACGGATGGTCTCGAGGACTGCAAAGCACCTTGCCACCTTCTCCAGCCCTCACCCTACCTCTAGTCCTATGGTCCTGTTCTTCTGGGGTCCCCCAATTGTGATATCCAGAGAAGTCATATGGTAGAGTGAGAAGAATTCACAAAGACCAAGGGCTGGATCCTGGCTCTGCTGTATGACCTTGGCCAACAGACTTGACCTCTCTGAGTTTCACTGTCCCAGTCAGTAAAACTAGGGCTGTTAAAATGCACCTTGGGGAACAGTAGTAAGGATGAGGATGAAATGAGATCATGTACTTTAAAATTATTCTTTTCCTTGTTCATTCTGCTCCAGCCACAGTGGCCTTGTTCCTTCAACTCACCAACCATCCTCCCACCTCGGGGCCTTTGCTCTTGATGTTCCCTATGCCTGGATTCTTTCCCTGCATATCCACAGCTCAAATGTTCCCTCCTTAGAGAGGCTATCTAAGATGAGGCCCACCTCCCTCATCCCTCTCTGCCTCTCACCCTGGTTTAATTTTCTAAAAGCCCTAATATTGCCTAACACTAGAAAGTACCGAGTTCACTGACTGCCTAGGTTCCCCATGGGAGCAGAAGTGCAGAGAGGGCAGGGACCACATCTGTGTTGCTCCTGCTATATCCCTGGTGCTGAGACAGTGCTGGGCACATAGTGGACCCACAACAAATGTTTAATGAATGGAGGAATAAATGGCTGATTGCATGAACCTGTCACCTTGCACAGCACCCTCGCAGGTGCTCAGTAAATAGGAATTATTATTGTTTCTAATTTGGAGGTGTTGAGAGGCCCAGAGGGGCTGGGGACTGGGCTTCTGTAAATGGGTGGGCTGAAGAGAAGAACTCAAATGAGACTCAAAAGGACCGACCCACAGGCCATGACATAGGCCAAGGGCAGGGATTTGCCTTCAGAGAACTCCCAGCTTTTAGAGACCTTGGCCCTGCAAGCCCTGATTGTAAGCCCTGCTCCCCAGTGTCCTCTGGGACTTCTGTTGGAGCAGGTAGGGGATTCTCAGGGAACCGACCCAAAACTGGACAGAATTTCCAACCACACCTGGGCAGGGTGCCCAGCTTGCCCCTGCCGTGGTATTGAAAAGAGACTCTCTGTCCCCAAAGGGACTCCAAGCATCAGAAAGGGCCAACACAGGACAGAGTTTGCAGTGAACCTCCAGGCCAGGTAGAGGATGAGCCAGGCCCCAGCCAGAGGAGCCAAAGGATAGACATGTAAGTGTGCACCACCAGGGGAGTTTCCAATTCAGAAAAGGTGGACCCCAGAGTTAGGGAAGAATACCCAGCGCCATCCCTTTAATTATGTGACCTGTGGAAAATCACTTGCCTTCTCTGATCCTCAATTTTCCCATCTATCAGGAGGAAATAGTAATAATAATAGTATGCTGACGGGATGATCATTAAGAATTATAATTGTTACCATCTATCAGCACTGTTCGATGTGTGTGTTGAGGGCAGGGGCTGTTATCTCATTTGATCCTCAAAACCTTCATAACATTAGGTATTTCTAGTCCAACTCTACAGAGCAGGAATCCAAGGTTCAAAGAGAGTAGTGACCAGCCCAAAGTCACACAGCTAGTAAGGATCGGAGTGAAACTGAATTCAAGTCTGCTGGCTGCAAAGCCCAATTTTAACCACCATATAGAGAATGCTCTTAAAGCCTAGTACCTGGCCAGGCACAAACAGATGCCCAATGAATGTGATTTTATTTTTTCTCTTCCCCTAAGTTTTAGGTCTTGGGGTAGATGGGGGTGGCTATGGAGCCTGAAAGGGCAGGAAGCCAAGAGGCTCTTACCAGGATTGAGGCTGTAGCAGGGGGTCCCACCCTACTCCCAGCCACGCACAGGTGGCCTGGGCTGGCTTCCCCAGCCCCAACACCTCCTCCCCTGCCCAGGCAGACAGGGGTCATCCTCACAGAGGAAGTTCAGCCAGGTCAGGCCTGCCCCTTTCCCACAGCCCCAGAGTGACCCTCCACAGCTTTTCCACTCACCATTGAATGGAGAATTCCCTGGAGCCCCTGCCCAGGGCCATTGGCATTGCACCCTCAAAAGGGGACAGCCTAATTCATATATGACCCACACCCATAAATCAGGGAGGGGTAAGAGGTGGGGACATTCATAAATCCATATCAAACAGCCCCCAAATTATGACAGATGACATGGCAGTCATAAAATTGCACAAGCAAAACTCACCAAGTCATTAATTTCATGGCCGTAGAAAATAAACAGACACATTTTTTCGCGGCCCTAATAAATTTTTAAAAACTCAAAGAATGGTCCATCTGCTTCGAATAATTTTTAATTTCCTATTCTGTCTCATTCCCATTAGCTATTCCACTGAGATATTTGCTAAATTCTTTCATTTACCTCCTCCCATCTGTATTCAATTACCCTATTCCCAAATAGAGTGAGTTTTTGTTTCTCCTATGCGCAGGACAAAATACCCCCACCTGTACCCTAAAGCAAATGTTATGTGTGTTTTATTATCTGCTAGACCGTATGAGTCATTCTAACTCGATTGCCTGTACAGAAAGGCTTGGAGAGCAATGTGATTTTGATGTTTTCTGGCTTGGGTGGAAAACACCTGCCCGATTCTCAAAGTTAATCTATTAACGTGGTAAATGCTGTAGCAGATGTTCCTGAGTGGGCGAGGGGCCGCGCTGGGCTGCGACCAGGCCCAGTGTCGGGCGCATGGTGGAAATGCTCAGAGATCAGAGGCCAGCAGCGCCACTGGGGGCCAAGCTGTCACAAAATACCATTTTCTGGCTAGGCCTTGGGCTTTGGCTGCCTGGAGGCTCCCTGCTACCTCCCTAGGCTTCAGCAGCCACTCAAGTTGCAAGGACATTTCAAGGTCATCTGGTCTACCTACCCCATCCTGTTTTTACAGAAGGGAGACTGAGGACCAGAGAAGAGATGTGCCTTACCCAAAGTCACACAGCACACCGGAAAAAGAGAACATCCTTTGAGGTCGCAGGTGGGTATAGGCAGCTGAGCTGATGTAGGGCATATCCTTCCTCTAATGCCTTCTACCAGGGCAAACCAGATCATATTAGGAAATTTTTCAGTCTCAATTTCTGTGTGGCCATTTCTCCTTATCCTGCAGGAGTTGGACTCAGCCTGTGACAGAGCAAAGAACTGAGAACAGAACTGAGGGGTCAAAGCTGTGCCCCAGGGTACGTATCCATCTGGCCCCTGTGAAGGTCCTTTGAAAAGCCCCAGGAACACAGGCTTCCAGGCAGAGCTGCAGATCTAGGGAGACCTGGAGTCCCCAAAGTCACACAGGGCAGGATCCAGGCAGCTGCAATATGGATGCCCAACTCTCCTTGGCCCTTGTTATTGCCACATGCACTGGTGGCTTCTTACTATAGGCCCCTGCAATACCACCCAAGAGCTTTCTCCAGCCTGGAATCATGTTTAGTTGACACTCCAGACAGGCAAGAAGTGCCAAGGACTTTATGACCCCAAGAGCAACCCTAAAACCACAATGAATGGTAACTGGGGGGTAAATACCCCAGCACCCTCGCCTCTTGGATGGGATGATTCTGAGACATGTACTCCACAGTGGTTCTCAACCATTGATAATTTTGCCCCGTAGGAATATCCAACAAAGCCTGGAGCCATTTGGGATGGATAGTTGCTATTGGCATCTAGTATGTAGAAGCCGGGATGCTGCCAATCATCCTGCAATGCCCAGGACAGCTCCCCACAACCAAGACTCAACAGCCAATAAATAGTGCCACAATTGAGCAACACTGTCCTGAAGCCTCTCCCAGAGGTCAGGCCACCAGCAGGATGGAGCCCCCAGATGACCACGCGATGTCCTGCTCATTTAGACATGATCTCCTGACTTCTCCTCCTCCCTGGCTTCCCCCCCTCCCTGGCTTCCCTGCCAATGATGTGGGGTCACCTCCATATACCTGCTTTCACTCAGATCCTCTTCTTAGGATCTGCTTTTTGGGACACCAATTTAAGATCGCCCATTACTGCAGTCAGCATGAGAACCTCAGAAGGGTCTTGAGACTTGTGCTTTATTTCAATCATTTAGACTCCTACCACACACATTCAGTCCCAGTGACATCCACAATGATGGGGCCACTGGAGGACATACATGGGACACACACGTGGGCAGCAGGCCCTTTGGTCCTACTTGAATGGATCAGCCAACTGGAGTTGTGCTCACTCCACAGAGTGATGTCCGACTGGAGCACAGACCCAACATGACCCTGTCGGAACCCGGCTGACTTCTTTACAGCCATTAACAAACTGATTCCAACATGTGTATGAACTTTCAGGGAAATGGCACAGGCAAGACAATCCTGAAAAAGAACCAAGCAGGAGGACTCCCAATTCCCAATTTCAAAACTTGGGGTAAAGCCACAGTAATTAAGACAGTATGGTACTGGCACCAGAGAGACCCCACAGAGCAATGGACAGCAAAAGCGAACTCAAAATGTGAGAGCTAAAACTATGACACTCAGAAGCAAAGATGGACATAAATCTTCATCACCTTGGATTTGGCAAAGGGTTCTTAGACATGGCCCCAAAATCATAAGCAAAAGAAATTGGATATGAAACCTTTTCCTGGGTTGAGGATGTAGCTCAGTGGTGGAGTGCTGGCCTGCTGTGGTCCTAGGTTCAACCCACAAAAACACAGAAAAATAAAAACCAAAAACATAACTTTTGTGCTTCTAAGGACACTATCAAGTGAAATACAATGGAATGAGAGAATATACTTGCAAATCATCTGTCTAATAAGGGGTTTATATATGTTGAAGCTATATTATTAGGTATCTCTGGGTTTAGAACCATAATTTTCTCCTGGTGAATTTAAATTTTATTATATTCACCTTCTTGTCTCTAAATGATGCCTTTTTATCTTAGAGTCAACTTTTTTCTGATATTTATATAACTATCTACTCTTCTTTGGGTGAGCCCAGGATTTCTTTTCTTCTTTGTTGCCTGCTTTAGGATTGATTGCAGAGTTCTCTTGTTCCACATTTTCCCCCATCTACTAGTTTGGAAAATAGGCATTCTAGCTCTTATTTTTTCATTAGTAACTTGGCATTTTGAAATGATCATATAACTTAACGTAATCTATCTAACATTAATCAATGTCTTACCCTTCTCCTGAACAATGCAAGGCACCCTGAAAGCTTTAATTCCATTTATGTAAGGTCTTTTAGCTTCATCTTTTGTTTAAGCCTATGGAATAGATATTGCCCTGGACTATACACGGGTTTATTCAGATTTATCCACTTCTTTTATCACTTTATTTATTCATCATTGCTTCTTATATTTTGTACTCTCTTCACAATATCAATTTTCTTCTCTTCAAGTTCATTCTTCAAAAATTCCTTTGGGGGGGTGGTCTGTTTATAAACTCATTTTCAGTATAAATGAAGATGTATTTATTTCTCCCCTTTTTTTTTTTTTTTTGGTGCCCAGGATTGAACTCAGGGGTACTTGACCACTGAGCCACATCCCCAGCCCTATTTTGTATTTTATTAGAGACACAATCTCACTGAGTTGCTTAGCACCTCGCCATTGCTGAGGCTGGCTTTGAACTCACGATCCTCCTGCCTCAGCCTCCCAAGCCACTGAGATTACAGGCGTGTGCCACTGCACTTGGCTCTACCCCTCTACCCTATTATTATTTTTTTTTTTTAGTTGTAGTTGGACACAATGCCTTTATTTTATTTACTTATTTTTATGTGGTGCTGAGGATCAAACCCAGGGCCTTGTACTTGCTAGGCAAGTGCTCTACTGCTGAGCTACAACCCCAGCCCCTTTACCCTTATTCTTACTTTTGCATTTGATATTGAGATAGGATTCCTATGCCATAAAATTCACACTGTGAAAGTATACTATTCAATGGTTTTAGTATATTTAAAGTCTTGCAAACATCACCACTATCTAATTCCAGAACATTTCATTACCCAAAAAAGAAACCCCACACCCATCAGCAGCCACTCCACACTCCCCTCCCACCCTCCTACCCTCTGGAAGTCACTCCTGTACTTTCTGTGTCTATGGATTTGCCTATTCTAGACATTTTATATTAATGGAATCATATAATATATGGCCTTTATGTCCAACTTCTATCATTAGCACAATGTTTTCAAGGTTCATCCATGATGTTGCATGGATCAGAACTTCATTCATTTCCATGGCAAGAAATAATCTATTATGTGGTCATACCACATTTTATTTATTCATTCATCAGTCAGTGGACATTGGGTGGTTCCAGTTTGGGGCTAGTATGAATAATGTTGCTAAGAACATTCATGTAGGGCTGGGGTTGTAGTTCAGCGTTAGAACACTTGCCTAGCATGCAAGAGGCACTGGGTTCAATCCCCAGCCACATTAAGAAACTAAATAAACAAAATAAAGGTATTGTGTCCATTTACAACTAAAAATAAAAATTGAAGAAAAAAAAAAGAACATATATGTAAAGTCAGGCATAGTGGCACACATCTGTAATCCCAGTGGCTCAGGAGGCTGAGGCAGGAGGATCGCAAATTCAAAGCCAGCCTCAGCAACTTAGGGAGGCCCTATGAAACTTAGACCCTATATCAAAATAAAAAACAAAAAAGGCTTGGGATGTGGCTCGATGGTTAAGCACCCCTGGGTTCAATTCCTGGTATTAAAAAAATTCAGGTACACTTTTTGGTGGATATATGTTTTCAATTCTCTTGATTATATAACTAGGAACTATACTTATGCTTAAAATATAGTTTTACTGGGGTACACAGTCCTTAGTTGGTGTGACTTTCTTAAAGTTAATATATTTATACTTATGTATGGAGTGCAGTGTTGTAATTCAATACTTGTGTACCATGTGTAATAGTCAAATCAGAGCAGTGACTAAGGAAGCTGAAGTAGGAAGGTCACAAATTTGAGGCAAGCCTCAGCAACTCAGCAAGACCCTCAATAACATAGCGAGACCCTGTCTCAAAATAAAAATATATGTTGATAAAAATGTATGAGATATATATGTGTGTATACAGATATAAACATACACACACACACACAACACACACACACACACAATGGAATATTAGATATAAAAGGGTAAAATATTTTCATTTGTATCAACATGGAACAGGAGAACAAAATCTTAAATATAAGCCAAACACAGAAAGACAAATATCATATTTGAGGAAGTTACAAAAGTTGATCACATAGAGGTAGAGAGTAGAGCTGGGGGCACTAGAGGTGACGAAGGGAAAATAGGTGTGAGGGATTGGAAATTCAAACCAAAACATTGATGGGAAATAGTTCTAATGTTATGTAGCATAATAAGGCAACTATAGCCTATAACAATTATGCTTTTTAAAATGACTAGATAAGAATTTGATGGGCTGGGGTTGTGGCTCAGTGGTAGAGCTCTCACCTAGCACATATGAGGCCCTGGGTTTGATCCTCAGCACCACATATAAATAGATAGATAGATAGATTGATTAATTGATTTAAAGGTTTTCTGTCCAACTACAACTAAAAAAAATATTTAAAAAAAAAGAATTTGTAAGGTCTCAACATATAAAAGTGATAATATTTGAGAAGATAGACATGCTAAGTACCCTGACTCCTCTCTTTTTTTTTCTTTTTTGGTCCTGGGGATTGAACCCAGGTGTGCTTTACCACTGAGCTACATCTCTAGCCCTTTTTTTTTATTTTGAGACAGGGTCTCACTAAGTTACGTAGTGCCCCGCTAAGTTGCTGATGCTGGCCCTGAACTTGTGATCCTCCTACCTCAACCTCCTAAGCAGCTGAGATTACAGGGATGTGCCACCAACCCCCTGGCCATTTTTATTTATTTTTTTGTTTGTTTGTTTTTTGTTTTTGAGAAAATGTCATACTGTTTTCGGTAATCGCTATACTCATTTACATTCCTACCAAGAGTATATGAGTTGCCCATTCTCCACATTTGCACTGGTATCATTATTTTTTGTCTTTTCTATAATAGTCATTCTAGCTAGGATGAGATGAGATCTCATTATGGTTTTTATTTTCATTCTACTGATGGTCAGTGATATTGAACATTTTTTCATATACTTGTTGGCATTTGTATATCTTCTTTTGAAAAATGTCTATTCAGATCATTTGCCGATTTTATTTGGATTATTTGATTATTTTGTTGTTGAATTGATGTCACTTTTTTTTTTCCTGGCAGTGCAGGGGATTGAGCCCAGGGCCTTATGCATGCAAGCACTCTACCAACTGAGCTATATCCCCAGCCTATAGTGTTAACTTTTTTTTTTTTTTTTTGGTAGACACAATATCTTTGTTTTATTTATTTACTTATTTATTTTTTATGTGGTGCTGAGTATCAAACCCAGTGCCTCACACATGCAAGGCAAGTGCTCATCCACTGAGCTACAGCCCCAGCCCCTGGTGTTTTAGTCAGTTTTTTTTTTTTTTGTTTTGTTTTGTTTTTTTTTTTTTTTGCTGCTGTGACTAAAATATCTGACCAGAACAATTGTAGAGGAAGAAAAGTTTATTTGAGGGTTCACAGTTTCAGAGGTCTCAGTCCATATCCATTTCTGAGGCAAGGTAAGGCAGAGAATCAAGGCAGAAGAGTATGGCAGAGGGAAGCAGTTCACAAGATGATCCAGAAGCAGAGAGAAAGAGAGACCTCTACTCTCCAGATACAAAATATATACCCCATAGTCACACCCCCCGTGAACCACTTCCTCCAGCCACACCCCACTCGCCACCAGTTACCACTCAGTTAATCACATCACAGATTATTTCACTGATTAGGTTTATGCTATAACCTAATCATTTCCCCTCTAAACCTTCTTGGCATTGTCTCACATGTGAACTTTTGGGGGGCACCTCATACCCAAATCGTAACAACAGTTGTCTTTCATTGTTAGTATTGTTGATACTGTTATTACCAGTCAGCTATTAATCTATTTTTTTTTCTAATTATAGAAGTTCTGAACACTTAAAAAAAAAAACTTTTTCTGGTTCTTCTAAGATCTTCTCATAGTCTTCAGTATTCTTTGATTTGATGATGATGTATCTATGTATGAATTTCTTTTTATTTTCATGCTTAAGATCATTAAAATTCTTGAATCTGAGGATTTATGTTTTTTAATAGTTATGGAAAATTCTCAGTGACTATCTCTTTAAATACTGTCTCTTTCTCATTATTCCTATATTTGCAAAAAATCTGCTTAGACATACATTAGAGCTTTTCATTCCATCTTTCATGTCTCTTAACCTCATTCATGTTTTCCATTTTTTCATGATGCATACGTGTAATTTTTTCAGATCTATCTTCCAGTTTACAAATTCTATCTCAAGTTGTGTCTATTCTACTTAAATGTTTCATTAAATTTTTAATTTTGTATATAATATATTTAAATTTCTAATCTTCCTGATAATTTTTATAATCTTTTGCTTCTTTCTTCTCCCACAGAAGCTGAAGGTAAGAAAGTTGCAGGCTGCCCAATGACACAGGCATCCTTGGCCTGTGCCACAGTTTCAGGAGCCATTTATTTCCCTGGGGTGGTACTTTTAGTGTGCTCCTGGCCTCTAGTAATTGTCAAGCAGAATGAATATGGACTGTGAAGAAAGAAGGGCAGATTCAGACTTCTCGTTTGGATAACCAGGGAGGTGAAGGTGCAGTTAACTGGGATAAAGAAAAATGGAAGGGTAGTCCTTATGGACTCTTCCAAACACTAAAGGGGGTTTCAAAAATATTTTTTCTAGTATCTTTAAATGTTTTATAGCTGATAAGTCTATAAACCTTAAGTCATAGTGTACATGTGGGTATATATTCATATATACACACATATATATAATTCCTTTGTTCCTTTTCTAATGTTCATACTTTCAGCAAATAATAATTAAGCACCTACTATGTGCCAAGAACTGAGCTGAGAAAACAGAGGGAAATAAGACAGAGCCTGTCCCTGCTCTCAGGAATTGTCCAGTCTCAGGGAAACCAGACACTTAACCAGGTAACTGCGCCCCCATAGTTAATCACCCTTGGAGTAAAGTGGGCCATGCTGAGATACACAGAGGCCAAAAACACTCATATTTGAATTGATTATTTTAAAATAAATATTCAATATTTAAGGGAAAGGAAAATCACACAAAGCAAAACCCAAGTTCTTTTTCCTCCCCTAGAAGGCATTAGGGAAGCTGCCTGCTGTTATTCAAGTATGTGTTGTTACTGGAACATACATCTTTTGGGGGAAGACCCACTTCCCACCCCAACCCCGAGCTACTTAGAGAATTGATTATTTCAACCACATATAGCAGCCTCCTGGAAGTATGTTGTGGTAAACAGTTTCCATCTCATCACATTTACACTGGTGTTTTATAGTTGCTGTCCCCGCCATCCCTTAATTCTAATGTTCTAGTAACTACTGCTACATACCAATCACTCCAAATGATCACTATCTGCTATGGGGTGAATTGTGTCCCCCAAGACATACCTTGAATCCCTGATACCCAGTATTTTAGAATGTGACCCTGTAGATGTAACTAGTTAAGATGAGGCAAACTGGGGTAGAATGGACTGCTATTCCATAAGAGAAGGGAAATTTGGACACAGTGACAGTGGAGAACATAATTTGAAGAGAGAGGCAGATGCTGATTGACATTTCCCTAAGCCAAGGGATGGTAAGCATTGCCTATAACACCTGGGAAGGGAGCAGCCTTACAGAGGCCTTGATTTTGTACTCTGACTTTCGGAACTGTAATAAGGCAATGCATTTCTGTTGTTTTACCCAGTTTGTGGTTACTGTTACCCAGGAAGCCCTTGGAAACTAATGCACTAGCACTTACTCTGCTTACAAATCCACAGGTTGCCAGGACTCTGATAGGCAGTTCTCACTCTGTATGTCAGTACACTGCAGCCATTTTGGTGCTGGAGGCTGGGGACATCTCAAAGCTTTCTCATGCACATGTCTGAGGTCTGGGCTGAGAAGATCCAAGTATCTGGAGCTGCATAAGTTTAGGCCCGAAGGTATCTCTCACTCCATATGGTCTCTTCCCAATGAGACCCAGGTATTTTGTTTATTTTTATGTGGTGCTGAGGATGGAACCCAGCGCTTCACAAGTGCTAGGCCAGCGCTCTACTGCTGAGCCACAACCCCAGTCGCCCCCTACCCACATGCACTTCTTAGAGAACAACTGACAGTTCCCCAGAGAACGTGGGAGAAGCTACTGGGCCTTCTTAACCCAGCCCTGGAAGTCACATTGCATCCCTGCTGCTAAGTTCTAGCCACAAAGGCCATCAAAGAGGACTGCCTCGGCTCACGGCAGGGAACACAGACGTTATTCCTTAGAGGAGCAGGTAAGAATCCCTTGTCACTTTTAAAACCACAATGAAACCGAGTTGCGGGATGAAACTCAGTTCTCCACTTACTTCTGCTGGCAGCTGAGGTCTGCACACACCAGGGCCTCGGCAGCCCATGGCGTTGCAGCTCTTAATGGTGGACCATCCCTCCAGCTTGCAGCAGATCCCAGCCGCGCCTTTTCAATTTCTTCTTTCAAGTTCTTTGGTGAGTGAACCCCTGGCTACGACGCACTCAGCCAGGAGAGCAAACTGGCTTGGAGCACCGCCCCAGTGCGCCACTCTAGGAGTTTATATAGCTCTTGGTTTGCTGCTATTGGTCCAAGTTGATGCTAATTAGGGTTTGGAACCGAACTAACGCTATTGGTCAGTTTGTGAGACCCATTCAGGTTTGCCCTCCCTTTTGTCCCAGCTTGGAAAAGCGGGAGGTTGGAGTCATCAATTGCGCATGCTCAGTGGGGTGTGTGGAGCTAGCAGGGCCTGGGCCCAGGGTATTCCCAGGGTGGGAACCGGGTTCTATACAGAGGCACAGTCCTCCTGATCCCCTGGGGAATTGGCGGAGTATGCTTTGGGGCCCCAAACAGAAGACGTAATCTCTGCCTCCTCGTGGCCTCCCACAGCAGGCGGCCCATGGTGTGCAAGCCGGGCACCGTGGAGTGACAGATCCGCTTGCTCTGGCCCACCACGGCCCTGGCCCCCGGCGCCTCAGGCCCGCAGCACCTGTATGGCGGGCTCCACCCAGCCCCGCTCCAACTCGGCTACTCCCCTGCCTCTTCTTAACAGGAAGGCCGGCTGCGCAGCTTGGCAGCCGTAGAGTCATGTCAACAACAGCTCAGGGGACATCTGACTTGGGGAACTGAGGAAGGTTCCCTGAGAGAGCACAATGCTTGCCTGCCAGAAGACCTCGGCATGAGGATTTCCAGGGACAGGAGCTGCCCTGGCCCCAGCCTCCCAGCTGATGGCAGAAAACCACTCCTTCGGTTCTTCACCACCAGCACCAGGCCTGATGGAGCCCAGGGCTCAGGAATTCAGCTGAGGGCACCGGCTGTGTGCTAGGCCCTGGAGTCAGATAATCCAGGCTGTGCTCAGATGCTGCCCAAGCTGGGGGCTCCACCCTGGGCTCCATCCACCACCCAAAGGTGGTGGTACCTGAGGAGGCCCTTCCTTTTATCCTTAGTCTAAGACCATTTCTGACCCTGCTTTTCCCACTAGTCTGGGTCTGGCTGACTGGATGCCCCTCTGAGAGAAGCCAGAGTCCAAAATCAAGGTGTCCGCAGAGCTACTTTGCCAGAGGTTTGGTCTCAGGATCTGGAGTGGTCATTCTCCCCCTACCGACCGAAGTTATGCCCTCTGAATTGTCCTTTGAAAGCTTCTCCCTGTCCCCACCCTGCCCTACTCTATTGATAAGGACAAGGTGGCAGAGGTCCTGTGCCCCGGGTTGGGTATTTCCAGATGATTCAGAAAAAAAGTGATGGATGCCCCAATGGTCTACACAGGAAAGGAGGATTTCTGGCACCTCAGGTCACATTTGGAGCTGGAAGGGACCCGAAGAGAGCCTCTCCTCACCCCAGCCACACAGATGAGGAAACCGAGATCCAAGACAAAGACATGATTTCCTCACTGTAACAGAAAGGCAGGCCATGGCCAAGGACCTCACACTCTGGGCCTTTCTTAGGGTTCTGGGGTCCCACTCAGAAGGGAAGACTCAGATCAGGAAATGCAGATGGACTCCCCAGAGGCAGGGCCTCTATTCAGGTGATTTAACTGGAGAGGCTCAGGAAGGAGGCAGTTGAAGCAGGGAGCTAATGGAGATGTGGTCTCCACTAGAGTGAGCCCCAACCTGATGGCATGGGGGAGGGGAGTTCTGGAACATGAATAGCATCACAGTTAGTCCCGCCTGAGGCTTAGGGTCGCCTTTTGTACCACCCTGTGAGTCTGTCATCAGCCAAGTTCTGCCCAGGCGGAGGGAGCTTTTATTTGACTGACCACAGAGCTCCAGGGAAGGGACAGCTGTGAGCCATTAGCAGCAACCCTCTGCAGCGGGGGTCAGGTGAGCCTGCAGGAGAGAAGGAAAATAAGCTGCTCTCCTCCCCAAAGCCTCGAAGTCACCCCTGGCATTTGCAGCACAGAATACGGTGTCTAGGGACAGAGGACTGTCCTCTGCTGCCTCAGTTTCCATGTTCACAAAATGGGCGTGCAGACCATGGGGGTGGGGTGCATAGGTTCCCTTCCAAACCTGCCTTTCCAAGCTCCTGGGATTCCACTTCTAACTCGCCCCCAAGCTCCCACGACACCACCCCCTGCCCCAGACCCCCGCTTCCCCAGGGAGACTGGGGTGCGGTCTCCACTCAGGCAGCCCCAGGCCCACGGGGAGGGCCGAGGCAACAGTTGCTTGGCTGCATACGTCCCCGCTGCCTGCCGAGCGGACCTAGGGAGTCAGTATTTCTTGAAATGTAAGTACCCAGACCACACTGGGCTGTCAGTAAATTCATTATCCCATTACACAGGCCTGAATTATTCAGCGCTCTGAGGCCGCCTCAGGAACGTGCCTGAGCACAGTCGATGCGGGCATTAGTGGGATGGATGGAGTCAGGCCCCGGGCACGGTTGGTGCCAGGGTGACAGATCTGGGTCCAGAGAGGCTGCTGGGTCTGGAAGGCATAAGGGGAATCTCGCTAGCAGGGCCTGGGCCCAGGGTATTCCCGGCGGTGGGCATGGGGTTCTATACAGAGGCACAGTCCTCCTCACCCCCTGGGGACTTGGCAGAGTATGCTTTGGGGCCCCACCTGCTCAACAGGGCCCAGAAACAGAAGATGTAATCTCTGCCTCCTGGCTCTGTGACCTCCAGCAGTGGGTTCACCTCTCTGTGCCTGTTTCTTCATGTGTAAAATGCAGCCATGATGCTCCCAGTAACCACGCTCCCTTTTAACGTTAATGATAGTACAGATTTTTCATTGAGCACATAATTACTAGAATAAAGACTGTTGGCTAAAGTGTGACCAGGTGACGAGGTGCGGTCAAAAGAATACAAGGAGGCCTATCTGTGGAGACTCTAAGGAAAATCTTCAGTTTCCTGAAAGGAAGGGAGCGAGTGAGTCCTGTTTTGTCCTGTCCTTTCCCCTGAAAACAAGAGTAAGGTTATAATGGTTGGAGCTCAAGCAGCTATCTTGCTCAATGAGGAGAAGTCACATGAGGAGGATTTCCTTCAGGATAGTGCAGGGTTTAGTACTTTAAGCCCTGAAACCAGAAGACCTAGGTTCAAATCCCTACTCTGTCATTTGTAGGCTGTGCAATTTGAGACGGGTTGCTGAATCTCTGAGCAACCCTGAAGATACTTCAGCTTTCCCATTTAGAAGATGGAGATAAAAATGGTACCTCTCCTTCTACAGGGTTGGTGTGAGGACTGAGTTAATATGAAGCCATAAGAAGTGACTGACACAGATAAGTGTTATATAAACTTAGCTGCTATTATCTCCTTTCCACATACCTGGCGGGATTCCCTGTATAACTCAGGAACCTGACCAACCCCTGGGTCTCCCATAGTTTCCCCTTAGTCTGGATTTTCCCTCGCGGTGACTGCTTTTGGGCAGAAAGGTCGGGAGCATTCTGAGCTTCAACCAGGAATGTGAACAGCTTTCTCTGGGGAAAAGATCCCCACACCCCAAGCCAGTGGGAGGCAGAGACTGGGCGCCCAGGTCAGAGTCTAAACAAGGAACTGCTCTCTGGGATCCAGGTGAGGGTGTTAGGAAGAGAGCAAGAGAAATGAAGGCTCCTGACTTGCTGTGCATCCTGAGCAGCTATCGCTCCTCTCTGAGCCTCTGGGAAGTGAATCAACTTGGAGATTCCAGCAGCCAAGAGGCCAGTGAGGCAAATGAAGTTTGTTGGTTCTGGGCAATAGGGGGTGGTGGGGACTACGGCCAGGGAACCTGACCCATCCGCGAGGGGAGGGTACCACGCAGCCCCAGCCAACCTGCCGTAGAGCAAAGCGGGCTCCCCACGGGCAAATCTTCTACTTTTGCAGAATGGAAGTCCAACTGAAGTCTTTGTGCCATCTTCTGCTAGTTTAGAGCTGGCTCCATTAAAACAAAACACGGAGCAAGGCAAACAGCACATGTCCCCAGGCCAGCTAGGGGCCTGCCAGGTGTGAACAAGAGCTGAGAGGTCTCCGTGCAGGGGAGTCGGAACCCTTTGGTTCAGGGCTGGGGCCTCCTTGGGGAAGATGGGTACATGCTGAGTGTGGGGGTGACCCGGAGGAAAGGGGGACAGGAGGTACCACTGAGGGAGCTGGGGTTCGTCCTTCCCTGGGAGGCGGGAGGTGAGCCCTTCCTTGCCTGGGATCAGGGTGGCAGTGGGGTGAAGGGACAGGAGGTCTGTCCTGCAGCCTGTGGCCATAGTCTGACTACCTGAACTTCAGGCTCTTCCTCTAAGAATCAAATTGGGAAGATTTGTGCTTCTTCGTTGCCACCCAGTGTTGGTGGGAGGCAAGTCTCCCACCAGCCCTCCTGAGGTCCCACCTGACAGGGACCGAGGGTACTTGGTCCTAACTCTTTACTCTCCCCACGTCTTTGCCTCATGGCCCTGCAGGCCTCCCCGCGGCGGGGGTGGTCTACACATACCGACCTCCCACCTCGTGCATGGAACCTCAGCAGGCTGACGGGCAGGGGCTGCTGGCTGGCCTCTTGGCACCTGTGCCGTCCACTGAGAAAGAGCATCCCAGGTGGCCAATGGTTGCAGAAAGATCTAGACCCACAGCTCCAGCAGAGCCACCCCGGCTGACCCATGGCACTCGGAGCAAGAGAGTAAATGGTGATGGGAGCCACTGCAATCTGCCGCCGTTACACTCCTCGCTGCCGCAGAACCGCGACTGATGTGCCCAGAGGACACCGGCTGCCCCAGCCCCGTTCCCAGCTCACTGCACAGAAGCGCCCACCCCGTCTGGTCATCCACTGTCCCAGAAGCTCCTGTGCCCCTGGCCCCAAGGCAGACAGAGGGACTCTCCCTGAAACGGGGATCCCCCACTCCAGGTCCCAGAGAGCTGCAGCCGGTCACCCATCCTGGCTGTGAGACTTGGGTGCGTCACTTCTCCTATCTGATCCTCACCTGGGGGACGTGGGGGTTGCACCCAGCTCAAAGGGGATCGGAAAGGGTCTGGTCTGCAGCAGGGTGAGGGCGGGGTGCCCAGCACTGGCATTTGGACTCCTTAGGTGGGGGAAGGACTGAGCTCCGCATGAGTCTAGGCATGTGGGATGGGGCATCTTCAATGAAAAATCCTCACACCTGAAGGGAAGGAGCTACCTCCACCCCTGCTCCCCAGAGGCCACAGCTCCAAGTGCAGAGGGGAACCTGTCACTCTAGCCTAAAGGAAAGGTGAACAGGGTTACCCTACACCAACACCAAATTGCTCCTGTGTTTGGCAGTCTGTATCAGTTCATACAGTTTTGAGCTTCAACTAAAAAATAGAAAATAATAATAATAGTTAATTGCTGCTTAAACACAAAGGTCTCCATCTTCTCATATAACAAGGAGCTGGAGGGCGATAATGTTGATTCAGGGCTCAATGATATCTACAAGGACCAACACTCCATCCTTCTTCTCACCACCCTCACTTTTTGGTTTTTTTATCCTTAGTCTTGTTGCCTCATGGCCACAAAATGGCTGCTGTGGCTCTAAACATTTCACTTTTACACAACCTCATTCAAGGTAAGAAGGGAATAAAGAGGGGAAAAGAGTTTCTTGTTATCGGAAAGGAAAGTGTCCTGGGAAGCACCCCTTTATCTATGGCCAGAAATGAGCCACATGGCCAACCTAACGCATGGTACAGTAAGAATGCAGATATCTTGGGAAAAAGACAGGGATGGTTATGACAGCCTGTAGCTAATCACAGTTTATCCCCCCGATTTGGGCATGTTGTTGCCTGAACATTATGAGGCTTCCGTTGTTGTCAAAGCAGAAGAAGGGCAGGCTCTAAGGTAGACTTTAATGTTGTTGGCTAGAAGTCCAGGAATCCGAGTCTCACAGAGGACGGTGCGCCAGGCAGGGCTCTTCATTATAAACCACAGAAGCCCCCTTGTGGCAAACAGCAGATTCCACTTTATGGCAAACACCAGAATTCACTGTGTGGCAAATAGCTAATTCTACTCTGCCGCAAACAGCAGGCTCTGGGAGGAACCCCACCCAGGGACACCACAGGACTGTTCTAACTAATATACAGCAACCACCACCAGCCCTGGGAGGAGGCCCGCCACACCACACCACACGGATGCCAGAGCATCAATCTCTCTCATGCATCTGATTGGCAGAAGTCAGGTCATGTGCCTGCAAGGGAGTCTGGGTAGCGTTCATCTTCTATGGGGGATGGGGAGATTCATTGCATAGACCAGGAGCTCAACGTGGAGAGAGAAGAGCTACAGGGAAACCTCACCAATTCTTAAAAGAATTCCATGAGGTCTCGACTACTGGATCAGCCAAAGCATCCAGCAGAAGGAATGAGACACAGGAGTGGCTGTGACATGGCAGTCCTGGCCACCATACCCAGTCCAAAAAAGAGAAACAGGAAAGACCACGTACTCACCTGGTGGGGACTCCCCAGAATACCTGAGCACCAGGCCTGAAATTCAGTCAGCAAAATTGCACCCCATGTAAAATTCTGATACCTGGTGGTCTTCCCAAGAGAAAGAAATTACTAGATGTGGGGGCATACACCTGTAATCCCCCGGTGACCCATGAGGCTGAGGCAGGAAGATCACTGAGTTTAAGGCCAGCCTCAGCAACTCAGGGAGGCCTAAATAACTTAGCAAGTCCTTTACTCAAAATAAAAAATGATCACACCTTAGCTCTGTTGCTGATATTTTCTGGTATGTGAAATTCCAGTTTGCACATCTGGAAAAGGAACACGATAGTAGCTCCTTGAAAGAACTGCTGTGAGGATCATCCCCACCAAGCCCCTGAGTGCAGAAGCCTGGAATCAGGTGTTTAAGTATCCAATGCCATGGTCTCAGGATGGGGGAGGGGGACCAGGTAGGGGCATTTTAAACCTTGTAACCTTCCAGGAGGCTGTGCCAGCAATAGTCTGGCCCTATGCTCTCCGACATCGGCATTACTCCTTGGTTGTTAACTTACATGCCAAGGGCACTTTGCAGATGTAACTAAGGTTACTAAACAATCACCTGCAAATAGAGAGGTTATCCCGCTAGGCCCAAGGTAACCACACGAACCCTTAAAAGCCAAAGAGGAAAGCAGAGTAATTTGAGGCACCCAAAAAATTCAAGGTGCCTTTGCTGATCTTGAAGATGGAGGGGTTTCATGAGAAGGCACAGAACTCTGTCCAGAGCCGGTGAGCTTAGAAGACTTGAGAACTGCAGCCCCGGCCAATGCCTTGACATGAACCTGGAGAATGCCTAAGCAGAGAATCCAGCCTGGCCACAATTCTGGCCTTCACAAGTGTGAGAGAACACATGGGTGTTGTTTTAAAGTATTAGGTTTGTGGTGATTCATTATGCAGGGCTGGGGTGTGACTTAGTGGTAGAGCACTTGCCGAGCATGGGCAAGGCCCTGGGTTCAACCCCCAGCACCACAAAATAAAAACAATTAAACCACTAAGTCAGAAGTACCACCCCTGGGTTAGTGAGATTTCCATCACCATGACAAAATACCTGAGAAAAATTAACTGAAAAGGAGGAACTGGGCCTGGTGGCACACACCTCTAATCCCAGCTACTCAGGATGCTAAGACAGGAAGATCAGGAGTTTGGGTTTCCTCCTCTTGGGAGGATCAGCAGCAACTTTCCAAGACCTGGTCTCAAAAAAAAAAAAGTGAGAGTTAGGATTTATTTATTTATTTTGGGTCATAGTCTCAGAGGTTTTAGTCCATGGTCACTTGGCCCAGTTGCTTTGCACCTGTGGTGGTAAAGTACATCATGGCAGCAGAAGCATGTTGGCAGACCTGGGAAGCAAAGAGAGAAAGGGCTGAATTTCCTATATCCCCCCCAAGGCCCCGCCCCAATGACCTAACAGCCTTCCATTAGGCCCCTCCTCTTAAAGTGCCACCATCTCCTAAAAGCACCACAGATCAGGTACCCAAGTCTTCAACACATGGGCCTTTGGAGACATTTAAGATCCACACCCTAACAATCCCCATTAATTATTTGGTTGAGACACTCTGAGCTCACTCAGAACAAAGTGATCGGTGAAACCAATGTTTAAACCCAAGTTCACCTGCCTCCACAGTCCACGCTCTTGTTTTCCCCTTTGGATTCTCCAAATGAGGAAACTGAGGCACAAGAGGAATTGTCAGTGTCCACTCCTCAGTATCTAAGCACAGAGAGGTGGGACCAGGCTATGGGCTCCCATCCTCCCCTGGAAGCCTCTGAACCATAGTCTATCCCCTTTTGCTTGAATTGGCAATTTGGTCCCAGGAATCCCTGGATCCCTTAAAGTCTTAGGTTAAAAGGTGCCATTATCTCTGTGGAGTGTGGCAGAAGTCACCCAGATGTGATGAGACTTTAGGCTGAAAGCTTCTCTGTGATGAGACCTAAAGCCACCAAGCCCTGGAGAGCAGCCCGAGGTGGTGGGCAAAGCTCGCTGCATGTGGAGAGGAGCCTGGAGGGCCCAAAGGGAGGAAGAGAGTTCCTGGGGCAGAACGGGGATGGCCAGCGGGCACTGAGGACCTCCTCTTCATGTCCTAACTTCTCTGCTCCATACTCCACTGAGAGGAAACTGGTGCCCTATGAGCCAGGACAGACACATCTGTCAAAGTGGGATACTATTTGACTGTCATGGTGTTTTAAAAAATCTGAAAGTCTCCCAACGTCTGAAAAGTGTGAGGTTTTACACCAAACACCAGACTTCTAACCCCTCTTGAAGAAGCAGAAGCTCTGGCCACAGCTGGCCCATCTTCCCACTTGTCGGCCAGGGGGTGAAATTAAGTGGCTGTAGCACCTTCTGATGGTACCCGAGCTCCGGAGCAGCGGTCCCTGCCGGAGTACCGCTGCAGCAAAATAACCGGGGGGGTGACGAATAACTTGTGTACGCTGATACAGCAGGAGTAGGAGCCGTTTATTGCAGGACAGGAGCAGTATTTATACATTCCACACAGCTTATCTAATTAGCATAAACTAGATACATCAGTCAACCAATAAGGAATCTCCACACTTAATGGCTCGCTTTTGTTACTTCTCAAACCACTCCCTCTGGCATTTTGCCAGGCACCATCCAGACTTGTTTACGAACTCTAACATTCCCCTGGCAAAATGCCAGGTGTTATTTTGACTTGTTTACAGACTCTAACATTTCCCCCTTTTGTTTAATTTAAATAACGACCATAGTGGTTTTTACAAAAACACCATAAATAATCTGCTACAAGCAGAAGGGGAGGATACAAAATGTCACAATACCAAGCCAATTGATGGCTCCATGCAAGAACCCCTTGGAAAAATTATACCAGCAATGACAGTGTTAGCAAAGATACCAAGTTACAATTTGTTATAGATTACAGTTTGTTGTCTCAGTCCAGGTAAAGCAGTGTCTCAATAGATTAACTCACAGTCCAGGTAAATCACAGTCCAGGTAAGTTCTGCAGGCAGCTAGGTTGATCCGAAGTCTCGTCCGGTTCTCAGCAACACTGGAAATTCTTCCACCCTCATTATGTAGAGACATTAATGAACAAGAGCAAGTCGTGGCAGCTGCAGTAAAACAGGCTTTAGATGCCAGAGACATTAATGAACAAGGGCAAATTGTGGCAGCTGCAATAAAACAGGCTTTAGATGCCAGGCCAAGAACATGCTACAATTGTGAACAAACAGGACATTTTAAAAGGAATTGCCCCATTGGAGGAGGGTTTAACAAAACTAGGTATCAAAGGAGTAGAATACCAGGTATTTGCCCACGATGCCGTAGAGGGAGACATTGGGCTAATGAATGCCGTTCTCAAACCACCATAGAGGGTACTCCATTATCAAAAAACGAACAAGGACCAGGTGTTTATCCACGATATCGTGGAGAAAGGCATCGGGCTCCATTGCCAAAAAATGGACAGGGGGGCCCAATGCTCCGGGGCCCAAAACCACAAATATACGGAGCACTGGAGGAACCCAGCAACCCCATCAGGGTAGTGCCCAGGACACATTGTCCATCAGATCCCTCATCAGACAAACCAGAGGGAGCGCAGGGTTGGACATCTGCGCCTCCGCCAGAGCAGTACTAACTCCAGAGATGGGAGTTCAAATCATTCCCACAGGGGTGAAAGGACCTCTTCCCAAAGGAACAGTAGGCTTATTATTGGGACGCAGCTCTTCTACTCTAAAAGGACTTATGATAAGTCCTGGGGTAATTGATCCCGATTATGAAGGTGAAATAAAAATTATAGCCAGTTCTCCAAAGGGTATATCAGTAATTTCACCAGGAGATAGAATAGCACAGTTACTAATAATACCCAGCCTACATGATAAATTTTCCAGTCGTACTGTAGAAAGAGGTTCCAAGGGATTAGGCTCCACAGGTGTAGATTGGGCTATGCTTTCTTTAAATTTAGATTCTCGCCCCATGCTAAAACTAAATATTCAAGGACATGAATTTAATGGGCTACTGGATACAGGTGCAGACCTTAGCATCATCTCTCGTCAAGAATGGCCAAAACATTGGCCATTACAACAAGCCACTCAAACGCTTCGAGGCCTAGGAGTGGCGACTAATCCCCATAGAAGTGCAATGGTATTAGATTGGAAGGATCCTGAAGGATGTGAAGGAACTATACAGCCATATGTATTGGATCATCTTCCCGTAAATTTATGGGGACGAGATGTCCTAGATCAATTAGGTTTGACATTAACAAATAACATCAACCAAAATGCACCCACTATTATGACTAGACAAGGTTTTAGGAAAGGAAAAAGATTAGAAAAACAAGAACAAGGTATAGCAGCACCAATACAAATAGATCAAGGAACAGACAGACATGGGTTGGATTTTCAGAAAGGGCCACTGAGACAATAAAAATTACTTGGAAATCAGAAAGACCAGTATGGGTTCCTCAGTGGCCCCTGACTAAAGAAAAGATACAAGCAGCCCATGACCTGGTCAAACAACAATTAGCAGAAGGACATATACAACCTTCTGTATCTCCCCATAATACTCCCATTTTTGTCATCAAAAAGAAATCTGGTAAATGGAGATTATTGCAAGATTTAAGAGCCATTAATAATGAGATGGTTATTATGGGACCTGCTCAATCAGGGATTCCTCAATTGTCTGCTTTGCCAAAAACCTGGTATGTTTTAGTTATAGATATTAAAGATTGTTTTTTTTCAATTCCAATTCATCCTGAGGATAGTCCACGTTTTGCATTTACTATCCCTGCACTGAATCATGAAGGTCCTGATCAGAGATATGAATGGAAAGTACTCCCTCAAGGGATGGCTAACAGCCCAACTATGTGTCAAATTTATGTTAACAAAGTAATCCAGCCACTTAGAAATCAAAATCCTGAACTACAAATATTTCACTATATGGATGATGTATTATTAGCACACAAAGATAAAAACACATTGCTAGAATGTTATGCCACACTTACAAACTTATTAAAAAATTATAATCTAGAGATAGCAATAGATAAAGTACAATTAAATTTTCCAATTAATTATTTAGGAGTTCTATTATCCTCAACCATGGTCCGTCCACCAAAAATTCAAATACGAGTAGATCAACTCAAATCACTTAATGACTTTCAAAAGTTATTAGGAGACATAAATTGGATAAGGCCTTATTTAGGTATACCAACAGGAGAGTTGGGACCTTTATTTGATATCCTAAAAGGTCCATCAGATCCAAATTCACCCCGAATGTTAACGCCTGAAGCAAGAAAGGCATTAAAAATCATTGAAACATATATGGAAAATATGCATTTGGATAGAATTGATATAAGTTTGCCTTTATTATTTATTGTACTACCAACAAAAAATATTCCTACAGGAGTATTTTGGCAAGAAGGTCCATTATTATGGATACATTTATCTTATTCTCCTAACACTATTCTTACTAGGTATCCTGAGGCTGTAGGACAATTAATACTCAAAGGAATAAAAGCAGCAAAGGGAGTGTTTGGAATTTCTCCCAATAAAATTATTACTCCATATACTATGAATCAAATTGATGAGTTAGCTAATGAGTTAAATACTTGGGCAATAATCATGTGCAAATCTAATGTTTCATTTGATAACCACTTACCATCTAATCCTTTATTGTCTTTTTGGTCATTGCATCCTGTAATTTTTCCAAAAATGACAAGAAAAACACCTATCATGAATGCTCCAAATATATTCACTGATGGGTCAAATAATGGTACAGCAGCAGTAGTTACCCCTGATCAAACTTTTACATTTTTAGTACCCAAACAATCAGCTCAAAAGGTAGAGCTTAATGCAGTTTTACAAGCTTTTGTGATGTTTAAAGATTCTGTATTTAATTTATTTTCTGATAGTCAGTATGTAGTTAATGCTATAGTATCTCTTGAAGATGCTGGTAGGATTTCCCCTTCTTCTACTGTTTTCTCTTTGCTTTCCACTATACAAAGTCTAATCTGGGACAGAAAAGATCCATTCTTTATAGGACATATCAGGGCACATACAGGATTGCCTGGAGCCCTTAGTTTGGGCAATGATTTAGCAGATAAAACTACACATGACATACATATTTTCTCTACACTAGAAGAAGCTATAAATTTTCATAAAAAGTTCCATGTCAATGCTAATACTTTACAAAAGCGTTTTAAAATAACTAAGGAACAAGCTAGACAAATAATAAAACAATGTCAAAATTGTGTGACCTTTTTACCACAAGTTAATCTTGGAGTCAATCCTAGAGGATTGATACCTAACCATATTTGGCAGATGGACGTCACACACTTGCCAGAATTTGGAAAATTAAAATATTTGCATGTTACAGTTGATACTTCTTCTGGATTTTTGATGGGCTCCCTTCATGCCGGAGAAAAAACTAAAGATGTTATAGCTCATTGCTTACAAAATTTTGCCACTGTGGGTGTTCCAAAACAGTTAAAAACAGATAATGCCCCTGGTTATACTTCTACCTCTTTTAAACAATTTTGCTCAACATTTGGCATTACTCATATAACAGGAATCCCATACAATCCACAGGGACAAGGCATAGTTGAAAGAGCTCATCAAACTATTAAAATGTACTTATTAAAGCAAAAAGAAGGAATTGGGAAGGGGTATATATTCCCCAAAGATAAACTTAAAATAACCCTTTTTACTCTAAACTTTTTAAATTTGGATTCATCAGGACTTAGTGCTGCGGAAAGGCATATGTGTCCAAAAAATGTACATAAGCCCAAGGTACTTTGGAAGGATATTCTAACAGGACAATGGAAAGGTCCTGACCCAGTAATTGTCTGGAGTCGGGGGTCTGTTTGTGTGTTTCCACAGGGAGAACAGCAGCCGATTTGGATTCCAGAGAGATTAACCAAGGTCCTGACCCAGTGATTGTCTGGAGTCGGGAGTCTGTTTATGTGTTTCCACAGGGAGAACAGCAGCCGATTTGGATTCCAGAAAGATTAACTAAAGCGATTTCTACAGACCAAAAAGAAGATGATTTGGCTCAAATCCATAACAACTGATATCCAAAACTCCAGTTTGGCTATTCTTACATCTGCAACAGAACCAGGATGCTTTTTTCAATATCTATTTTATTATTGCCCTTTGCCATATCATGAAGTTCTATTTTGTTTTTTGAGCTCATACAGACCTAGGTTAATGTTTTGCTGATCAGTTCTATTTTTTGACTATAGAGTTTTTAAACATTGCAATGGAGATTTCACCTGTAAAAAGTTATAAGGCCTTTACTATAATGTTATGTGTTGTATGTATTATATTATGTGTGCACACTTGTGTTTTGTGTTATATGTTTGAATGTATGTATGTCCATATATCATATATGATGAGCGCTCATGATAAAATGGATCCAAATATTTTTTTTTAATTCACGTGATTTAAATGGTTTAATTTAATTGGGTAAACAGCTGTTAAAGATTGTTTTAATATGTGAACACAAAAGAAGGTTAACAGATCTGTTTGTTTACTTTCACCTTTCCTTTTCATTATATTTAATAATTCTCTTAAAGATAATGTAAATTGTTAAGAAAATTGTTTTCTTTTAGTGCCTTCTGTAATGTTACATAATTTTTTCTTTAGCCATTATTGCCAGAATTCCTATCTTCATCCCAGTGCTGGTGAAGTCAAAGATAAAACCAATCTACAGCTTCTACAATAGCCATCACTGAACTGCTTGCAGAACTTGCCTGGACACATTGTGAGCTCACCTGTATGCATTGTGAACTATCTGTTGGTGCAGCGACTTGTGGTAGTGTTGGGGTATTTTTGCTGATGATGTCATCGGTGGTACAATTTTTCCAAAAGGAGCCGTCAATTGGCTTGGTGTATCTTCCTCCCTTCTGCTTGTCATGATCGTCCAGCTAAAATTTGGGGGCCAACAGAGGTGAGGCAAAGAACCTCACCCCCCCGCTGGTACAAAGACCTCTCCACAGGTGTGGCTGTATACTGGACCGGTAGTCAGTGACGGGTAAGATCCAATTGCAATGGTACCAACCTAAGGACCATATGTACTATTGGACAACCTAAGGCAGGCACGGTCCCTAAGCCACATGCTTGTTGTTTAAACAGAGAGGGGGAGATGTTGAGAGCCACAGCCGAAGGGGCCCCAGCAAACTTCCAGCTGCCAGCTGATGATTGGCTCACAGTGGCCCCAGCAACATCTAGCTGATTGGCTCCTCTGCGGTGATGCTCATTGGGCTGTTTCCCTGCCCTTTCAGACCACGGAGCTGCTCATTGGGGGACTTTTTTGGCTCCGCCCACGTGACCCAGCCAATCGGCCTCAAGAGCAGGAGGATTGTGGGAGGTGGAGAGAAGCTTGTGTGGGAGAGAGAGGCTTGTGGAAAGCCGGTGGTGGCAGTTGAGGCTCTGAGGGTTTTTCCTGAGAGGCTGTTTTGTTTGGCGTGTGTGGTTCTAAAAATAAAGTTAGTTTCTTTTGACAAGTGGCTCCTGATTGTGCCCAGCCAGACTGCGGCAGGTCCCCACAGCCCCATTCACCCGCCCTCACTTGCCTCACCTGCCTGGCTCTGGGGACATCTGAGTTACAATCCTGGAGGCCCAATTTGATTCTGTAACCTTTCCCTTCTGTCCCTGCCCTGCCCAGTCCTGCGAGGCCCTAAAGCAGGGGACCCAGCCTGATGTTAGCAAGGTGGAAGAACTTGGGGGCATTAGGCTAGAAATACAGGGGTCTCCTTCAGACCTGTCTTTGTGGACAGCTGTTCCCTTTGATCTAGTTTGGCTAAGAATATCTGAATGTCTCTCTGAATCTATCTGCATCAGTCTCCTGGGTCTTCTCCACTGCTTGGTGGGAGCATATGGGCGTGTATCAAAACCCATTTTCTCTGCCCTGGGGAGCCTGCCAGTTCCTAGGTACCTCATGGGGCAGCAGCCTTTAGCCAAAAGGGCAAGTGAGATATGTGGCAAGGCTGCTCCCTCTCCACATGGCCCTGTGGGAAAGCCCATCTCCCCTCCACACCACCAGGATCACTGCCTGCCCAGGGGAAGCATCAAACCCCACTTTATCCTCTGCCCCAGCCTCCTAGGAAAAGGCCCTGTAACAGATCCAGAAGTGACACTTTGACTTCATCGTGAGCTGAGAGGCTGGCGCAGCAACGGAAAAGACAAGAAATGAGGAGTAAAGGGGGGAGGGAGGTGGAAAAATTAAATTTTGCGTGATCAGCAAGGTTTCAAACAATCGCTCGCCAACTGAAGTGGGTGCCACGTCTATAAGTCATTCTGTTTTATAGACCATTAGGATCTCCAGAGAGAACCTGCATGGAGACCACTGCTTTTTGTTGAAATTAAAATGTCAGAGAAAAAGAAATAGAACAAAACAGGGAATCTGCAATTAATTACCAGGCCATAAAAATTCAATAATCAGGAGGCAGAGCGGCCGCAGGCCCAGAGGTATCAGAGCCAGCGTAACAAGAATGGAATACATTAATCTTTTCAAATTAGTTTTTTAATCTGACAGGGATATATGGTGACATGCCTCCCCTCCCCTCCTGTTCCCCCCACCTCCACAGCTCCGGCCTGAAGCCAGGCTCGGGGAGGAAGGTTCTGGTGTGAGCTGGGAGCCTGCAAGCCACCCAGACCCCCAGACAGGGTAGAGAAGGCCCCAGCTGAGCCCAGGCCCCGTGCCAGCTCGCCAGGTGGAAGAGCGCCAGAGGTGCCAGAGAAGCCTATTCCCACTGGGTCCCAGGGCCAGAGGAGCTGGATATGCATTGGGCCCGAGTTTAGAAAGCAAGAGAGAACCTGGGCATGACTTAAAGAAGGGCCGAGCTTTAAGTCTCCATTCCTTCTCCAGAAAATGGGAATGATACCCCTGCCCCACAAGATGAGGGTGAATTGTGCCCAGTATCCAGCAGGCGCTCAGAAAAGAGTCCCTACTGCTATTTTAACTGCTGTCAGCTCTGGCAACAAGGAGCAGGGAGCACCATCAGGTTGCTATTCAGACAGCATCTATTTAGCGCCTTCCCTGTGCTCAGGCCTGAGGCAAACAGTGAACGGAAGCCGCAGTCCTCACCTGGGTAATGGGATTCGCAGTAAGGTCAAAGGAACCAGCTGGGCGTGGTGGCACACACTTGTAATCTCAGCGACTCTGGAGGCTGAGGCAGGAGAATCGTAATTGGAGGCCAGACTAGGCAATTTAGTGAGTCCCTCGGCAATTTAGAGAGACCCTGTATAAAAAAATAAATATATAAAAATAAAAATGTCCTGGGGGATGAGCTCAGTAGTAAAGGGACTCTGGGTTCAATTCCTGTACCAAAATAATAATAATAATAATAATAAATTTATTTTTTTTAATTGGCAGGGTCAACCAGGACCAATAAGCAGAGAACAAGGAGTTTGTTTCTGGAGCAGATCCACAGGCCTGGAGGCTGGTCGCTGGAGGTGCTGGGGAAGGCGTCTGGGGCTGCTGCAAGCCCACCAGCCCCTGGGAAGAACAAGCTCCTCCCCTGGCCCGCAGCCCAGTTCGGGGGCAGCTGTTGATTGGTCAGAGTCAGCCCCACCCTGTTTCTCATTGGACGCCAGGCTCTCGGCTCCCAGGACTCCACCCCAAACCTTCAGCGGGTGAGCCCGAGTCTCTGCTAGGCCCAGGATCAGATTCGGATCAAACGGGTGGGCAAGTTTCTGACCTTCCGCCCAGCCAAGCTGCCCTCTCGCAGACCCCACCACCCAACCCATCCGTTAGCCCCCGGTGGAACTCAATACCTGGTCAGGTGTTGGTCTTCAGTGAGCTCCAGGGACTTCTGCAGAGCAGCTCCAGGAGGGCCCTCTTCCCTTCGGGCTTTGACGCTTTTAAATATAACATCTAAAGCTAAGGGCCAGTTGGGTTTTCTCATTGATGGAACTCCCTGAGAGGTCGGGACTATTAATAAGTCCACTTTACAGAAGGAAATACTGAAGCGTTCTGCCAGTCTTATTGTCTCAACACCAGCGTCACTAAAAATATAAACCATGCGTGGTGGTGCATGCTTGCAATCCCAGCTCCTGGGGAGGCTGCGGCAGGAGGATCACCAAGTTTGAGGCCCGTGAGGCAACTAAGCAACTGTCTCCAGAAAAAAAGAGAAAGGC
This sequence comes from Marmota marmota marmota, assembly GCF_001458135.2. Lineage (NCBI taxonomy): Eukaryota > Metazoa > Chordata > Mammalia > Rodentia > Sciuridae > Marmota > Marmota marmota. Next base: position 4,094,565 of record NW_025999946.1, read on the forward strand.
TAAAAAATGCTGGGCATTTAGTTCATTGGTAGAGCACTGCCGCAGTCTGGCTGGGCACAAAATAACCGAGCTGCCACAAGGCACTTATAGGTTCAAACAGGAACTACTTTATTGCCAGAACCCCAGAGAACACTCCAGAACTCCTCCGAAAACCGGGAAGAACTCAAGGGGAACTCCGCGAGAACTCAAAAGTAGCGGGCACTGGAGGTAGCAGGAGCCGCCCCACTGCCGGGCAGCAGAGGTTTATATATACAACTGAATATGCTGGCTTACTTCTCAACCACTCCTTCTGGCAAAATGCCAGGCGCCATCCCTACCTGGATGTGGCTCTCAACAGAGCACTTGCCTAAGGTGTGAGAGGAGGGCACTGGATTAATTCTCCAGCACTCAAAAAGAAAAATACAGCCCAGGCGCTGTGGCTCACACCAGTAATCTCAGCATTCGGGAAGGTCAGACAGAGAATCGCAAGTTCAAAGCCAGCCTCAGCTATGGTGAGGCTCTAAGCCAGTGAGACCCTGTCTCTAATAAAATACAAAATAGGGCTGGGGATGTGGCTCAGTGGTCGAGCTCCCCTGAGTTCAATCCCAGACACCAAAAAATAATAATAAAAAGAAGAAGAAGAAAGAGAAAGAAAGAAAGATAAGAAGGAAGGAAGGAAGAAATAAAGAAAGGAAGAAAAATACAAGCCAGTACTGTGCCTTTCACCTTCCCCAGAGTTAGGCCTATAGTAGGTTTTCAATCCATCAACCAATGGTCAGTGAATATCATTCCAGCAGAACAACCCAGCAAGGGACCTCACTTACCATTCAGTCACTGTCTCCCCAAAATATCTTTACTCCAGTGATCAAAACAGCAGCTGCTATTTATTGAGCACGTACTGTGTGTCAAGCTTTGGAATCTGGTGACTTTTACAGTAAGATTGTGGTTTGTCATTTTACAGAAACAGACTCAGAGATTAACAGGCCAAAGCTCACACACTCATGTGTGGCACCCAAGGACAGGATTCCAACCACTAAGGGTATTGTCTCAGCACTCCATTAGCCACCCACCCCCAACGCCACGGCCACCATATTTCCTAACCAGATCCTTCTTTCCTTTAACTTCTTCCTTTGGACACCTCCACCAGGAGGTCCAGTTTCTTTCTGGGGCTTCTTTATTTGTATCACTTGTATTTGTTACACTCTAGTTACAGTTGCACTCCACACACACACACACACACACACACAC